>NC_089142.1:87099369-87433536 GCF_009819655.1 Sylvia atricapilla | reverse complement strand
TACTGGTTCTGTGGCAAACATATGGATGTGGTTCATCAACAAGAGGGTCCCCAAATTATTAAAAAAAAAGCTCATTTTCCTTTGCTTCTTTTGAGGGATCTGGCCCTCACAGCTGGTATTCCTAAATTCTCTCTGGAAATTCCAGTCACAGCCCCACTGAGGAAAAACTGAAGTAGAAAACAGAACCTGAAGTAGAAAACAACCATCTTCTGTCATCTTAAATGGTTATTGCAACTAGCTGCACTTCACACCCCTGCTGCAAAAGAGCTCGAGCTCTGCCTGGTGACCTGCAGTCACTGTGCTGTCACCAGCCATGCACATCCAGCAGGGCCCATGGGAGAATTCCAAATGTGTACTATAAATAACACTCCTGTCTCCCAGTGAAGAAACTGTGAAGCAGTTGCTGTCACTGTACTCTGAATATACAGGTTGAACAGGAAGGTGGCACTAACACTTAGGCAATGCCTACAATGTTTCTGAAAGTCAACACGGAATGAACATTAATTCTTCAGTGAAGTGAGAGTTAACAATTTAATAGTAAACTGTTAGGAAAACTGAGGCTCACACAGGAAAGCTAGAATTATTAAAAGAGCTCAAAAAGCTACAACAACTTTTAAATCTCCCTTGTCCTCAATGTTTGGGGCTTTTTTTCCTTAGCAACCAGACTCAAAATTCAAAAGATGCCAGAGAACTATGAACTTATTTTAAATGAGCTGTGGAAATCTCCCGCTGTCCTGTGTCTCTCTGTCTGAAGCTATGACCTTCCTGTCCTAGTGTCATGTGTCTGATCGTATAAAGAAATAATTCATAGCGCACTTTCTTCACTTTACATAATAATTGATTAAAAATGCTTCATATTCTATTTCACTTATTTAATTCACTTATTAAATTTGAGTCCAAACAATGGTAACTTTTTTTTTAAGCCTGAGAGTTTTTACACAACAAAAACAATGAAAAGTTGACCTGGAGAAAACAGTTATTGGTGCAGATGAGAAAAATTACATCATTTATCTGTTAAAGAGAGATTCCTACTAAAAGCATGAAGCATAGGGAAATTTAGGTACAACAAGACATCTAAAATAAATTAGAACAAATTAGCTAGGAGAGTGAAGAAAAATGGGAGGAAAAGCCCCAACTATCTAAAAAGTCCTAAATGCCCAAGTCGTCTTGAAACAGAGCTGTGCAATGAATAGTTGCTTCTGTTTACTAAACTCAAATACTTCTCTTTAAACAAACAAACAAAAAAAAAACAACAAAACTTTTTATAGGAAAGTAATTTCCTAAAAGAGGTAGCTCAGTCTGCCACAATGATAGTTTAAAAGGAGATTCTGTTTTGAATGTATCCTTAGAACTGTGAAAAGCAGACAAGCTCTTTATTCTCAGTAAATCTCATGTCCCTTTCAAATATTCCCTCCAGTGAATAATAATGCCAGAATAACACAAACATATGGGTGAATCATGATCAGAAAACACAGGGAAAAGAAAAGAAAAGAGACAAAATGAAACCACAAGACACAGGAGACAGGTGCTTCTGCAAATGAGGTCTGGGATTTCAAACATCAGTCCCGAAGGCAGCAGTTCCCGCCTTGTGCTGGGAACTTAGGTTGTGATTAATTAATGGCACTTCACTCTCCTGATCTTTATTTGGAAGGTCTTTAAAAAGGCTCTGGAGGGAGATACAGATTTCTCTACTGAAAGAAAAGGAAGCTGCAGATTCTCTCCCTGCTACTGTTTAACTTCATCAATTCACAATCTGTAGTTACCGAATGTTCAATTTATCAGCAGACCCAGCCACGAGGGGCTACAGCCCGTTCAGTTAAAAGGAGTGTGGGCTGTGGGATCTATAGAATCAGGCTCATCTTGGGCCTTGGATCATTACTGTAGTTTATAAACTGACTTGGCAGAAACCATATTCTCCAGAACAAAGGTCTCAAGATCTTTTTCATAATGAAGGAGAAATCTTGCTGGTTCAGGAGGAAGAACACCCATCAAGAACAATGTGGATGATTAGACATAAAAAAATGAAACAAAATAAGCCTGGATATTTTGGTTTCTTTATTCTGGCAATGTCTTTTTATCTGAGATGAGAGAGTTTGAAAATAACAAAACTAAAGGAAAAGGAGAAGAGCTATTCAGTGATCCCTATCAATCAGCAACAAGGGAAACAAAAGCACTGTTAGTCAAATTTATGAGCCTTGAGAGATCTTGGCTGAAGTCGGTAGAGAAATACCTCTACCAAATATCCCCCTCTCCCCAGCTAATCCCTAACTCCTTCCCTCCCACACTTAAGGAATGAGCTCAAAATATCCATGTTTTACTGTGAGCACAAAGTTTCTCTCTCTCACTCTCTCTCTTTCGGGGCTGATAACTGATATCACTCTCAGAAAGTGCAGCTGAATATAAAAATATAAGTACTGTCAGCTTTCAGACTTGCTTTTTCATTGAAAACTCGATGGGAAGAGGGAAGAAGGCTGCTGAGCTCTTCCTAATCTACCTGGAGCTTTTTTACCAGAGCCCAAGTCTCTGGAGAGCAGCTCACAGCAGCTCTAATCACAACAAGGCCCAGGCAGACATTTCTTGATTTCATACACATTTAACACACACACATCTTGTGCAGGTGCTGAGGTATTTGGGACACTTGTGAGAAGATTAGAGCAAAACGTGGGGAGAGAGTGAAATAGCTGCAGGCAGGAATGCATCCTGACAGTGGATTCCCTGCAATTCAAGCCCAAAATGTCTTTTTATACATGCTTAGCTCTGTATAGGTTATAACATTTCCTAATCTGCTTTTCTTCCTCTTCTGCATTCAGATCTAAGGTTTCTGAGTACCAATTCTTCAGGAAAATTAGCAGATCTAGCCTCTGCAAGGAATACTGTGGGTAAATGAAACTCTGCACTGAACTGGGCTTATAACCTGATGTGTTGTTTGCTTATAAAACAGAAGAAGCACTGTTAATCTCATTTACTTTCTGTTGATGTCAATTGTTTTTAAAAATATCTCCTACTGAGCACAGAACCTGCTTCCTATTGAAATTCATGGTCACAAATAGAAGTGATAAATTTCTTTTTGTATCTAGATTTGATCTTATGCTGGAACTCATGCTTTTGCACTGTTCTGAGCACAAAAGCCTCTGACCTAGTAGTTCTCAGATAAACAACAAGGATAAACACCCTTTCACATACACATGGAAATGCAAATAAAAGGTAAAATAATGGCCTTGTCTGGTCATTACTCTAAACCTTTAGTTTTGTATCAGTGACTCCCAGTGATGTTGATTTCCACAGTGAGCCCAGTTCTGTTAAATGTCCAATTTCTGGTGCCAAGTCATTAATCAAAACTAAAAAGCAGTTAGTTTTTTAAAAATAATTGGCTTCTATCTGGAGTCGTGTTAGATCTCCTTTAATGGATAGTGTTTCAGCTTCCTGGCTGTCATCAATCTCATTTAGAAACATCTCTTCAAAGAAACATTTTACTAAGATACTGAATCTTCATCTCTCCTTGTTGCTGATCTTTGCTGGCTTCATAGTGTAACTAGGAATTAATTCTTCCATTTCCCTGTAAGGAAGGGAGAGATTCTGCTGGGTTTTTTTGCACACAGAGAAGTGAAGCTGTCACCCATGAGCTGGAAAAGCTGTTGGCAGTGGCAAAGCCAAATGAAGGCTCCTTGTTGCCAGCGGGAATATTAAAGTGTTAACATTAGTTCTGTCATAAGGTATTAAACGAATTCCTTGTTTCAGACCACTGCTATCCTGCTGAAAGGCCGAATCAGCTCAATTATTAGGCGTGAGAAAACTCAGCCCAGCACAGAACATGTTGCAGGGAAGAAAAGCCCTGCCATACCTTGCTTCCCTCCTGCCACAAACTATTAACTTGCTGAGGGAAAAAGGCAGGTGTTGCTGCTGAGACGACCCAAGTCCAGAGAGGCAACGGTATTCCCACCTTGGAGCTGGGTCTGATGAAGGAAATATCCTAAACCATGCCACTCCTCCCCTTTAGCAACAAGCCTGAACTACACCCTCCACTATTACACATTTCAGATCATCCCTACTACAAGCTGCAGCGCAAAAATCCAAATGTTAAAGTCACATGGTATCAGTCCTTTCCTTGTCATTGCCATCACAATTAGATGAGATTCTCCAAGATATCTTCCCTGTGGTTCTGAACTTTGTCTTGGGTAGGGGCAGACAGTGCTCACACTCATTTTGGCTAGCAGAAGACTGGGGACAACAGAGAACCAACATGCCAAGAAAAACCTCCTTTGTAAAAGATCAGCTGGGCATTGCCTGCTCCTGCCAGAGCCTAAAGAATTGCCTGAGAAGGCAAAGTCACACTGGCAGGTGGAGTCTGCAAGGAATATTGTAGACATTGCCCAATAGGAGAGAACCCAGCCTTGGCACAACATGAGTGTCCCATCACTCTGGCGCTGGCCTAGAGAACACTGAAGGCTAGGGGTACTGCAGGTGCAAGTTAAATGCAAACTATTTTCTGATTTTCTAATCAAGATAGCTTAAAGTAATGAACAGTTCACTAAAATTCCTAGCACAACTTTCCCAATTATTATTGATTATTGCACATAAAGTTTTAAACAGCAATGCATGGTGGTCCCACAAAATAATATTTACATTTTAACACAGACTAAAACATTTGGGCTAGGAAAAATTTGTCTCATTTCGAGTCACATTTTGAAGACCTATACACCAGCTTTCTCCCTGGAAAAAAACACATACAGAAGTGGAGTCATTAGTTACATTCTTTGCAAGTACATGATTTCCACTTCTCTCTACCTGCTGAGACAAGCACATGAGTTTTCACATTGCTGAATGAAACCACTTGACATAAGCCTTTCTGGCAAAACTCCATCCCCATACGAATAAAAAGCTCAATCTCATTATAAAGGGAAAAAAACCCACTGATTTTTGAGTGATTAGTAGTATACACTCCATTAAAAGGCATGAGTTCAGATTACATTTGTGAGACCCTGAATCTGCAGGGTAACAAGGGACACCAGACTGCAATTGCATTTTAAATCCTAACAGCATCTTTGAAAACTTTGAGGGCTCTTCTTGTCAATCCTGGGCAGCATCAGAGATCAACAGGGCTCTGACATTTCCACATATAACTACCCTGAGGAAAACAACACTTTTAGTCTTGCCTATCTGCTCTGTTCTGCAACAGCTTATCCTCAGAAAGGGGCTGTTTAATCAGTATTTGTCAAGCCCTAACCTCCTGCAACAGGGGCCCACCAGCACAGGTACAATCAAAATAATGCATCAGTACATCTAGACAAATGAGTTCCTCTTTTTTCTTCAGCAGTGTCATCTTGGCTTGTGCACTCCCTTCAGAGATGTTAACAACTGGCAGCTCTGCTCAGGGAGATCACTGATCTAATTTATTTTTCCTTCCCCCTTTAGGGAATGCTATCACAATGCTCTAAGATCATTGCCTTGTACATCTCACTCCCCTCCCCTGATGAAATGGCTCTGAAATGTCACCACCTGATCTGCGGGGGAAGCTGCACCCTCACAAGCCCTTCCATTAACTATTCCTGCTGACAGCTTCTTGTTTCCTCAGCGAGCTGTCTCTGCTTACCCAAGGGGGTGCTTCTACAGGACCTTCATTGCTGGCTTTTAACAGCCTTGTAATCACAGCTCACAACATACTGGTTGACAAACTCCTGTTTTATCAGTATTTTATCCTCAACACCAGCGTTGCCATGATGTTGCTCAGCCTTAACTGAGGGACACTATTTCCATGCCATATCTCAATGTGTCTAGGGCTTAGCAGCAATAGATGTGTTTGGGAGCCCAAATAGTCCCATCTCTGAGACCTCAGAAGACACTATGCCTTCTCCTCATTTTTGAGGTATTTGAAAGGCTTTCACAAGATGGAGAGAAACTTTACAGGTTTGTGCTTGTTCTCAGTGCGTGTTTGTTCAGGAACAGCTCCTTGTAAATGGCTGATTTGGGGCTGTATTTAAACTGGAACACATCTCAGAACAGTTGGATGGAAAACATTGGCAAATGCAGTCACCTGGAGGAGGAGTTGCTCTCTGGGGCCACCACACCAGCCTTTCCTAGCAGCATAATGTTGATGTTGTCTGAAAAACCATAATACCTAAGAAAATAAAAGAAAGTCTGTGTTTGTTATTGTTCCTACTCACTGTGGCAATTTTCTGTGGCGTGCAATACTTCCCACCCTTGTGTTCAAGTGTTCCTCCACTGCCCCCTCTCTTTGGGATGACTTGTCTGTTGCAGCTCGGAGAATTTAAAAACCTAAATACTACATTTCTCTACCTTCCCCAGTGTAACTTTCTGCCTTCAGACATGCTGTGTGTATGGTCTCCCACAGCAGCACCTTTGTACCACCCATTACTCCACAGCAGAGCTGTTGGGCGTCACCTGCTCTGATGGAACACAGCACTGGTGGCTTTACAGCTCCCCTGATGAGGTACAGCTTTTCTATTTCTCACACTAGCAATGGAAAACTGATGGTTGTATGCCAATGGAAAAACTATCCCTTCCAAGATAACCTATTCTCCATCTTCCTGCAAGAGTATTTCCTTCAAAAATCAATTCACAAAACCAGATTTTCTTAGCCTATGAGATGTTCACTAGACCTTACTCCTGCATGAGGCCTTTCATGGCTAATTTTGCATTTTTCCATCCTTATCTCCAATTCTACCGTGGCAAATACCCACTAGAATATTTACATATTAACATACTAGCCTTTTATGTTCCAAGACAAAAATAATGAGCTTGTTCAGTAATATGCAATCATTTTCCTTTTCTCTTGCCCTATATAGTCAAATTCTGCATCACAGAAACAAAAGCTCTTGCACTTAATTAAAAAAACAATTAAAATCTTTCAAATTATACCTAAAGCCCTCATGACTGCACATACACTACAGAGTAATGTAGTCACTTGTTCATTAATCTCTTGCTGCTTATTAAAATGCATCATGAGTTTCAAAAAACTGATCATTGAAAGCAATGCATTTATATAAATTCACAGTATGAAATGAGTAAAAGTAGCGACACTAAAGGTATTCATTGTTATTTTACTTTTTATATTTAGTCACTATTCCATGATAGCTGAGAGAATATTCCTATATAAAATATTCATCTGTCAATATATGCATGTATTTATGTATATATGCATGTATGTATGTATAAAAGATAAGCACAATGCAATGAAGACTGCATCTAAAAAAAACTTGGCAGCTGTAGGAGGCAGGTGTTTTCCATGGCTGTCTGTGAAAGAGCACGCTGCTGTTAACAGTGCTGTGAAAGACTGCCTGTAGACCAGAAACATATGCATCAACAGAAGATTACAGCCATGACAGACCTGCAGGTATATGGGTAAAAATACAAGGCTAAACATCAGTGCAGTCAATCCACTCAATCCTACATCTAAAAGCATCTTTGAACAAAGAAGTTGCTGTCTAGAATGATATACACACCGGCAACGTGGGAGCTGCAAACATTGCTACTTCCGCTCTGGAATAAAATCAAAGGCGAAGGGCCAGATTCCTAAAAGGCAACGTTCAGTCTCCCACTTTTCCTCTTAGGTTACATCCAAGAGAAAGTGAGGCACAGGATCACATTCTGGTCTTCCAGCCGTATGAAAGGCTCCATTGAAATCAATGTGTAAAACTCAGCAGTTCCCCACCATGTAATTTTCTATATAACATTTGTGCCATTTCCCACTGGAATTAACAGTAACCCTGAAAATCTCCCTAATCTGAGGCTTGCACTGCAGAGAGGATGCACAGCTGCAGAGGGAGCAGGGTGAGAGGGAAGTCTTGTTGTACCCTGCTCCCCTGGCACAGAGCCCTACCTTATGCCCACTTGGTGGTGTTGGCTGCAGCACTTTCTGATCTGGGAGCAGGGTATGCCACTTATAAGTAAAAAAAAAAAAAAAAAAAAAAAAAAAAAAAAAAAAAAAAAAAAAAAAAAAAAAAAAAAGTGAACACATTTACCTTGGTTAAGAAACTTGATGAACTGTGGTATTTTGCACAGCATATATATTTGGCCCACAGCAGAGAACTGGGCAGTAATCTAATCAGGGAAATACAATCCTGGAAAAGCAGACCCGCCTCACAACACAGGATGCCCTGTGTCCCCAGGCTCAGCTCTGCCCCCCAAAGCCAGTCACTGCTCCTACCTAGGCTTAGTCCTGCCTTTTGCTAGTCAAGGATAACATACAGCACATCAGAAATTATGTACAATATGCCTGGATTTCCAAGTCTGTAAGCCAGCAACAGCATGTTTCTACCAGTAACTGTTGCTGTTCCTGAAAAAAGGAAAATATTTTCTTTGAGCTATTTAAAAAAATTAAATAATTTGGCTCCTTCAAGCAAAGTTAAAGGCACCTCCCTCAGGAAACTCTTAAAACCAAGAAAACAGCAAATGCAAGGTATTTTCAGGTGAGTGGGTTTAATTTATGGTTCTAGCAATTTAACCAAAAACTAGAGGCAGCAGTCATACCATAACCCTTATAGTTTTTTTCTGTTTACCTGGACAGGCTATAATCACATATGCAACATCTGTTGATACTCTTGGCATGACTGGCAAGACACCAAAATAACCGTGTTCTGCATAACAAACTGTTGTGGTTTTCATCTCTCTCCTGGTCTCTCTGCTCCAGCACACAAAGCCACAGCAAACTCTGCCTGCCAGGGTGTGAGTGAGATCAGAAAATGTCCCTCCAAGGGTGTGATAGAAACCAGAATTGCATGATTATGGTGTGCTTTCAAAAATATGTCTTTGGGCAATTTTCAGTTCCTGTATGAAAAGGGTAGGATTAGATGATAAAAACTAAACCACAACCAGGGCAGCAGAGTCAAATACCAAGCCCTTTTGAGCACAAACTCAGAAGCACTCAGAGAGAACACTGGCTACTCCCTTCAGATTTCTAAAATACACCTTTGGAAGCACTTCTTGAAGCACGGACTTGTTTACAGGTTTGGCAGGAACCAGAACCACCCTTGCAATATGTTCTAGGTATGCTGGGAGTGACTTCCTGGTTCCTGTGGGGTCTGCAATCAGAGCAGAGGTAGCAGAAGAGGAGAGTAGGGGGAAGAAGCAGCCGAGGTCTGGCCCTAAACTGACTTTCTTAAAAGTGCACACCAGCCCAGAGCTCAAAGGAAATCACATCACCATAGTGGAGTTTTTTACCTCTAGGTTTTCCAGAGTTCATGGCCAAAAGCAATGTCAGTGCTGCTCAGACTCTCAGTCTTCTTTTTCTTTCATCCTTTCCATTCCCTTGCCTCCTCCCTGCTCTCTAGAGCTGACATTTCACATCAGGTGCAGTGAAGGTGCTCCCACTCCCTGGGGAGCAGCTGAGATCTCCACCAGCCCAGCTGGCCTTGGCCCCATCGCCCAGCCCTGCTGCCTCCCTTCCTCCCTGGACGTGGTGGTCAAGGAGAGACCTCCAAAGGCTGGAATTCCTCGCTGCAGGGGCAGAGGTGCCTGTCTGCTCAGCAAACCTGCAGGTGCCACCTCCACTGTCACCAACCATCTCACAGATCCCGAGGAACAGGGAATACAAAGCTGCCAGGTTACCAAAATGCTGAGGGAATACAGGGATGCATAACACAGACAGGCCTAACGTGCTGATTAAGGTCAGTACAGTTAACTGAGAAGTAAAGACAAAGGAAGTTGTCTTACAAATGTATTTTCAGTTTATGACTCACTACAGTTTTGTTTTGGTTTTTTCCCTTCTCAAACCTTTTAAGTTTCAAAAGAAAAAAAAAAAAAAAAAAAAGCAAAGCAGCTCCCCCAGGGGAGAAGAACAAAGTACAGGGTACATGATGAGGAAAATAATGTGCTTTCCTGTTGCTGCAAAATATCTTACACATTTGGATTACTTCAGTTTCTCCTCAAAATTAATACAGATGCTGCTGACCATTTCCCTTTTATACTGATTAGCTTTTTGAGGAAGCATTTTTTCCCCCCCAACACACTCCTTTCCTTCCTGAAGAAGCCTAGTTCATGCTAGAGGATGTTTCTGTCAGAATAGAGTCAGAGGGTTATTTTTAAGAGAAAAATCTTGTGTAGAAAGTGATTTTCTAAGACTCATGAAGAGAGTAGCTTGTGAAAAAAAAAAAACCCCAAACCTATAAAAAAACTTTCCTCCTTACTGTATTTTTTTAAGATGGGTTTTAATTCATGAAGGACTGCGCTCTTTAAAGCTTTAAGTAAATGTATCTGCATGTGCTCATGCCACTCAGAAAAGATTTCTACCAAGTATTGAAAAATATTTTGATAAGACAACAGTAAATACGAGCAGCAAGTAACTCCCATCATTGTCAAGGACTTTGTCATGTGCACTGGGTGTGTTGGCCCCTACTTCAAACTATTTCCCACATTTGTTTGGTAGAACTGGAATAGGAGGACAAATCAATCTGTCCAGGCTTGACAGAACTTGTTGGCCCTATTTCTATGTGTCTTTTACAATGTCATTAGCAGAATGAACTCAGCCAAACTTGGTGCAGTGGGTAATATCAGCAATAGTAGTTAATAAAGGAAATGGAGTAAATAACCTGAAAATTGAGATCTGTATAACTCCTGATGTAAAATCAAATATAACTTCTGGGAACACCCTGGACTTAAGCACAGGCAGCTGCTTTACACAGAGGGATTAAAAGGGTAACACAAATCTTGGGAACAGATTTTTTTATCCTGAAATTACAATTAAGAAAGGCACATTGCACGCTAATTAAAAAGACAAATAACTATTTATTACATACAAATATTTATAAGATCTACTGCTGCAAACCATGGGGTTTCTGGCTGCATGTCAGTACTAAGCAGTGCTTTACCAGAGCAAGATCAGATCCTAAATTTAAATTAAATTTTAATTGGTGAAATTATCCTTGGGGAAAAGAGGCTCTTGAGGACAAGGGAGGGCCACTGAGAGAGCTGGGACAACTCTGTGAGGTGAGTTCCAGATTAAAATTACTATATTTTTCTATAACCTGAAACACAGCTGAAAATTCAACCCTGAAGTTTAAGAAAATCACTCCTGTATCCACCAAACTGCTGAAAGGCTACAGCTCCTGGGCAAGGATAGAGGTCCTTCTTTTTCCCTGTAATTAGTACATAGTCTTGTTCCTCACTTCACTATTAGGCTCAAAACAAGAAGTTCCACCCTCACCAAGGAACAAGGTGCTCTGGAGAGTGAACCTCTTGCTTCCCAGTTAAAGTACCAAAATCTGATTCGTTTGTCCAGCTGTGACCAAAGTCTTTTAACAAATTAGCAAACAGCCCCACACAGCAGTCTTTGCGCTTTTTAGCAGTCTTTCTGATATTTACTCCACTCCTTGCTAGTTATTTCCAGGCATTACAAAACCTACCTCTTAGGAACATCTTGGGAACAAACTTGCCACAAAAACACACCTGGTGTAGCTTGAAAAGGAAGAAGACTGTCAGGCTCTTGTAAGTGCCTAAAGAGAGTTAAAAAAAGCAGTGAGTCAGTGTGGGACAGCTCTGCTTTCTGGTCCTTGTGCTCTCTCCTTGCTGCACAGAAAATTTATAGCCTCCTGAACTAACACCTTCGCTGCTGATCGCATCCACCGGTGATATGATATAGCTGTAAAAATAATGTCTAACTGACACTGCTTTGGTTTGGTATTTCTTACCCAAAGTAAAGCATGTGATGCAAAAATCACATTTCCTTGCATGATTCAGAGGTCCATGAGTGTCTGTGTGCACACACATCCACATGCACAACTGTGCATGGGGCCATCTGTCACAATCAGTTTCTTAAACTTAAAAACATGATTAACTCAGAGACAGGAAGGAGCCTCAGGAGCAAGGGGGGAAAAATTGCTAAGATAATTGTTTTGCTCTAAATAACCTGACAATCTCTCCTTCTTTGGCATTTTTTAATAATTTAGAAATACAGAACATGACGAGGCAACTTGCATGACCAGTGTCACCGGTTTAGAGTTTCTCCAAGCAGCTGAATTTATAATGCTGTAGGGTAGAATAACTTTATTTTTTATGCTTAGCTTATAACTATGGAAAATCCTTTATAAGCATACTTCCTCCTAGAACACAGTATCTATCCAATCTATTCTGAAGCATGAACACTGACCCATATTCTTCCTTTCAAAAATGGCAACAGTCCAAAGACTTTTCCACTCCTACGGTTTTGGGGTTTAGTTCAGTCTTGAGTTTAGGAGCTAATTTCTCCTAAACTTACCACCAAACTATTACAGATTCTCAGAGAAAAGATGCTTGTGAACAAGGCGAACCATTTACTTGTTTGCTGAATTTCTTACAAATGTGGGTGGGAAAAGGCTGTATCACCAGCACAAGACATGGCAACATCATAACCCAAGCTCTACACCAGTATGTGTAGATCCATTCCATAGCTCCAGTCAGGTTAAAGGGACCTTTCAAAGACAAGGGGAGTGAAGAAAGAAAACGAGAAAAAAAAGTTTGTTTATCCAGCATGTGAGCAAGTCACAGCAGGACTGCACAAACACACCAGATGACACGGTCAGCAGGGAAGGAAATACCCAGAGTACAGTCCTTGGTGAGCCAAGATTATCCATTAATCTAAGATTGCAGAAAAATCCTGAACTCTGGTAATTCCACCCTGTTCAGGGAACCTTTATTTCTTCACTTAAATCATTGAAAAAATAAGAAAGTTTGCTGCTGGTGTTTGTTTGACTGCCCTTAATCAAAGGCATTGAGTGGATTTCTTAATGGTATTTCAGTAAACAATGCAGTGAAACAGCAGTAAATTAGATCTCAAGCAGTCAGAAACCCGATTAGCAGATACAGATCTTTATGCACATATTATACTTCCTTCCACTTTAAAAAAACCCCAATATTTTCTTCCACAATCCTGGAATCATCTTCATTTATGATGCTTAAATTTATATTAAAATTTATAAAATCCAGGGGGTTATTTATCTATCTATCTATCTATCTATCTATCTATCTTCAAGAGGTTAATAATTTTAATTTGCAGACCTGAAAAGGAAGTCTTAAAATACTATTATGATTAAAGAATCTCTCAGCACAGTTTTCCACAACAGGCTTTTGTTATTGAAATAACCAGCTACTGCACAGTACCCAATTCCTGAATCCAGACTGAGCTTGTGAGCAGCTGAGCCAGATGGGATTGGAGGTGCTTTGCACATTTCTAGCAAAAAACTTTGCACTTTTTAGGGTTGGGCTTTTACATTTGAAACAATTTTTAGAAAATTAGAAGTTAGAGGAATATCATTCATACATAGAATTGAGTGCTAGGCTTTGTCCCTGGATCCTGTTACAGAAATCCCTCTGGCTGTCTTAATAAATTTGAAGAAGCTTTCATTACAGCATGGGCCTATTTGATGGAAGACATTTATCTTATGATCAATGTGTAATTGTGCTCAACGTTAAATAACCATTTCTTCTCCAGAAACTCTGAAAGGTGATGTAGTATATTAATGTTTCATAGAATATACTTCCCTGAATTACACTGAAGAAAAAATATATTTGTTTAAAGAAATACATGCTGGATTTTATTCAGCTTTAAAATATAAAATTAAGAATATTTATTAATCTTAATATCAGAGCAAACAAAGTTGTTTAAATATTTGCCTTTCAAATATTTTGATAACTACATTAGTAACAGTAACATTTTTTATGGTTTAATGTTTCCAAATTTAATGAATTTTAGTTATCTCAAGTTCTCACAATGTTTAACCTCACAACATTGTGTCAGTTAAGAGTTCTTTGGGATTGACATGAATGATGTGGACTGAGATTAAAAAAGACAGAGGATTAGACATGTAATAGGATTTTAAACAAAAAGAGTTTGTGGATCTTTCTAGGAGACATAATAAAGAATAAATTAATATAGATAGGGGGATTCACACATATCAGTAAAAACATTCTGGGAAAAAAAATCTTACACAACACATTCCTATTCATAGCCAGATAAATTTTGTGTTTTATATAATTTTGTAATTTTTGCTCTTTCTTATAACCTCTTTAGAAGCTGTAGCGTCAGCAGTTAAAACAAAGTTCAGTGTGAGCTCCTCACTTCTGGCACTGGAGCCAAACTCTGGTCTCAGTGACATGGCTACATTGTTTGTGTAAACCTACGGGAATTGTATCAGTAAAATGGTAAATTTTCTGGTTTTACAAGGCAAACTGAGAGCGGAATTTGGCCCCACAGAGGGCTTGGTGTGTAACATCTAGGGTCTACCCAAGTGTGTTGCTGCTTCTGGTACCAATATCCACCCTCCTCTGCCTCTGTATTTTTGACACTCCTCAGTGGCACACCACAAGGTTCTCCCATAGAAGAAGAATTTTTCACTCAGGTTGATGGGGACAAAGCCCTCTCTCCTCAAAGGGGACAGAATAATATCTTACTGCTGCAATTCCTCACCTTCAGGTCCCTCCATTATTTAATTAATTTTATTTTACTTATTTATTCAGACTGATTGACTGGCACCTTAAAGATGTCCTGAAGGCCCCATTTACTATGAGTCACTTTTTCAAGATTAGAGGAGTCTCCTGGAACAAGCTGTTTATACCATTATTATGAGAATAAATTCCAAAAGCCCAGCAAGGAAACAAAAGGGAAGAAAAGGCAAACAATTTTTTTGTTAAAACTGACTGCTTCGATGAAGAGCATTTTTACAAGTAATACAAAAAGCAATGAAAAGGTTCTCACCAGATTTTGATGAAATATCTCCGGGGAAAATCCATTAGAAATACATTTGCAATCAGTCCAGTGTCAGATTTCTACTGTAAATATGGCAATTAAGAAGGTCAAGTTACCCGAGGTTGTGTAAGAGTGAAATGAGCAGCTCAAAAGGAATTTATGTTGTGAGTATTTTGTATACTATTTATGTCTTTTACTCTGTTAAAAGACATGACACATTTTCTTATATGTTACAGGGCATTATATTTACAGTAATAGGTTACTGAAATAACGACCCATGGCTGCCTTCCTTAGCTCCATGCAAACCCTTTGGAATTGTGCTTGAATCCAATGCACAGATTAGCTGGGAGCTGAACCCATGCCAATAAGAGAATGGCTGTAAATTGTTGGATGAATGTAAATGACACCCACACCACTGGTGGAGCAGAGAAAAATATGTAACTTGAGATTATGAAGTGTCCTGCTGTGACATAAATGGAGTGGAAAGGCACTTAGTCCAGAGAGGACCATAAATGGGTTAAAGCCAAAAAATGCCCCAGTAATGTGTATGGGTAGAAAGTGATTAAGGATGTGACAAAAGTGAAGGTGGCTCTCTAACCTCTAGTGCTCTGGGGTTTGTAACAAAGCTTCATCTGCACAGGGCTGTGATGCACAGCCACAGCTGTGCTGAAATATATATTTGGGCAACTGCACAGTGAATGGGAGCAACGAACTCACCTCAACTTAAGCCTTCTCCCTGATACACCAGGAAGTTTTTCTGACCCAAGGTCAGGTCATCATGGCACCACACCCTACCACTGGAGAAGATGCTGCTATCACACAGTGTCTGTGGCAGAGAGGGCCAACGTGCATCTCTGGGCTTGTGTATGGCTCTGGAAGCAGTGCCTGTGTGCACATACATGAGTCAGGAGAGGCAGCCAGGATCTCACACCAGGGACAGCTCTGGTGTGGTACAGCTCCAGAACTGCAGCAGAGCTGTTCCCATAGGCAGCAAGTGGCAGCCAGTGCATGAACAGATAATGCCCCATCCCCTTCAAAACCACCTGTGGGAGATGATCAGCAGCTGGGTGAAAAAAAATTATGCCAGAGACATGAAGAAAAAAAAGAGCCTGAAAAAGGTGGCATTAGGAAAACAGGAATGGAACACAAAACTATATGGGGAGGAGAAAAGCAAACAACTTGCAGCCATTGTGAAGACACCAGTCAGAAACTTTCAGGGAACAAATGGTAACCAGCCGCAAAGGACAGCCTGCAAAGACAAGGTGCCTGCAGAGGCCACAGAATGAAGGAGACAATGAAACTCCCATCTATTGCCTCCATGCACAGCCACCAGGGTCGAAGACTTTTGATTTTATGCATTAGGAGACCAACCTTTAATGTCACTAAGGACTGGAGGGAAGCATAGAAATGTCTCCCCTAGATGTTTTGTTGACCTGTTCTTCGCCATAGTGTCTTCAAAGCATTTCATAGGTGTTAAAAGTTTATCCTTACAGTGCTCCTCTGGGGGCAACACAGCAGTGTTATTGCCATCCTGCAGGAAGGAAGACAAAGAGGGAAAATGTTACTTGCCCACACACATCATAGGATGCCTGATGCATAGCAAGGAAGTGAGCTCAGGTTTCCTATGTCTCCCCTTCATATCCTGCTTTGTCCTTTTCTACTTCTCTCTCATCGCTTTTGAATGGGCCATGACTGGAAGTGTGCCATTTCTGTGCTCAGAAATACAACAATCATGAGGGTAAACAGAGAGTGCCACAGATGAGTCCAGTCCCAGTTCCATTTAAATCTAAAGGAACTAAAGGAACTTGAGACTGCTTTAGCAGAGCTTACTAAGAGTCCTAAGAGCCATGATTCATTCTGGAGAGGGAACAACTTCAACCAAAAAGACCCCAAGCCTTACCATCAAGTCAACAGTAAACCAGAGGTAAATAATTAAAAATATATAGATAACAAATTATATTAAGGAGGAATAGATAGTAATTGGTAGTTATTCAAAGTAATAGTATAAGGTAATAATTCAAAGGTATAAAATGAAAAATAAGATAAATGGGACCTGTCTTATAACTTCCTGTAGCTCTAGCCTTATGGTTTTGAGAGGAAATACAATTTTTTGGCTGACGCCTCACATAACTGTAAGGAATTAACTTTGAGTTGCCATACTCATTTCTATTCCCTTCTTCACTCACACAAATGCCCTTCCCCATAGAAAGATCATGTGCAGCTTCAGGAAAATCATGAAACTCAGGAAGTTAATGATTCTTGTAATGCATTTCTACTGCTTTAATTTTGCTGAGGCGAAGAAAAAAATCACAACTCCCTTTTTTCCTTGGAAATTAATCCTGCTGACTACTAGCAAGTCTGTCATCCCCACTGGCTTTAAACATCATCCACATTGTTCTGTATTGATACACATAACCTTTTGCTTCCCGAACTTACTTTCCAAACTTCCCATGTTTAGATGCTAAAGTTTCCTTCAAAATCGTTATACAGGTAAACAGTGCAGGAGATGAAAGTAACATCTTAATTAGCAGTGTCACTGACACATTACTAGAAAATCTGCCACTGAACCAAAAATTTCCCACATGCTTCTTTATATTGATTTGCACCTGTTATCTATTCTGTGCCAGTAGAAATACCTGAAAAGAGTATGAAGAAAAAAATGTAGGGTTTCTGGTGATACCAAAACTTTTGACAGCGTGTCACAGTGACTACCAGCTGCCAAACACCCAGGGACAGGTTTCAGCATCCTCTCGCAAACCCAAACCTTTTGCAGGCCAAATAGATGAAGCCTGACCAACACTGTTACAGTGTTTCTCTTGAGTAAGAAAATATTAGATCAGATGTGTCTCCAGAGAGAGTAGGACTAGCTGGGCACTGCCATTAACCAAAGGATGCTGTAGTTAAATATTGAATTGACCTAAAACTCAATGCCCAAGGCTCAGCAAATACCAATCCCTCATTATCTGCCCTCTACAAAAGAGTTCTCAGAAAAGGACAAAACAGAACAAGCACCTGAAAGTCACAAGCTGCAAGAAGCAGCAGCAGGCTGTGCCGGGTAAGCGCAAGGTTTCTGTTTTCACTGCTTTCCCCAAAGCATAAACATGAAGCTGTTCAGTAATCAGTAATGAGCCCAGGAGTCCGAGAAAGGTTTTTGCCATCCCATGTTTGAATTCCTGTTGTTGGTCATGGGGCAAAAAACAACGCACCCAAACAACATATATGCCATCTTCCTTGTAAAATTGTTGTGCATCAGCCTCCTGGGTCAGGCTGCCTCATCCTGCTCCGCTTGTCCTTGCTTTCCTCCTTCTTGGTGCTAGGAAGAGTGTTTGCTTATTCCCTGCTGCTGAATGAGTCAACTGAAAGTAACACCACTGCCTTCTGCCACTATGGTGAATAGAGTGGGGATCTCTTTTCCAAAAAGACACGTTGATTCAGAGGTCTTGAATGACAAGTTTTTACTTTGTCACATTGACTCTCCATACATTCGGCAAACCTCTGGTGGCATCATTTGCTTCTGATGCTTCATGTCAGTGAAGGCAACGGTCCTGTGAAAGTGGAGGCAAACCCCATCCTCCACCAGCACCATTCTGCCCTTCTGCTCTGCTAAAGACCTGCCAGAATCAGACCCTGGAATTCTTTTCAGTAGAAGCTTTGTTGTACTAGCACTTATTTGTACCAGTCTGGAGATGGGAACAATGTGGAGCAGAGGTTGCACTTCTGGCATGAACAAGCTGTGGCTCAGTCAGGTCATGCTTACTGTATCTAATGAAAATGCAATCAGCACACAGCCTTCTGCACAGGTACACCCAGTAGTAAAGCCATCACATCAAAGCAGAGTTACATTCTAGAGCACATACATAGCTTCTCTTAGCCAAGGGGAAAAAAACCCATCTACCTTGCTTCTGGAGCCAGTTTTTCCTAGACCATCAACACGGGACACTTTACTTGGTTTATATTCCTAACATCAGAGATAGGCCTGAATAACTTCCTCAGTGACTGTTACTTGAGGCAAGTAAAAAGCATTTTTGGCCTTTCTCTGAGGTTTTCCAATCCTTAAATTACCTTTATGTGTTTTTTCCTACACATTGTCCTGTAACAAAATTCTTACCTTTGGGCTCTAAGTCCCATCCTCTGCAGGTGCCACATCAGTCCTTATTTAACTTGAAGTTGAACTAGAAGTGGCAGATATTCACATATACACATGTCAATTGTTTAGTAGAAGTCTTCTGTAACACAAAAACTCTCCCTGATTTGTTATTCAGTGTGCAAATAATACCTGTGTGGCTCAAAAGAACCTGCACATTTCCATGAAGGAGAGAAGTGACAGAAATTTGTGAGTGTTCAGCTACATGAGCAGTTTCACCA
Source organism: Sylvia atricapilla (assembly GCF_009819655.1). Taxonomy (NCBI): domain Eukaryota; kingdom Metazoa; phylum Chordata; class Aves; order Passeriformes; family Sylviidae; genus Sylvia; species Sylvia atricapilla. Next base: position 87,414,497 of record NC_089142.1, on the reverse strand, counting down.
CTGATGTTTTTTTAAGTGGCTCATAGACACCTAGTCCCCAATTTTATTAGAGAAAATTGTATTCCTGACCACTGCACTGGTGGCACTCTCCATGAAACAAAAGCTTAGATACACTTTCAGTAATTGTGTTTCCCTGCCTCTCTTTTTTCTAGATTGCAGTTCTCCAAGTTATTATTTACTACTAGTTTTCATTTTCTGAAGACTGCCATGTGAGATTAGCTTTCCTCTTAACCAAAAGTTATTTTGCTTTTTTCTGGTATTACACAACTGTGGTCTTACCTCATGCACTTGTATCCAACACAGAATTTAAAATGTTCATTTACTCTCAGATCAAAGTCCTTATTTTGCTGCAACACTGCTTGCTGCTCCTATGAAGAGCTCTTTTGAAATTTTAAGTATTTTCTCATCAACCACTCACCATGCTATGCTTATTCTGATATCTATTATTTTCTATTGCCTTTGGAACCAGCTTTTAACCTCAGATATCCTTTATAATCCTGACTTTTTCATTAGACCCTGAGTTACCTTTTGTCTTAGCAAGAATACACACTACATCTATAGGAAGAAAACCAGGCATTACAGCTGGATGGACCCCTCCTGTGAGAGCATCCATCATCAGTTTAAATGTAGCCTTAGCTTCCCAAATGTAGTTCTTAACCTTAGATCAATTACACTGATTTTTCACTTTCGTTTTCATAATCTCCATTTGAAATACATCATTGTTGGGAGGAGGGGTACTGTGGAATGCAGCACTTCCCAAATGTGTGCTATACAGTGCAATAGTTAGCCTTCTCTGCCCAAGTTCCATTAAACCCATGAAAAAGATGAGAAAGGATATCAGCAATAAGGTTATTTTCTACTTGCCTTCCCTCACCAGGGCACCTGTTGCCTAAAGCTCCAGCAAAGTGCTAAGTTGCTTCAGCTATCCTCTATGTTTCTGGAGAGTTCCCATTTCTGATGGGTTTAAAGAGCTCCATGCTTTCACTCAGAGGTTTTGTTAGCTCATTTTCCACCTGGAGTCAGTGCAGGTAACCATGCCATGCCCTGCAGTGTGACCCAACCCCTTGGCCTGTATGTGGTGTCTGACAAGCCACCAATCTGCAGCTTCTGCTCAGTCAGAAAGGGCAGAGTGCACCTTCATCACCAAAAGGGCTTCAGTCCCACACCCCCCAGCAACTTCCATGCCAATCAGATTCACGTATCTTTGATCCCACAGTAACTGGAAGTTAACCTGCATAAAGCCTCACATCTAGGTCAACAACAGAAAAGCAGGTCAGAGCAGTGTACTTTAAAAATGCCACCTGAAGAGGTTAGCAGTGTTCCCTTCCCCACCCTGCCCCTGCAGTATTGCCGTGCCAATTCTACTGGCCCAGGAATCCTTGGGGTAGTTTTGTGATCTGGGAGGCCAATGAGATAGTGCTTTACTTAACACTTGACTTTATTTTTTAAGGCTTAGTTTTAACGCACCTTGTAAATGAATTCTAATTTGACCTCTAATTTGAACCAATGATCAGTACTAGTATTTACAATGAACTAGATATGGGACAGTTCATAAATCTCAGGTTAATTTTTTTTTTTTTAATTATTTGCTCACTGGGACATATACATAAACCACAGAACACTGCAAACTATTAACTCACATCTTTTTCCTTTACGGTTCCAAAGCCAAAATGTTCCTCCCTCTCAGATTAATTTTTTTAATCTCCTCTGAATCCATTCAAACTTCATCCAATAAGTGTCAGTAAGTGATAGTCACATTGAATAAAAGCAGAATTAGTAAACCGTCTAATTCCAAAGTGTTTAGCTTTGGAGCACAAGAAGTTAAACACTCTCCTGCAACACATTGTAAACATGTCAATGTGTTTAACATCTTAAATGTGTTCTGTTCCCTTGCGCATGTGTTTAGAAAAGAAACAGGTTATGATATTTAACTAGTGAATGGATATATGCCCTCATTCCTACCAACACTTTTTAAACACTTGCGGACACTTAAAATTATGATGTGTTTAAGATTTGAACATGTATGCTTTTCTACACTCCTAATCCAATGTTTGATGCATTTATTTAGAATAGCAAGATTTTACCAGGCTAGCAAAGCATACCATTTCTAATTAGCAATGCTTGATTTTTCTTCCATAATTTCTTCAGAGTACTCAAAACTAGAATATAATCAGGTGAGGTTTTAACACAGTGTGAAGAGATTTTCCCCACTAGAATTGTGCTAAGCTGAATCTGATCTTATTTGTGAGGTGCAGAAGTAGCTACAACATTTCAAATGTGCTTTCATTCTCAAAGAAAGAACTCTGAACTACATGGGAAACACAGGAAGTTTGCAAATGAAAAGGAAAAAAAGCCAGAGAAGAACATCTGCAAACATTTTTAAGGAGGCACTTTTTTTATCATGTGCTCTATAGTTGCATAAAAGCATAATTATCTGGAAATCACAGAATCATAGAATGGTTTGTGTTGGAAGGGATCTTAGAGATCATCTCATTCCAAACCCCCTGGCATGGGCAGGGTTGCTCAAGTAAACTGACTACAGTGCTCACTCGCACACATATGGGGCTACTCAGAGAGAAAGTGGCACAGCCTCGTCCATCTTTGACTCCTGCTGTACCTGAACTCTGCTCACAGGTCTAGCTCTGCTCAGGCTACTTCTAACCTTCCAAACCATGAAGCAGCTGCTAACAGCTGTCATCAAAAAAAAAACCCCAAACAAACCAAATGTCAGCAATAAAATTCTATCTATCATTCCTCCAAATTAGCTTAACCTGAGGCCAAGCACAGGCAATGCTCAGTGCTTACACCCATGACATGTTATTTCAGGACTTGTAAAGGCAAAAATGGGCTTTTTTTTTAGTGTGATAATTCAAATTTCCCTGTAAAATCCAATTGCAGTGGTTGTCAACCATTTCCATACCATGATCCTGTTACAACAAAGGAACAACTTTATGTCCCCACTCTCACCCACTGCTCCTATCTTCCACCTTTAAACCTGTCCACAGGAAAAAGAAGGCTACTTGGGATTCCCTGAAATATATATTTATTCTGAAATTATACAGAAACACAGTATTTGAAGTCCATCTGGGATTAGGAAAAGATACATTATCTCAAATAGAGAGACAAAATTAACTAAGTTCTTAAGGGTATCTAATGTGTCTGTCTTAATTTTTTCTCTTTCAAGAACCAATATACATGGATCATTCAGAAAGCTGGGGGGCTACTTTGAATTTTGACAGCCGGCCATACCAACTTGCTTCATCTGTCTTTGCATTCCAGTTGTGCCAGTAAGCTCAGAAACCCCTGTATCCTTTTGCTAGAGGCTGTACAAGGCCTGGAAAGAATTTGCATCCACCAAGGATGCCAAAACAGAGACAGAACATACCAGCTCTTCCAGTTCCCCTGCAGGTCAAGCGAAGTGGAGCTCAGCTCCCTCCTGACTATTTGTGCCAAGTGGCCTCCACAGAGCCACCCTGCAGAAAGGGTCAGGCAATCTACAAATGGAAAAGAAAACAAAAGATTGGTAGACGTGGCACCGAGGAACACTGGTTAGTTGTGGACTTAGCAGTGCTGGGTTAAAGGTTGGACTTTGTGATCTTCAAGGTGTTTTCCAACCTAAATGATTCTAAGGTTCTACAATTCCAAAATATTCATTGTATCAGCCTGTGAAATGCTTGACCCCACTCCCACGACACCAGCAGGAATTTCACTCTTCCCTTCCTGGGTGACTGCCCAGCCTTGGCACAAACAGACCTTCTGGAACTCTTTATCTGGTGTCCTGTCCTGAAGAGAGGAAACCATGCAGGACATGCAGGACCTGGCCATGCCTGTCCCTGGGCAAGACAGCAGCACAGAGCTTTCCCCAAATTGTTTTTATTGGCAAGAAAACAAGGGTGATGAAGTTGGGTCAGTACTGTAGGGTACACGAGCTTGCTGGGGACCACTGTTCAAAGGCACTTTCTGAAAATGTTCAGCCTTCACCAGCAATGTAAAAGCTCAGTGCTGGAGTCGTTTAAGATTTGAATGCCAGCTGCATTTTTATTGGCCGTCTGTGACTTCAAAGGGCTTTTCCTCCACTAATGTCCAGACAGGTAGGCTGCCCCGAAATCTCTCTGCCATGTTGACTTACAGAGTTTGAACTGATTTTGTCTGCAGGCTTATCCCTGAAAATGAGCATTAAACATATCGGGACAGAAATGAATTTCAGCATCTTGCAGTCCAGCTACAGTCCTGACACTTAATCAGGCAGGGGACAGTTCATCTGAAAACATGGAGCAAAGATGTTCTTTGTAGTCATACAAAACTTCATCACTTATACTTTAATCCCCAGACTTCAGGACAAAAACTTCAGAAAAGCAGATACACTGCTGCTTTGCCAAGTTTTTATTAGTAAGAATAAGGAACAATGAGGAAATTCAGTTGGATGCTTAATGTATTTTTCAGTTTCAACAACCAGGTCTTTATTACCCCATTTTATAAGAGTATCCAAAGCCCTCACCCCAGCTCAGGACCCCATCTGACTAGCTGCTGCTTTGGTGTGAAAAGGGACAGAGGCCTTAGTACAGAGAGTTGCACTCTGAGGGGCAGAATTATGTCAGTGGAATGTTTCAGGTACCACCTCCCCATATGGGTATATCCACAGCACTGTAAAGAAAATGTTGGGGCTAATACCATAAGACAAAACCTACCTTTCTAGATGAAAATGGATGGATTGTTTAATTGAGACACATGAGGCAATTTTCGCTCTGGTTCCTGAGTGTTGTTCCTTGGAACATCTCTAAATCCTGTTCCATTGTGTGGTATGAACAAGTTTCAAGGCTCCAAGGCGCTGCAGATACATAGGCATGGCTGGATTTATAAAGCCTGATTGTGAGGTACTGCTGACCATAGGCAGATTCACTGAAATGCTGGTAGTGCAGCTAAAGATACCACAAAGATAAAAAACCCCACATATTTCTAAATGAAAACTTAAAAATCAATGTGTTCCTCTTATACGGTAATCAACTTGGCTTACTTCACAAACAGTACCAGCAGAATATTAGATTTATCTAATTATTAGATATCTTAAGTACTAAAATTCAGTGCCATTGTCTGAAATAACTGAGTCATTCTATTGAATATCTGACACCAAAAACAAGCTAGGGCAAATTTAGGCACCATTGTGCTTCAATATCTTTCTTTTTCATAGTCACACAAAACTGAAGATAAAACTTTTCAAAGTAATTTCAAGACATACTTGCTGTGTTTGACTTTAGGGAGCTTTACAGATATTTCAGGGATTTCTCTTCAGCTGTTCAGGATGTTCAACAGTTGTGTATTCAAGATGACTGACATACCTCATATATTCAACAATATTCCTAAAGACACTTATATTTCTTCCTGACTACACAAAGAATCTTGCCAAAGGACACCTGTTCAAAAAGAAGGAAGACCAGGATCCCCTTCACCTAGCCAGGGAGGGAATTTTTTTTAAGCAAGGCACGTGCCAAAGTAATAACAATAAAGCTAATTTTCAAGTGGAAGATGGAAGAGGAAAAGTGGGGCTGTAGCACATTTGGGGCAAATCTCTTTTTACTGTCAGCTTGTCATCACATGAGTTTTATGCTGGAAACAGAAACAAACACCCTGTCAAAATACTTCGGGCATCTGTTACTTACACAGATCCCTCTGACAGGTGAAATAATAGAAGTCAAAGAAGGGGGAAAACAGCAACACATATTTATTAATGACGTAAAAATTTTAAAATTTTAAGCAGCGCAATAGGAACATATTTTCAAGATATTGCACACTGAAAACAAATAGCTCAACTTTAGTAGGTAAAGCCATGTTAAGAATCAATAAGCCAGGAAAGGCAGGTTTGAGGGCAGCCCAGGGTACCTGCCTGGGCTTTAGGGCAGGAAAGCCTTTGAAGTTGCAGACGGCCAATAAAAACGCAGCTGGCATGCAGGGCTCACACATCTCCAGCTTAGGTTTTATATCAGTAATGTTTAAGCTGCAGTTGACTAACCTGAGAATACTCAGTCAGTTCTTACACACAGACAACTAACAGTCTGGCTGGAAACCCCTTTAATGCCCACAATCTAAACAGAAAAGTTCTTGTGCAATTGATGCCTTCAAGGTAAGTATGGTTGGCCATCCTTGCCATCTCCCTGCTTACCAGTGCTTTTCAAAGTGTCCTGTTTTGGTCTTGCTGAGTATACAATTATAAGTCAACTACAATCTGCTTTACATTTGGAAACTATACTTTACAACTCTCTGATTAAAATAACATGGGAAATTTTCTCACTTTTTTTTTCTGCCAAGACCACTTTTATATATGACACATTGAAGTATATTTCTATCTTGGATGAGATTTTTTTATAATGATCAGATAAACAGTCCTCTAAAAATTACTAACTGCAATCCCTATGCCTATTTTAATAAATTTTTTCAGACATATAACTTCTGAAAGGAAAGAAATAGATACTTCTTCAGCATCCCAGCGGTAGAGTGGCCTTCCTAGGAAAACGGAACTGGACCAGTAAAAAAACAGCATCTGCTATTTTGACTTTCATCTTAACATGTACAAATTTCAGGGTTTCCAGCTGATCTGACAGAACACTTCCTGCTCAGGAAATAAACGTGTCAAATGATTTCTTGATTTAAAGTGATGGATCACAGTAGCTCTCTGTACTGCAGGGGTGCTATTCTCATAAAACATATGCAACCTTTATTACTAAAATGAAGGGGAATTACTCCAATATCACTTAGGGCAATTTCCTCAGCAGTCACCACATATCTCCAATGTCGCAAATCCCAAAAGAAGTAAGAGGAGGGGTGGGAACTGGAGGTAGCTTGAATCCTCTGCTTAGTCCGGCGTTGGGGAGAAGAGAAAACACTATGGCATGTTTGTAAATTGCAGTTCAGTTTAAAAGAAGAAAGTGAAATGCTATTTTAAATAAAAGGAACACAGTTGAAGTTTAAATTCTTTCATGAGGTATGGGCCATTTATTTCCAGAATCACTTTGATGCTTAAAAAGTTCAACACGAAGTTTCTGTGGTGGTAAATGAGGGTAGTGGTAGGTCTTTCACTCAATGTGATCTGAATTGTCTAAAGAAAAGGGGGAAAAACACGGTTCTTTTAATAATATTCATCGCAACTATATAACTCAGAGTAAGGAATTAGATGTATTATATGTGATCAAGAAGAGGAGGATGGCAATTTGGAAAAGTTCTAAGCAGGAGACAAAGAGCACTGACTTACATAGCTAAGCAAGGTAACAATGCTTGGTCGAGTAAGCAGCATTCAGGGGGAATAGCAAGGGCTTCCTTTCCACAGTTTATAGCAAAAGATGTACTGGGATATCCTTACCATTGTGATGGCCTAATTACCTGGGAACTGAAAAAAGATAGCAAAAAATAGGAAAAGATTACAAAAAAAAAATAAAATCCAAGACTGTTGTAATGCACAAAATTATAGAAGCAGATGAGACATTTGTCAGAAGTATTAAGAATGCCACACGCACCTCAGAGCCAATGCCTGATGGAGCTCCATTGAAAGTAGAATGCTATGTCATTTGCCAAACATTGGCATAACAAGATTCCAGACTTGATATGGGTGTTGAAGTCAAGTTGTATGATGACTTGTCTCTCACACATTCCTGTGGATCAAGAGATCACAGTGAAAAGTACTTCTATGGCCAGGAAACAGCTGTTTGCAACCTCCTCCAAAAAGCAAAAGCAGCACTTCTGGAAGAGGAAACCAGAACAATCAAAGGGTCACTTCTCTAAGTCCTCACTCACAGCAAAATAGCAGAGAGGTTCAGGGAAATGTTACAGCAGGAGTAAAAATGAATCAGAGCCTCAGGAAAACAAAGTCCTTTTCTTCAAAACCTGTTTTCAAAGCCAATCCATAGCATTCGCTGAAGAGGTCAAAGTACCCCTGACATATCCTCATCTGCTGTTTGCGATTTTTCATGTACCAACAGGACACATAGCAATGGAAAGGATCTCATTTTACCTTATTGCTTTGCAGCATCAATACTAAATGGAAGTGCTATCATCACTTCCATCCGGGTTCTCCTCTGAACCAGAAGAGCCAGGCTGTTTGTTCACATGACTGCAAAAGTCATCTGCTCATAGCCTGATCCTACAGCTTACTCATGTTTCTAAAACAAACCTGAATTTAAAATGTGAATCTTACTGTTGAATGCCTGACATGAGCTTGCATAAACTTACAGGAAGACAACCCAGGCCATAGTTCATCTTTATTTTCAGTGTTCACCCAGATATCATCACACAACCACAACTGCAAACCATGTCTTTTCTAACTTGTGTGCAGTGAGTACAGCTTGCAGCTTACCTGACCGTAACAGAAAACCTAAAATGGCAGAGCCACTCAGTACCATCTGTATGGAAAGAGGAATATATTTAAGTTATAAGGACATTCTTGTTTAAGTAAAAACTAGCAACTCCACTGGGAATTTGGTTTGGGACCCTTTCTATAGTTGCATCTAAAATTGCAAGATGTTGGAAAGCTGAGCAAGCTACCATAGGAAAGGTAGAGGTGACCATTTTCTCTTCAAGGAGAAGGCAGTAGAAAAAGAAACCTTACAGAAGGAAAGCATAAATTTACCCTAAAATGTCTCTTGTAGACTGGCTTTGAAAGGTATCAATTACAACTAAAAAGTGGAGAAGCTTTTTATTACTGTTTTGGAAGAATATCAGCTTTGAAGAAATGGATGTGCATGAGGATATTGCCTTAATGCAGAAGGCAAGTATAAATGACTATTCCAAAAATTATTGCATGGAAGTCTACCAGACTATTAAATCATCTATCATTTTATACCACTTAGACATATATTTATTAGAAGACAAGACTAGACAAAGCAGGCATCAAATTACTTTAAAAAGAGAAAACCCCAAGGAAAATATCATGTTCTAGAAGTTGGAGATGGAATGAATTGCATTTTAGATTCCTACTGAAATTGTTTCTGTACTTTGACCCATTGAAATCAGAGGCTTTTGGGACTAGACACTGAACAACACCTCTGAGAAACTTTTAATTAAATGCAGAACACCAAAGGGATTTGCCCAAAAGGCAGTGGCAAAACCAGGTGTAGAGGCCAGACTGTGCTTCGGTTCTCTCTGCTTTGCAATCAGCCATGCTGTCAATATCAGTAGAAACTGGCTCTTTAGGAAGAATCAGATTTCATACCAGCGAGAAAGCACTGAGAAGTGTTTTTCTTGAGAAAGGTAGGGAAAAAACCCAGTCTGCCAACAAGACAGCAAGGAGACACATTACCCTGTTGTGAATAGGAGGCTAATGTGCAAATGACAGGACACCTACAAATTAAAGCTTCTCCTTCCAAGAAACATGAAACGTGGCTTAATTTCCTCTCTCATAATGAGCATTAAAAGCCTTAAGCTTGCACTTGTACCTTAAGCAGGGTTGCGCTTTTAATTTTAGCAAATCCAAATGTTCCCTCTCATTGATATCCCTGATGCCATAAGAATATGAATTATTGATATTGCTTGACTTTAATATTTTATGCTGCTGTGGAAATGGATAGCAGAGCCAAATCACAGCCTACAACTAAATTGTGAAGGTCATCTAAAAGAATGCCGAGCAACCAAAGTCTGCTTCCCAAGATCAAAAGAAGGTCTGCAAATTTTCTGTTGAGTTATTCTTTCCTCTGTTATTTATTAGTCATATACAGCTGAGCAGGGTTTGAAATAAAATACTGGAATCTGAAATGCATTCCAGGAAAAAGGCTTGCTGTCATCAGCACATGCTATTGGCTACAGTATTTTGTAATGAACTGTAATTTTTAGTGACAAGCATTTACTTATGTCACAGGTTTCAAACCAGCTTCTTGCAAAATAGACCAAAGCAACCTCCAAGCAGCACAGCTAATTTCAGGTTTACTAGACAAAACCACAAAACATAGCTGAAGGTAATGACGAAATGGCCATTTAGTACTGAAACGACTGATTTCTCAGAGATCCTTACAATTAAGGATCAGATTCAATAGCTTACAACACCATTTATGATATCTCAGAAAAAATAGCATCTGTAGCACAGCTGGAGCAGCTGTGTTGGAAAATCAATCATTGCCTGGCAACTGAGCAACTGATTTTCCATCAATCAGTACACAAGGCATTCTGTTAGGTTTATAAAACACATAAATTCGTTGCAGTATCTGCAAATGCAATAAGTGAGTTAGAAACGTAAGAGCAATGATAAAAGACAGGTTTAAAATGGGTATCAGGCTTAATATGAAAAGAGCTGTGTTTATGCATGCTGCAAATACAATATTATGGTAATAAACAGATGAACTGCTCAGTGTGATTAGCTTTGACAACAGAACCAAGAGTAATCCAGAAACTAGGACTTTTTCCACTGTGGCAAATATTTTGTGTTATGTAACTCTAATTTTTTTTTGATAAAATGGCCATTCATGGAAACAGTTACTCCCATTTGTGCCAAGAACTCATAAATCCCTGCAAATTCCTGCAGCTTAGGCTTTTTTCTAGAATTTTATTGGTTTAGCTGAACCCATCAGTAATACTGCAAATCTTATCATTCTGTTGAGATTATCCCACTTCTATAATAACGTCTCCAAGCTCATTTTTAAGGGATAATAAAGATTGCAACCATTCTTCTAACTCTAACATAAAAGAAGCAGCAAGGGTGGGGGAGTTATAACAGAAATTGTACAAGTTAGTGCTAAAGCTATGACATTTTAATACTCATAAAATGTAAGCCTAGTGCCTGATGTCAAGCCTCAGCAAGGGACCAAGATGCATTTGTGTGTAAAGTGATAGCTATAGCTCATCACGTTACTCAACAGACCCACAACAGTCAACAGCCCAGGCTGGCAACCCTTGAGAAGTTGATATCCTCCCCCCTTGGAAACTGCTGCCTCTGTTTAGACATGGCCATCTGGAAGGCAAAAGTCTCTTCATACAGCATTCCCATACTGTGTTAGGAAAGCCTTTTTCTCTCAACTCTGTTTTATCCAGCAGCGTCTCTTATGACCCCAGTGCCCCTAGCCTCTGTGCCCATCAAACATCAGCACGGAGCTGGCCCACAGAGCTGTGGAATACAGCATGGCCTCATACACATGGTACTAGCAGGAAGATCCACCAACATACATGAAGGTTTGTGTATTTCCTTAAGTAGGCCTGATCAAAGAAAAGTCACAATGGGTTTAGATCACTGTAGGGAGGACAACCAACGCTTGGCCTCTACAAAGAACAAGGCAGTTGGTCATCCATGCAGTCAGGCAATTGTAGCCAAAATGACAAGGGAGGTGTGAGAAACACATCACAAAGTTACCACATGTCAAGCTATGGCCAATCATTATTATTAGCTTAGTTCTTAATTAGTTTAACTGATAAAGCCCTTCCCAAAGCAATTTTCCTCCATGTTTGAGAGATGCACAAAGAATAGCACAGAGGTAGCTTCCTGTATAAGTAAGTGATTTAGGAATTTTGATACAGATCCTGGCAGATCTACTGGTCACCATATTCTATAGTGGGTACTAAAATATTGCAGAGGCAAGAGACTATAATGATATACAGTATACAGGAAAAAAAAAAAAAAGTGAGTCTGGTAAAATGCAGCTTATTCTTTATATGATCCCCAGCTGTGAAATCCAACCCCATGGTGCCACCATATACAATCCTGTAAAAACACAAAGACTGAAAGTTTCTGATTTAGCCGTAGTGACCCAGGTAGCATGTCAGCAGTAAAGAGAAGTGTCTCTCTTGCTATTTTTTTTTTCTTTCACATTCACAGGTGCTGTCTTCTAAAACTTCTAAAAGCATATTTTGAAGAGACTGCAGAACTGAATGATCCTTTATGAAACAGTACCTAGAAAATCTTAGACACTTGAAATAAAAACAATTTAATTGACAACTAAGAACTGAAAAAAAACTTCATAGTACTTTAACCCTCATGAGCACCTTCTCCCCATGCTTCAAATATTTTCAGGAACATTAACAATCTTTTTTTCCCTTTTTTCTCTAATTTTGTTCTGCTTCTAGTAGCTGTTTTTCTACATATTTGGCTTTGTCCACCGTCTATTACTTTGAAAAATGTGCAAACAGGACTTAGGATCTTTGAAGCTGAGAGTAAATTTTTGTAGTAAAAAAGAAATGTTAGGCTTAGAATGCCAAACAGGATTCAAACTTTCCACTAACTAAAGACTTCCAGTTAGCACCAGGTTTTCAGCCCAAAAGATAAAATTAAGTTGCAATATATTTGTGAATACTTGTAAACTCTAGAAATCTTTGATATTAGTTCCTACAGTAACAGACAAGAAAATGCAGAGGCACATTTTAATTACCTGTCAAGAACTAAATAAAAGATTTGTTTTATTGAATACTCCCTGTGTGTAATATAACTATGGAAACAAGTCTGAAATCCAATTGACTTTCTATTTACAGGCTCCTAAAGAGCTATTAAAACATAAAAGTGAACTACTTAAAACCTGTTTGAAGTTTTATTCTTCTTTAATGTATTTTTCACCTGTTTGATGATTGTTTATACTTTGTAGCATGATGAACTGTGACATTTTTTGCCATTTCATCATGCTGAAGACTTTTACTATATTTAAGTCAAAACATAGCAATTTTTGTCACAAAAATAAACTGTAGTAAGAAATCTGACCATGGCAAAAATGTGTTCTAAGCCAACAGTGACAAAGCTCTTCACATTCATTTCCAAGCTCTCAGTTTGGCTCCATTGCAGATGCAGAGAATAGGGCACTTGCTGAGCTGAAGAGGTGATCATCTAAACGTAGTCAGATTAAAAAAGTAGTGAGAAAGGCACTGCTTTTACTACTGATGCAGATATGGCAAATGGAAGCCTGGAAAGACACATGACTTGCATGAGAGTTCTTCAGGAAGCATAAGGCAAAGGCAGGAATGGAACTGTCTACTGACACCCTGGTAAATAAACAACCAGCTAAAATGTAAGTTTCTATTCGTGATGTGCACCACCTGATAATCTAAAAGCAATATTTTCCCTGAAAAAACATTGTGGAACCTCATGTTATGATATCCAAAAATTTGAATTGCATTCTTACAGAAGATTAAGTGTAAAATATTGTCTTCATAGAGAAGATATCTCAGGGCTCACATTAGGCACACTTCTAAATTTAACCCCAGCACAGTTCTGGTCAGCTGAAAAAGATGGATGTCCTGGCTCTCTAGAGGATTAGAATATTATTTTTTTAATTGTAAATTGCCTCATTTATTCATTTTTGACTAAATTTTCTTGTTCAAAATCAGCTGAACTAACAACACAAACTTACAAGACAGCAAGCTGCTATACCGTGGTTATTATTCAAGCGCTATTACCATCCACTAATATTGACAATCCCAATACTTGGAATAAGCTCATCAGTGACTATCTGGTCACAGGTACTCACCCATGGGGAGCACAGGAAGCTAGTTTAAAGTATTTGATATTAGTTAGCCCCATGTCTTAGAAATACTCTGGTATTTCACATTCTAGCAAAATGTAATAACAAAGAAGTAGCACTTCTATCATTACCCTGTTAGTTTATCCTAGCAGCTGATAAATGTCACACCATCCTTCTCTCAAGTATGGACTAGAGACCTACATGGGGAGTACTTAGACAGCTGGAAACTCCAGCTGATGCCCTAAAATACATGGCCCTGAACATGTCACGTCTCTGAGCAGGGAGACTTCACTAGACATTCTCCAGTGGTGCCTTCCAACCTCATAGATGCTGTGATGACACCTCCTCACCAAGATGAGTGTCCTGGGGTGACTTGATGATGCTTGTATCCCCAATTGTCTTTGAAATGCCCACTTCAAAATTACCACAGGCACGTCAGCCCTGTCCCAGCTCCTTACCCTGTCTTTCCACAGAACCTGAATTGTGTTCAGGATTTCCTATTCATCTCCTCAAAGGGCTTCCTAAAATCCTTGGGTGAGTATCTCTTCTCTCACACAATGGAGGTCTCCATAAAGCAAAGTTTGCCTCCTCAGGAGACAGAAGTCTTCTTAGTGATGTGTTGAGCCAATGGAATGAGCTCCCATGAGAAAGAGATACCTATTTCCTGAGACTTAGTTCTACCACCTTCTGGCTCCAAGTGCAAGACTGGAGACTGGAGTGCAAGACTTCTGCCTTGTGCTCTCCAACAGAAATAAAAAGCAACATGTACACGTGCAAAAGTAAATCAAATCCGACATAGTAATGTACCAAAACATAATATCCTATCTACTTTTCATTTTTTCTGACAGAGGATGGATACAGACACATGGTGGATTCCAATCATCAGACTGCACTATTGGTAAACACTCAAACCGAGACAGCTGGAACACGCCCTTCAGTGCATCAAGAGGAAATTATGTACACTAGAACTTGCAACCTGCCTGGCACTTATGGAAAGTCATCAATAAATAACAACAAGGATTCTTTGATCACGGTACAACCTCTTCTGTCTCCTAGCCTGAGGAGCTGGGAACAATAAAGTCCATTGTACACCAGGTGGTCCTGAAGTTTTCCTCTAATTATAGTAATGTGTATACAAAATAGAACAACATAAAACGTGCTTGGAAAAAATTGTTTTATACACACTTATGCTCATACGGTTTGACTTCACTTCCAATTCTTCAGTTTATTGCACAGAGAGGAGGAGGTGGGTCAATGACATGTTTCTTACTGTGCAACCTCAGCTTTAACACTACTAGCCCTAGGTCTGACAGTCTGGAGTGAGATATGCAGGGTCGTTTCTGTTAATTCTTCTTGTTTCAGTGGACCTTAGTATGTCCCAAAGACCCTGATAGCCACAAGTGTTTGGAATATCTTTTTTTTATTACTGAAAACTGCAGATACCTTAATACTGAAGTTCTAGAAGACTTTTGCCATTCATGTTCTGTCCAAAGCTTTGCTTTGCGTGCTGAGAAAAATGAAGGCAGTGGTAGCCACAAGACTTTGACAGTGGCATGTGTTCTCAGGGGCTCTGGATGCCTCAACTTGTTCCTCCTCCTGTGTGTCTAAATACAACATTACTCTGACGTATCCTGTCCATTTCTATCTACACCTGAAGGCCTGAACTTCCAGTAAGTAGAGGGAATTTCTAGCATGCTAACTCAATTCAACTGTGTTTCTAAAGAGGGTTATGTGCATACAGACTCAGAGGGTGGCTGGCTGGAAAACATCCACCACAGTTTTTTGGAAGCTCTGGATCAGTTGTCTAGAACAATTCAGGATTTGGTATCATATTAATCCCATGGAAATTATCTCAAGCAATTGTCTAATTAGGCAGAGTTTTCTCTCTCCCTTTTCCTCCTTCTATCCCATCTCTACCACCATCCTAGCTGTCATCTCATTTGTAACCATCACCCAAGAGGCACGTATGATGAGAATGTCTCTGGCCAAGTCCCCCACTGGTTATATACAAAAGACAGATTTGAAACACATTACAAAATTCCTTCATTCCTACATTCCTAAAACAGCCCAAAATACTAAGCCCTATTATGTGAAATCTGCTTTCTGCTGTGAAGATGAAAAAGCCATTCAGCTTGCAGAAACTGCTGAACAAATTGTTTGGAAATTTTACATGCATATGCTAATACACTCGCTCTGCTTGGGTGGAGGTGCTCCCTGTAGCACCGCTGATTATCGGATTATCTAGAAGACATTGCATTTTTAATTTAGCTCCATTTTTTATAAGCTGTGCTAATAAAATCTGCACCCCACGGAAACCCCCTGCTCATTAGCTATTGCCCACCCTCAGGCAGCACAAGTCTGTTTACATTACAAATAAAAGATAAAATATGCTCATTGCCAGCTTCCCCCTTCCCGAGGGACACTTGTCATGAATCTATCCAGCAAAACTATCTCTTCACTACTCTCCCCTGACTTCCCCTTGCCCCAGGACACTTTGCCTTCATTTATCTCTTTCGGACTTAACAAACCACTACAACTACCTTAGATCAATTTCTCAAATCACAGTTTAATTATTTAGAAGGAAGTGAGCTTTTGCTCTCCATTAAAACAACAATCCCTACCCCCAAGGAACAACATTAAATCATTGTTTAATCCTTATTACTGCCTTAGGCCTCCCTTGGTACTGCAGTGTTGTTGAAACTTCATTTCAATATTTACCACTTAGATCACTTAAGGGCTGTCATCTTTAATAAAATTTTATCAATTGGATACTTATATTATTCAGAGTTTCATAAAAATAACAAGACCTTGCCTTGGTATTTCACTCATATATGGGCTAATTTCTTTGACTGCTAAGGGATTTAATTTTATTAGCATTTAAACATAATATGAGTGATTTTTTAAACTGATATATATTGCATGAAGTTAGTAAACACCATACTAAGTCACATGGATTTTAATATATGTACCACTAAGTTTACAACTGCAATACACACAAATAAACCAACAAGGCAGATATTACTGTGCAGCCTCCTAAAAAAAGCCTGCTCTTTAAAGAGATTTGTCTATCTCAAATCTGCTCTGCAGTTTGTAGACTAGTGACAACTCTCTCTGGCAGGTATGCAAAAAAGATATCCCATATTCTTGGTTTCCAGTGACTTTTGTTGTCAAAGAACACATCAAGACTTCCCATATTCAATAAAACAAAGCAAAATTTGACCAGAAACAGACCAGCTCTGTCAGTAAGCTGGTAATATTACAGTATTACTTCATATTCCCTCTCAAACCAGAAAAGTGAATGACACCATATCTGAAAAGAGCGTTTCCAGAGAGTTTTGCTATTTAGCTGTAGTAATTCAAGTCAGAACAGAAAATTTCTGTGTACTCCTCCAACTCCTTGGTCAAGAGAGATTTTTGGGATTATCCAGCTGTAACCACAGCCCAAGCACTTCCAAAATTTCTCAGGTAAATGCAGTCTGTCACTGCATCACTAATAATACCATGACCTGTTTAAACCTAGAAGCTACAGTTACTGTGGTCTCAGGTCTGCAGTAGGTTCCTCTGATAACAAAAATCTGTATGACAGATCCTGCTTTGGACAGGTAGAACTGGCAGATCAAGTGCTATGTTTTTCAGACGACTGACTTTGCAAAGACTTCTCAGACACAACTTCTTTATCATAGGGTAGAACTGTATTCTTTCTGTTAGAGGAAGTGACAATGTGGATGTGAATTTGTACTTTTGAGGCAAGGATACTGCACTTTACATCAAAAATTATCAATGTGTTGCAAGTCTGAGAAATTTGCAAAAAAAGGATAACAAATATGTCAAACATGTCAGTGGAAAGGACAAAAAGCCTGCATGCTTTTAAAAAAAACACTGCTTTTTTTCAAAATAAGGATTATAGACCAACTAACATTCATAGAACTATCCATGTCTATCCATTCTGCCTTTGCCTGAAGACAAGTTCCATTTCCCACTCCACATTTCCTTTTAGACTTGCATCTCCTTACCATTGTGACAATAATCCTCTTAGTCCTATTTTTAATAGGGTCTCTTCTAGCAGCAGACTTGCAGCAGACTTTTTTCCCCTCTTAGGTTTTCAATGTTTGCCCTTCATCAAATCTCTTTTGAAAATATCAAACTACTTGTTTCTTGCAGATAGATTTGGTTCTTCCATCAGTTTTAAACCTCTTTGATGACAGAGCATAGGTACTTATAGAACAGGTAAAATCCTGAAAATGAAAAGGTAGAGGACTTAGAAGATCTGGTTCAATTTAAATAATTAATAATACACTGAGGGTGCTGAGTGTGAACATGCCATTTATTTAGAGGTCTGGATGGTATTAAGTCACTTTTGGATACAAGATTCTAAACATGCTTTCCTATATCTAATCAGAAATAATTACTCAGAAATTGCATGAAACTGGACCAGACTGAATAGGAGAAATCTCTTCCTCTAGAATAGCAACAGGCACTGCATTTTAAATTGAGACTTGGTCACCCTGCTTTAACTTGTATCCACTTTGGAACACACACTAAAGTGCCAAAGTCAACCAACTGCTTGCAAATCCTCTAACGCTACTTAGCTCCTGTGAGAAAGGCTGGATTTTCATATTAAAAGTGATGAGAAAAGTACATCAAAACAGAAAACAAGGAACTACTCGAATTACATTTCTTCAAATGCAGTATTGTTTCAAAAAAAAGTTTTGTCAATTATAAGTGATCAATGCTGATACACACATATTCCCTACACTCAAGAGTGCAGACTTTCAGTATCTTGTCAAAAATGGTGATCACAATTTTTAAATTATAAGGAAACAGTACTTGGAAAACTTTGCTAGTTTAGCTTAGACAATAGGGTGAGTTAGCATCCATGATCTTTACAAAAGGAGAGTCACACCTGCACCGTTCCTGCTGATGTTGGTGGAAATTCTGCCATCAGCTTCAGCTGGAGTCAGGTTGCATCTATAAATTGTTTGAATGCTTATTACCACTTATTTTAATGGCAGTAGTAGGAAAAGGCTTGAGTTGTAGATCAGGACCCTCAACATACTCAAAAAAATTCAACAAAAAGTCAAAGAGCTTCCAGTCTACAAATAAGCCATAACGAGGCAACTGAGGGCCACAACCAAGAACAGTGTTATATGCGGTGGTTGTAGTAACCCGACTGCCTAGGGCTTGGTTATAATTAAAAGACACCAAGAAAGGCTTAATTTTAAGTGAGGCCTAATAATTAACATTGAAGTTGAAAGAGGAATAAAGCAGGGAGCATGACAATTAAACATGCCTGAGAATGTAAATATATGGATACAAAGTGCAGAGTGAATGTTGCCAATTTTCAAGTCAATTTTCCTAGTGAAAGCTCTAGTGGGGCAGACAAAAAACAGAGCTTATAAAAGAACCTGGTTGCAACCTTAGCCACAGAGTCTTGACCACAGCTCCATAATAAAATTACTAGCATATTAAGCATGTGAATGTGGGGTGATACTGAAAAGAAGATGGGGCCC
Organism: Sylvia atricapilla; assembly: GCF_009819655.1. NCBI lineage: Eukaryota > Metazoa > Chordata > Aves > Passeriformes > Sylviidae > Sylvia > Sylvia atricapilla. Next base: position 87,395,575 of record NC_089142.1, on the reverse strand, counting down.
CCATAGCTGGCTGGCAAGCCAACTGTGATTTTAACTAAAAGCAGATGGTTTTCAAGAACAAATAGGTGCAACTTGCTCTTTTATGCAAGTCACGCTCAATTCACAACCATTTTCTTAGATGTACACCTTCAGCACAGGAGTTCATGTGGCCTAAATTGAATGTAATAATCCAGATGGGAGTATAGCAATTCTGCATCCTTTCAACTGGAGGGTCATGTTACGCAGCCCTCCCGTTTAAAAGCATATAAAAACCCCAAGCTATTCAGTGTGCAGCTGAGAGTGCAAGGGCTTTAATCTTTACATTATCCATATGAACGCACTTTCTATTTTTGTTTACTGTGCCACACAAACCTAATTGCTGTTGCTTTAGAACCAGCAGTCCCTGAAGGGCAACAGATAACCTCAGGCTTTGGTAACGCCAAGTTTCACTTTTTGGTCATCAGTTCTAACTTAACCCAAGTCAACCATAACCAAAAGCTGTCACCAGCTGGTGGTGTACGTAAAGCCCATGGTCTGAATCCACCTGCACATATAAAATGAAGACAAAGGAATGCCCACAAAGAGGAGCACGATCAGTTGGCTGCACTGCAGCATAAGCAGGGAAACTGAGCTGTACCCACGTCTAAAGAGGATCCCTCTAGGCAGATGTGGATTGAAGAGCTGCCCTCATTTATTAAAATAATATTTAGTTGGGAAAGCATTTCAGAAATCCTCAAACTCAGCCCCCTTCTTAAGAGGATCTGTGAATTTTAGAGTGCTTTAAAATAATTTCATATGAAATCTACTTGATGAATTGATAGGTTTTAAGAGATGTCTCCAGGAGGATGGGTGGAAGCCTGCATAGTCTTTTCTGTTTGCTAGCCTCCCACTTTTTATTTTGTCCTCTTCAGCTAGATTGAAATATGCCAAATTGCATGATCTGTTACCTTGTGGAGCTTCTTACTCACAGAATGCATCTTTTGTTACATATGGAGGTGTTAATCCCCAGGTAATCAAAAGCTGAATTAGTTCATAATGAAGGTGAAAGACTCTCTGGTTTATGTTGCTGCCGAGCCTTATAGGTTTTCTTGTTTTATTTTATTCAAAGAACTATGGGGTGTTAACAACTTCTGCAATAAATCAAATAAAAGTAACATAAAGCAAGGCCTACCAGTAGCTCCATCCTGGGTTTTGCTTGCACAAGGAAATGCAGCTTGGCATCATCACAGGCACATTGCTAAACACTGCAGTATTAAAGAAGCACAGAAACTTTTACTCTTGTGTTTCCTGAGCCTTGCCCTCTTGTCTAAATATATCCAACCAAATAAGTGTGTAAATTCAGCCTTTTCCATGACAAAAAGCTGCATAGCTCTGGAGAGAGAGATGAAGAGATCACTCAGGTAATCCAAAGGTAGTTTACCTGCAGTATGACTCTGGCCACACATGTCCTCCATGTCTGTGAATCAATTCAAACTTGTGACTGAATTCAACAGGCCAAAATGGATACTGTTCATTCAAACTTTTGTTCAAAGGAGATGATGGTCTTATATGGTCATAACTTTATGTTCATCAGCTCCACAATTTAGTACAATTACTAAAAATATCAAAGATAACCAGTGCTGCTGTCCCTTACAGATTTATCATTTTTACTTGAAAGTTATACCAATTCTATAATTTTAATAAAGCTTGCACATAACTTTTTTTTCCCCGGCACTCATTCAAGCATGGAAATCTTGAAGCCATACAGTTGGAAATTTGAGATACACAGAAAGTGGCTGAACCCACCAAAGTTACCCAGGAAAGGGTTTGAGCCTAAGCCTCTTTAGCAGAATCTCTGCCTCACCAGAGATTTCCTTCTTCAACTTGGAAATATTTTCTACTCTTTTTATAGTTAGCACTTCACCATCAACTCTCCAACCCACATGTCATTGAGTTTACCCATTGACTTCCAATGGACTACTTCAGTTTCTATTTCACTCCTCTGTACTTGAAAGCAAACTGATCATGAATAAACAAAATAATATTGTACAATTTCTGCTGCATGGGGGAAACAGTAGAAATGGACAGTGCCCTTAGTGTTCAATCCAGTAGTAATCAGCAATGCAAAGATGCAAAAGAATGCCTTTAAAGTGATGTCTCTCTTTGGTCACCCATTTTCAACAATAAAATAGGAAATTCTACATTAAGGTTCAGATCTGCAGAAACTTTTTCAATCATTGCAGATCTTTAATCATTGTAGGCATCAGATTTCCAAATTTTAAAAGAATGAGATACACAGTACACAACTAAGGACTCTAGGCAGTGACTCACATTTGAACAGTTACACCATGAAGATTGTTCTATATTTCCCAAAGAAAGAAATGTTCTGTTTGGATCAGTCTTCATTTAAAAGGCAGGTGACAATCAAATACAATGCAATTTTGCATTATAAAGTGATCATAATAAAACAAGGGAAAGGGAAACCAAAATACACAACCCAAAATCTGTTTATGTTATTTGGAGACACTGTGGATTTGTCAGTTACTGCAGAAGAATTTTATGAAGATATAATTAAACTCCAAAATCAAATCACTTTTTCCTCCTTTCATTGCATATAGGCTGCTTTATAACAAGGCATATTAAGAATACTTGCCTTACTTGTATGAGGAAAAAAAAATCCTGTTTACTTTTATTATCAAGCATCATATTAAGAACTCCAACCTGTAAGTGCCACACCACTTTTTAAAGAAACTAATTGCAAGCCACTTTCAATATTTCTTCTGTTTTTAATTTAATACCCTCAGAGATACATAATTGGGCTGGAAGGGAGAGTATTCACTGAAGTCATGAATTTGCTGTATAAATACAAACAAGAAGGAAAGCTAATACAGTAAGGGACTGTGGGATTAATTTTGAAATTGTCTGATTAGTGGATTGCTGCCCGTCAATAATTGCCTTAGATGTTCCCAAGGCCCCATCTTTATTGGAGTCTGGCAAGTGCATCTGCCCACAGATTCCGTCAATCAGGCCTTGCAGCTGGGAGGGTCTTCAGAGAGAACACAATTGTAAGTCTGCTGGGGCAAGTTGTTAGACAAAGCAATATATACCAGGCATGATGAACAGTCAATCTCTGCTCCATTGATAACATTCTACTTGTTCATTGGCATAAGCTCCTTCAAGAATTATTTTCGCAAAGTACTGTTTGAATTAGTTTGAATGAAATAATAACAAAGGTGTTTCTGCAGGATACAGAAAGAACATTGCACACACCTAAATTACACAGTAAACTTGGGCCTCTTGGTTTCCCCCTCTCCCTTTTTAAAATTTTTGCTGCTGAGATGATCTTTGCTCCCTTAGGATGTTATTAAGAAAAGTATGGAAGTACGCAACACTGGCATTTTGCAAGTGCTAAAGCCACTGGGTGGATAAAAGAAAAATTTAGAAAATCATCCAGAGAATCTAAAGGACATGTTGCTAAGGTGCACCTTCATCTAAATAATTCTTTAATAAGTATTTTCCATAAATATTTCTAAGTAAAACAAAACCTGATGTTTCCTGCATCAGTAGAAACTATGAACCTGTTAGCCTCAACCAAATGAAAGATGAAAAAATATTTCGCTTGTTGGTCTGTAGAGTGAAGTTCTTCTGACCAAAGGACACTCTTTCTAAGATCAAAAAATACATATTTTTAAAACTCAGTATAGCTTGTTTACTGAATGCCTATTCCTAGACATAGGTTGGTCTATCCAACCAGCATACAAAAGCCAGAAATATACAAAATAGATTCATCAATGAGCATTGTTTACAAACAGAAATAAAATAATGGAACAAAGATGTCACACATATTTATATTTTTGCTCTGCAATGAATATATTAGACGTTCATTTTCAGCTACACTTGTACATTTTTGGAGTAATAAAAATACAAAGAAGTTCCTGGAATGCTGTGATTGCTTACATGTAGAACAAAGTTAACAAAGTCTGCCTCCATTGTATTATGACCAGCAAAGCTTCAGTTTGAAACGCAGACCAACAACACTAATGTTGCAATCAACACTAATTTTACAGCCCACATCATTAGCTTCTGTGGATTTGACAAGGGAGCTGATACTCCCAAAACACAGCATCACCTGTACAGAGATTCACCACCTTTGTGTAAATTCCTTCTGAACAGTCACAGTCCTGTTTGAGTCCAACTGAAATTCCTGCTCACTGATAGTGGGCCTATGTTTGGTTGGGGATTTCCCCAGTTTCTGTCTTTTTTATACACAGGATACAATCATTAGCTTCTGTTTGGTAACACTGCCAAATGGGTTTTAAAAATGGACTAAACAGTCTTACAAAATTCATGTACTGAGATGCCTGTGGTGGAATCAGATTGAGCCCACAGAAACTGGACTCAGGACTGCTGTCCTACCTTCTGGTCTTACACAGTCTTTAGTCTCTTGTTTAAAGAGCAATCCAGGAAAGGACAGACATTAGAAAACTCTGGAAAAAGACTTTCCTTCATGCTACAAGGGGGCTAGAGAAGACACAATTTATCCTTATCCTTGACTTCTAGCGATGCTATGGATAGGCAATAAGCCATTGCCTTGCCTCAGATGAGGTCATCAGGTAACATTTCTTCTGTGGAACCGATGCCTCATTTCATGCAGAGGATGGGCACTCCTCTGATTCTTTATTAACTTTTTCCCCATTTGAAAATCATACATCACTAAGTTCTCCTTGAACAGACAATCCGTGGAGCACTATGCCTTCCCACACAGTTGTGATACAACAGCCACTACATCAGTTAATGCTGTAACAGTCACCCTGATTATATGGGAAGTGTTCTAGTATTTCTCACAACAAACCCAGATACAAGTTACACTTAAAGGACATAGAATATATGCTGAAATAATGAAATTATACTTACATTTGAAAACAAAACTCTGCAGCACTCTGGTTTCCCTAGATGTGAATAACTCACTGCAGATCAGCATTAATAATTTACAAAAAGAACAAAAAACAAACAAACAAACAAACAAACAAACAAACTGGAAATAGAAATTTTGATTAAACTAGTGATATTCTGGTCCAACAAAGACAAAAGGGAAGACTCGAGGAAGCCATTCCCGTCTCAACTGAACAACTGTTTCAGAAGGTTTTAACTATGGACAACTTTGGTCTTATCTCTAAGCTGAACCTACACTCCCATAGGTGGTAAGTTTTTTATTGTCATTTTGCTGGTCTCTAAAAAGGACCAGATTGTCACATAAGTGCCACTGGTTCCCAAAAAACCACATTACGGCAACTTGATCCAAGTGAGAAGCTCAATACTCTGAAATATGGGAAACAACTGTGCCAAAGACTGTCAAGGACTTCCGACTGCCAAGGCAGAGATTTTCCTTTCCTGTCATTTTGAATGACACAAAAATATTTTTATAAGCTTAATGAATGACACAGAATTTGAAATTCACTTTATAAGCTTTGCCAACCTTCCACCTTTTCCATGAAGAGTGAACACATATCATCAGACACAAAAAACCAAGACTCCAGTAACAGCAAACATTGAACAATGTTTCTTTCAGCTCTTACATTGTGACTAATTTTATGTCCCAGAAAACTTGGGTCTCATAAAACACACCGAAGATTAATATGTCTGGGCTACTTTGGACCAATTTTAAACTGGACAGTCCATAAGAGACAACACCTTGAGAATAGGCTCAAATTTAAAACTGAATAACTTTCTCAGACATAGAGCACTCCAGGAAGGATTGTATTTCAGGTAAGGAAAGAGGATAACATGTGCTTATATAAAAAGTTAATCATCAGTACAGGTCTTAAATCACCAAGGCTGTGTGCTCTTGGAAAAAAAATTCTACCCAGTATACAAATAGCTGGGTTTTATGCTATTTTCAGCTTTTGACTGGCTCTGTATTTACCCCCATACACTAAATATAGCCACACAGTAATTTCAAGGGATAGAAGAAAGCTCTGACAAAATAGTCTTTCAAGGACTCTTCAGGCTGGGTATAAATGATAAAAATTCTGTTGTTTCCCACTGCCATATGTGACAACACATATGTCACACATGACAGCTGCACTCTCTCAGCCAGAAGTGCTGATGAGCAAGGACTGATCTACTCCTAATAAACTAGCTAGAAACAGAAACACTGGCAAATGAGAAGCAAATCAATTAAGAGCATGTACTTTGTGTTTCTCCCTTTTGAAGCCAATTAGTTCCATACTACTCTTTAGTTACACTATGCACTGATATGAGATACGCAATTTCCATTAGCTATAACAAATAGTTATGCTTATTTTTTACCTTCATAGGAGGTACAGGAAGCAAGAGACAACCAGGATCAGATTCCACTAGTACTATATTACCATTACATTACTGCCATTTGCATTTCATCATTTTAACTTCATTCCCATAAGACCATTTACATCTTGCAGGATGTTCTTTCCTAAACCTCTCCATTTCCTGCCCCTCCCTTTCCTCATCACACAAAAAAAGCAGTCACAGTGCAAATATACACCCTCTGGTATGTGGCAGTTTCTGCTCTCTGCCAAGATATTCCACACATTTAATTCTGAGGTGAAAGTACTTTCTTCGGTCTTTGATAATGACCCTCAAGCATAACAGCTCCTCTCATGACATTATCTCCACGCACCTCATCGTGAGTCACATGCAAAAAAAAACTCTCTGCTTGACCACAAAGAAAGACAGTCTTTCCTAGAAATATGACTGTCATTGAGATATGGGAATGCAAAACTCCAGTTTAGCTGATTGCATACTGAAAACACTTTCCATTTAGTAACATACAAGTGTAGTAGGATAAATGGATCTTAAGATATGGAGAAAATAACACTGATTAACTTTTCTGCGGTGCTGGTCTCCTGATTTCTACTTAAAGACAATGTCTCAACAATTTAAACCCTGAACTCAATCAGATTTAATAAAGTTAAGAAGTCATGGAGATCCTCATTTTATTAAATGCTCCTTTCTTTGTTGTTTCTTCTGGAGAACAAGAGAGGGAGACAAAACAAAAATTTCTAATAGTATCAATTGGACTGCTGTGTTGAACATGCCTTAGTATTTTTCAGTTCTAGAAGTCGAATAAGATAAAAGCTCTAACTAGCGAAACAAGGGGCAAAGTGATCCATTTCAAACATGGATCAACTGCTAGTCAGGGGCAGAGAGCATGAGATGAGATTTGAGTGCTTTACCCTGATCTTTTGGTTAGATTTAAAATTCTCAGTGGGATGACTCATGCTGATCTGGACATGGCCACCACTCCTCTCTCACTTTCAAAGTACGGATAATCTCTCAGGATTCTTGATGCAGCTAGAACATGCCCACAGGAGACCTAACAGTTACAGAAACAACATGAAACCCAATAGGCTTGATTAAAAGCAGCAATCCCCATTGTGGAAACTCACCACACAGAAGCAATACTCCTGCACTGGTCCCTCCCACATTGAAAAATTTTGTTATTTCCTAGTTGCAGAGTTTTGCTATTTCCAGCATACAGAAGCTGTAGTAAAGCCTGTGGTGCAATACATACATTCCTTACAATTTGCTGTTCAATTCCAGGTGTCTACAAATTGTCATCAGTTGCTGTTATGAGTGACTTTATATCCATCTGAAAAAAAACAAAATTATAATGTGGATTAGATAGTCAGCTCCTAGAAATACCTGTCAATAAGCAGCAGTCTCCAACTGCCTCCTGGCAGGAGGTACCTGTAGCCAGCACAGAGTTACAACATCCACCACAGGGACCATTTAGAGGCTCAAGTGGAAACAGGCAATTGAAGTTCTCTATAAACTAGTCACTGAGGTTTGCTGTGAGAAACACAGACACATCATTTACTTGGGAAGCTTTATAGAGTATGGATTCACAAGGATTTCTCAAAATGAAACACTTCGAAACAGTTACAGTTTCTACATGCCCATGAGGCGGGTGAGGAAACACTGGGACCAGTAAATAGAGGTGCTCTCAAACGTTTAGGTGGTCTCTAATGAGACGGAGTGGAATTACTGACTTGCCCAACCTTTACACAGCCCTGGAGACACACAAACTCCCTCACAGCTCTTTCTGAAACCTTGAACAAAAGGGAGACATAGACTAACATGGACTGGCACTACCAACTTGTTCCTTCCACTGTCTCACAGGATTGATAGTCTTGAAGCTGGATGTGCTTAAGTAGAGCTAAGTAGGTACATAAATTACCCTCAGGAAGCCTAGAAAAGCAAGGTGCTATTCAGCCTGAATCGAGAACTCACTCAGCACTCACTTCACAGTGGGTAAGGCTCCTTATAGAAAGCTCTGAAATAAGCCAAATATGATTCATGTTTGGTTTCTAGCTTCCAGGCATAGAGTTTCTAAGTGTATTTGTTGTTAAATAAATACAGACACCAAGTTCAAGACGCACTACCACAAAGCTGTTAGATTATTTGTTCTCTTGAATTATGCATTACTTACCCATGGTATGCAGTTTTTCTGACCCAAGTACCCCACAAAGCCCGAATTCCAGCATGTCTATACGCCATATGGACCAGCTTCTCCAAACGTCTGCTCCTCATGGAAATTCTATTTGTTTTCCTATTGATTTTATTATGTTTAACAGCATACTAAATCATTCCTGAGGTTGACATGTTTCTGGAAAATTGATATATGCTGTCTAAAACTGCCTGAGGCAGGAATAAAACCAAAACAAATGGCTTCTTTTAAACTCTTGTTTTGCATTACTACAGCCAGGCATACAAGTGCCATCTTGCTTAGTAGAAGAATTCTTCTTCTTTGTGCAATATCTGAAGCACAGGAACTCTTTAGAAGCTCTTCTTTTGGGTCTGCATATCAGGGGAAGGTGATTTCAAAACACCAGACTATTTGAGTGAGGGTGGGACTAAAAAGGCAGATTGTCATCCAAGATCAATAGGCTGAATTTTCTCTCTGGGGAGAGGTGGAACTACAGTACAAGGTGTGTATATTTCTTGGAATCTACAGCTTAAGGCAAAAGTAGAATTTTTAGTGAGACTTAAAGACTTGTATTTACTTCTTCTGAGAAATTGTACTTTGAAGCAATTAACTAAGATCAGGAGGAAGCAGGGGTGTGTTTGTTCAAAATTTTGAATGCATCACCATTAAGCAGTACTGAATTTGTTCCAAAGATTGGACAGCATTTCAAATGGGAAAAAGCATCCATCCAGGAAAAATAATATATATCTATCAGTATATATATATATCTGTATATATCTCACATCTTGGTTCAGAAACTAAAGATGAATTACAGAAAACAGTTTTGATGCTTTGATGTCAGAAATCTGAACACCACAAGAATTCAAGATGAAAACTGAGAATTAATTAGATTAAGAAGAAATAATGTTTGAATCTCCAAAGATCTGACAAAACCTGGGAAATTCATATGTATGCATATTCATCCTTGTTAGACTCTCACTCGGCTGTTTTAACTGCTGTGTTCTGGCAAAAAAAAAAAAAAAAGAAATTGCAATGGAAAAAATATTTTTTTGGGAAGTATTTAAGTCACTGCACTACCTGACAGTAGTAATAAATAATAAATAATAATGGGATTACATTTGCAGATCTACACACATTTAAGACTTATGACATGAAGTCATATACTTCCCATTTTGATGTGGTTAAAAAAAATTCAAGACAGACATGATCATGTCCTACAGTTCCTGTTATGACACAGGATAAACTGCTAAGTTCCACTATAGAGAAAGCAAACTACTTATGAGTATGTACACCAAACTGTGGGCCAGTCCTCTGAGTAGACAAAATGCCTCCTGTGAATTAACAGTGAGAGAAATAGCCTCAAGATGTCTTGCATTTAGAGAATTTCATGATAACCCAAGAGACATGCACAAAAATGCAAAAGATGTTACAGAGACCATATATACAAAAATGCAAAAGATACTGCTGAGACCATATATAAAGTTTAACACAAATCATTCTACAGATTGACATACTGCTGTGAATGTATCACCTGCAGAAAAAAGATAATCTCAACTTCTTTGCTTTGCAACTTTGTTTTCCAAGACAGTAACATGGTATTACAGTTCCTAATTTCATAACAACAAAATCTACCTTGCAGAAGTATTACAGGAAGATTTCAAAAGATGATTCCAAGCTGCGCTGACTTTACCATAACAAAAAATAGTTGTCTTTTCTTCAGTGGAAAAGTACAGTGAAACTAGTAAGATGTCCTCCTTTTTTTCCATGTGCTAAATGATTCTTTCATCTCCAAAACACACTGCCTACAGTGGGCTCATTCTTTTGAAAACTAAAGCACAGAGCTTTAAACCATGCTAACCTTTTCTTAACTCATGCACAGACCCTGGGCCAGAAGCTACTTAGACATTTGTAGTTAAAAACCTTGTCATCAAAGATGTTTGACACTTGCTATATTTGGGCTCATCTGTTGCAGATCAGAGCTCTGCCAACTTCCAAGCAAGTTTGAGGACTGTAAAGGAATAAATGCTCAACACACCAAAAACTCCCTGGAAAGACTACACTCACTGGAAATATACTCATATATATATATATCTGTTGTTGCTGGAAACTAATCTTCCAGTATACCTGTCCTTTGAAAACTTCGCTCAAGAGGTAAATCCTCTGAAACACCACCAAAATACCACAAAACCAAGAAGTCTCTAGTTAGAAGAAAAAACCTCCTGTGTGTTGGGCATTGGATTCCTTTCTCTTTTACTTATAGAATATATATATATATAACTTATTGAATATAAGTTATAGTTGCTGGGAAACTAACTACTGGATACTCATCGGTACTTATGTAGAACAAAGGGGCCGTAGCACTTGGCTACACTTCTGTGTCTGAGAGTTTCCTTCGGAGGGGGAAGATAAGGCGAGTTTTGGGGGGCAGAAAAAGGATGGGGCTGAGGGCAGCTATGCTCTCTTGCTCTCAGCATCTGAGAGAGGATGGCCAGGCTGCTGCTTGCTGCGGGAGGAGTCCACTGTCACCACCAAGTCTGGTCCTGGGAAATCTACCACCATCATCTGCTCGTGTGCTCAGGAATTCTGAGCTCGCCTCCTCCTGCCCTGATGCTGCTGTATCTCTGGCGCTGCCTTGAGGCATTTTGCTACTCTGTAGCCCTGCACTGCCCTGCCTTGCCAGGGCATCCCTGATGTTCCAGTTACCACCGATGGAGCTTCTGATCCATCTCATCCACCAGCCTGGGATTTTCCACCATTTCAGCTTAGTGCTCTCAGAGTCCTGCAGGGGCACCAAGATCAGATTGCCCGGGCTCTGTGAAACAAAGCTCCTCGAGGTTCCTGGTCCTGTTTATTATTAATGCAGTAGTTGTTGTTTGTTTGCCTTGTTATACATACTAGTATTGAACTGTTATTCTTATATACCTCTGCTTGAGAGGTCTTTAATTCTCTAAATTATAATACTTGGGAGGGAGGAAGTTTGAATTCTCCATTCCAAGGAAGGCCCTGACTTCCCTAGCAGTCTTTCAAACCAAGACACTGCGCTAGGCACTCCTAGCAGAAAACACTGAGCATTCAAAGTGCTAGTGATTTAACACTGTGTTGGAAAGCAAGACAACTAGGACTGTTAAACAACTTGTAGAACCAGTACACTGAGAAAAGACGGACAGAAATGTTTTTATTTTGCAGAAGTATAGAACAACACAAATGTTTTTTGAAACCTTTAACTGAATTTCCTTGAACTGCAAGGTACATACAACTGTGTTAATCCATGATAACTGAACAAGCAAAAATAATACAGGTAAACAGACCTCCTAACAATGTTGGTCAAATAAATTAAATACAACTACTTCTGAACCATCAATAGTTTCAGCAGATGCTTTTTCCTCAGTCTACTTTTGAAACAACATCATTACCACTTAACTTAAAAAGACAACATTTTTCCTACCACTAGGAGCTCTCTTTTAGACTGTCAACCAGAAAACAGGCTGGTTTCTGGAAAACTGAATGGCTGTTTTTTGGGAGGGGAACTACAGATGCGTCTGCTCATGCAGTACTAAGTGAAGATTAAGCAAATCTTGCACAGAAAACAGATAAGAGATCTGTCTGACAGCCCACTGGAACTTCATTTGCTCTGCAGACAAAACAAGGTTGCTTGGAGGTAATCCAAAAACCTGATCCAACAATTAAAAGAGTCAAGAAATGTGGTAAAACAGTTTAACTAAAAAAAAAAAAAAAAAAAAAAAAGAATAAAAAAGGCAAGCAGCAAGGTGCTGAAGGTTTCAAAATCTGTTCATTTTCAATATTTTTTAAATGCCTGAGTCTCCATAAACTTGCTGACATTACTTATCCTTTAAAGTCAAGGCTCAATTACTGAAATCCCTCTCATAAAACACGAATAAGATCCAATGTTATCCTCAATCGAGGAATATCAACATTAAGCACTTTAACTTCCACTCTTTCTCCAGGACCTAGGCCCAGGCTTCTTCTCTTCTTCACTTTAGAGAGCTTTGCTTCTGTTATGCTTCGCACTGGAATCAGACCTGCTTTTCCCACGCCAATATCAACAAAAACTCCAAATGGGGTTGCATTTTCAACTTTTCCAGTCAAAACAGCACCAACACTCAAGTCTTCAAAGCAGACTATGCTTCTCTTGAAGTCAGGTTTATCAAAATCTGTTACCAGAAACAAAAAACACAAATAAGACTCTGGAGAAAAAAGATTTTTAGGAGTAATTTCCAGATGATTGTTTCTAATTAATAGGTCATCCCAAGGTAGCTCTTATGTCCCAAATACTGCTTTCTGTACAATTTTAAATAAAGACCCATCTGTGATAAAGGACTTGTTTCTTATATTCTGTGAATCACTTTAAAAGACTTAGATATTGAAGTAGTAAATATAGGGAATTTTGTGTTATGAAACTATCAGAAGAGGATCAGAAGCATGTTGTAGAAGCATATAGTAGGCAGTGACTGAAAGATTCTTTAATTTTTTGTCAGATCTATGGAGAAAATACATGGGGTGACTTGAGCTACATCAATTATACATGAAATTCTACTCCTATAGAAATGTCTACACATTCATAGGACAATGAATACTCAGTTTCATCACATACTAAGAAAATCCAACAATGCACTGTTCTTAGGCTTGCTGTTCATCTGCACCAGGACATCATAAAAGCTTCATCACAGTGCTGCTTTGCACTGACAACTTGAAAATCACACAGGCATGATCATAAGAAAGGATTATACTGGGATATTAATGTTCACATTCCACATTTAAGGGCACAGATAGATTTTTTAAACTCTCTTATTTTCCTACCACTTTCTGCTTCTGCAGAAAACCCTTCTGAGCCACCTCAACAATTTCTCTTTCAATCTTCTCCTACCATTGTTTGACCTTTCCAAGATACAATAAGGACTGAGGTTTTCCACAAGGAACATCACCAAACCAAAATTACAATACTTTTTCTTTGTTTGTTTTTGAGAAATAAAATTCAGCCTGAAGAAATTCATAGCTAAAATGCACTGGAACTTAATCATTCTGTGGATCTGTATTATCTTTGCATGGCAATGTTTTGGTAGATGTGTGTGTGGGCTACAGTGAGTGGTGGCTTCTTCAGCTTTGCCTGCGTCCAATAGATCCACTGCTGTCCAACGTGAAGCCCATTAAAAATGGTGGTAAAGTGCCTCTGGGATAAAATATTCTAATAAGAAAAGAAATCCCTGTGCAATAGCAACTGCAGCCCAGGAGAGAGAAGTGAGCATATGAGACAGAAACAGCTCTGCAGACATCAAGGGAAGGAGGAGGAAGAGCTTCAGATGCCAGAGCTGAGATTCCCCTGCAGCTCATGGAGGCCCTACACCAGAACAGGTAGATGCCCAAAAGAAGGCTGTGACCCTGTGGGAAGCCCACACTGGGAGCAGTTTTTGGCAGGACTTGTGACTCACTAGGGAACAACGAACTTCTGTTTCTAAAGGACTTCACTCCATGGAAGAGACCCATACTGGAGCAGCTAATGAAGAACTGCAGTCCATGGGAAGAACTCATGACGGAGAAATCCATACAGTTCCATAAGGCTACTAGGCTGTTTTCTTCAGCCACAGAGTCTGTCTAAAGTAATACTGAATGTCCTAGATCAGCAGAATATGAGTATTTCACTGAAGATTCTCTTTTGCTTTTATGTCTTCCTATGTTAATAGCCTATTCTACTATATGTGAGATCACCAGAACAAATTGAGATACAGAAAATACACATTTTCAAGATTACTAGTGGGGAATATTTAAAAGATAAGCACGGAAACCATTAATGAACTAAAAAAAGAGGGACAGAAATGTTGCTTTAGCTGTTTTTTAAGCATACGTTTATTATTTGTTATTACAAGCCTGTGCCTTTGCTGTCTACCTTTATCTCCTGCTGTTTTAAGAAAATCCAGCTGTAAGTTTCATTACACAAAAGCATCCCCAGATGTTTTACTTCATCTTTACATCAAACTGTTCAGTACCACTGCAGGTTTTAACCAGGGTAGGTCATGAGCCGTGTGCATCAGTTACACTGTCTCCCTGTAACCAGGGAAATAAAAGAGCAGAACTACACACTACTGCTTCACAGCACTTCATTGCTACTGTTTAACCTTCGTCTCAGCATTCCCATCTGTGACGGAGAGGCAACACAGATTCAATCAGTAGAGAGTCAACATATTGAAATTATTTCATTTGTTAACAGCCATACAACTGCCCCTTCCTATGGCTGAAAATGCCAGGATTTAAGACAGGATTCACATTCCTTAGCTACAAAACTGAAAAGAAACATCTGATTACGATACAGCCTTTACCTTAACTGAGAAAAGAAATTGAGTTACATGTCCATGAATATCTACTGCTGATTTTAGAAGAAGAAAATGTGCTGTTTTAAAACGGGTATGTAGAACAAACAAACTGAGATTACAACCTTCCAAACTGAGGTTTACCTGTTCGGATGTCATAGCCTTCAGGCTGAGTGAGACCATCAATGATCAGCTGCAGCGTGTGAACGGTGGTATTGAGCCTTTTGGCTGTGTCTTCCAATCCTTCTTTTTGAATTACCACATTTACTTTTTGCTGCATATCTGATTTTCCTATGTCATGTGCATTTCCTCCAATGAGAGATAAAAACCTAGGCAGTTCAAATAAAGATGGAGAGATTTGTAAGATCCTTTAGTGGGAACCAAACCTTTGCTCTATTGTTTTTTCACTGATGCATGAAGAAAACTTCTGATAACATATATAAACACTTTCTCAAGCACATGTCCTCTCAACTCATCACTGATCTGACACATTAATGGAAACTTAAGAGTCTATCTGTAAATGCGCATCTTGTGGAACAGACTGCAAAACTAGAAGCAAAATAATAAATTCAATTAAAATCTCTTCTCACACCAGTTATTTTATCTCACAAGAAAACTGAATTTCCTTATTACAGAAAGATGCCTTTTACCATGGAAGTTCCCTAGAAATCAGTGAAAGTTTATAATGCTATTGTAATTGTCACTCTCATTCAAATTAGAATGAATGGCAATTTAATAAAGCAAAAATAAATACTCAAAAGACTAAATTAATATGAAGAATCTTTAACTCAAGAAAAACTTTGCATTAAATACTTCTCTTGTCTGTGAACTTCATGATTAAAACCAATTTGTTTTTCAGACACTAGGTAATCAAGTCAAAGTAGTCACACAAAACAAACATCTTTATCTTTCCTTATTGTCACATACATACACACATTGCAGACTGAGACAAATTTGGACTGGTATCGAAAAAGCTGAAAAGAAATCAAAATAAATACTTCTAAATAATTATGTCCTGACATGTGCTCTCTGCCATGACCTGCATCTCACCACGAATAAGCCTTGTCTACCCTGCTTTATTATGCCCCTTACTGTTGGCAGAAAGCACAATTTTTTTGGCATGTTCTCCACCACAGCAGGCAGGTAGAATTATTGTTCCTGTCCTCCAGAGTCCGAATAAACATTCCTTCCAAATTCTTAAAAGAGATTCCTCTTTCCTCTCTTTATCCTACTTCATAACAGGTGTAAACTGCAAGTCTCAAACTAAGAGCTGACCAGCAGGTTCATGCCCTGAACTTGGTGGGAGACATTCCAGCTCTGTAAGTAAGCAAAAGCCCCTGGTACTCAACCTCCTTTCCCCTACCAAAATACATGCTGTGCTTTTATCAAAACCTGAGGCTAGTATTTCTTTTGTCAGGAGACCCAGAGGGTTCTTTGTTTTGTTGTTTCCTCTTTTTAATATAAGGAACCAACTTTATTATTTCAGGTGGTGAGCAGTAGAAAGTTATATGGATTGAAATACAGAACTAAATTTATTTTTGACAAAATATAAATTGAGGAGACATAATTGAAGCAACACCTGACTTTCAGTAAATCACAAAAATTACCTTTGAGTATAAGGGCAAAACTTCCATTAATTTTGGTAAAGGAGGACATCTTACATCTAGCTGTCAGAACTTCCACTTTACTGAATTCAAGTACAAGCACAGTGACTTAAGTGTACTGGTAGCTCAAACACAGAGATTTGCACTTAGTGGTGATAAATACAACTTTGATTAATTTTTTTAGTGCATACACATCTTTCACGTGTTAGTGTATGAAAATTAATAAAGGCTCAGTGGATGGTGCTTGTTCTCCATATTTACTGAATTTTGCTTTGACTGCATATCAAATTTTGACATCACTTTTTAAAGTAGTTCAAGGTGGTTTGGAAACAAAGCATATAGCAAAACAGATGTAAAACATTTTATAATACAAAGTCCAATTTTTTTTTTTTTCTGTAAACTAACAAACCTCACCACTCCTATTAGAGCATTTTGTCTAACAACAGACATGAAAAGTATCAGATATTCTGTGAAACGAACACACCTTCTTTTGGAAAGGAGCCCCCAAAGTGGTTGCAATGATAATGCTGAAAATGAGCCCAGGCCCAGGTGAAGTGCTCCTTCCCAGACTGCTGGCTGCTAACAGCAGACAATGCCCCACCGGAGCACTAGTGACAGGCAGCAGCTGCCCCAGCTTTGACTGACGTGCCAGATGTAACATGACAAACTCGACCAGCCTCATGACTCAACCTTCTAAATAATGTATGCTTTACCACCCACCCCTATAAACAAGTTTGCTGACATTCACGTACTTGGCTTTATTTCACTTCAAATGGAAACTCAGCTTGAGTACATCCAAGTAACATTTTCTCACCATTAGGATTTCGCAGAAGCGCATTGACTTCGTAAATTGATCACGGGGTGGGCTTCACCACTAGTAAGCGCAACCACGCAAAACAACCACCAAAATACATTAAAAAAAGCCCTGTTACATACAAAGATGTCAGATGTGTGGATAATGCAATCAGAATGAGTGGTGTTACATGCACACGGCTGAAAAGAAAACCAGCCCAAAAGTACACACAATCCAAGTGCCTGAACCTTCAAGTACAATTCAAGAAAGGTGTTTTGCCCCCTCCTCCTTCCTCTGTAACTGCCTCCCCTCTCTGCACATCCCAAGGCATTTATCTGAAGTTAGAAAAGGATTCCTCATCTAGGCAAGAGTGGTAGATTGGGTCCTATGTCATCAATTACAATTGGGTAAATAACTTATTAATGTAGTTACTACTCACAGTAAAATTTTGGCTCCACCTGAAGATGATGCTTAAACATGTGCCCAAGTCTACATACATGAGAAATCTCACAGACTTTTACAGAATTTTAACGTTCTAAAAATCAGTCATTTTGTTAAAACTATTTCAGAATTATGGGTTATACATCACAGGTAAAAAAAGCCCTGTAACAAAGCACAGCATGCACATATGCAGAGAAGAAATACTCTTTAAAAGGAACAGTATTATTTCTATTTTGGAAATTCTCACCATTTTAGGCTAGGCTTTGGTAAAACCTATATATTAAAGTATTTCCAAATAAAGCTAACTTGTTAGTGATTGCAGATGCAGTTAGTTTTAGAAATAGTGTTGAATCTAATTATATATATAATTATATATCATTTTGTACTCAAATGAACATAGCCTGAGGGCACTTGGACTAAAAAAAAAAAAAATCAATACAAAGCACAACTCTCTGACTAAACAGTGGTGCATTACATTGACAATTTCTATTTTAAAATGTCATTGCTAAGAACCAAGTTAATTTTCTCCTTATTAAAAAAGTAACCCAACAACTTCCTTCGAGTCATTTTAAAGTCAGAAAAAAAAAAAAGGACAGACACAGCCAGTAATAGCACTTGGACACAGCTATGGGGGGGAAAAAAGAGGTTTCCCCTCATTTAAATATTTTGATCCATATGTTAAACTATCTCACTGCAATCCTTGAAATATCTCTCACACAATATGTAAATGACAGTTCCAGCTGCATAACATAGGAACATGAATGATCTGTGCAAAAATTAAGTCATTAGAGTATTTTCCTGGCTACATACGTAAAATAAATAATACGTTGCAGTAGCTCAAGTGCTATGTTTATCTACTAGAAAGACAAAACCTAAAGAAAAGTTAACAGAAATGGGGAAGATGAGACTTTTTTTTTTTTTTTTTGAAGTGAGGTAATTTAATAAGATATATTATCCTTACTTCCTCAAATGCTGAGGATGTGAATGAATGGTGAACTTTCTGCTCAAGGTACATCAATTCAGATAAAAGCTGCTAGAGTCTTAGGAAAAACAGGGTGAAATTTAAACAGTTTAGAACTTTGAGTTTTATGTTTCTGAGGTTTAGACAATACTCAGAAACCTCTGCAATCACTTTCGTTTTAAAAGCAATCTTTGCAGTCTTACAGGACCTGCAGAGAATGGTCATGGATAAATGACTGATGTCTTTATTTAATACATAATTTCATCCATCTTATCCAGATAAAGAAAGAAAAGTAGCATAAATGTAACAAATAAGCACATCATGTTCACTTAACATACACATCTGCACAAAATTATAGCACAGCCCTTGCAATGCTTAGAAGATAATGTAAATTTCACTGGGATGTAAAAAATAGTCAGAAAAAAAAAATCATCACGGGAAGCCTACAGTAAATTTTTAAGAAGTTACTCTAACCACCCCCCGAAAACCTTCTTATAATGTTCAGGAGTTCTAAAGCTTTGCAAGGGTTTTAGTTACAGTCATTTCTGTTTTATGTAATCATTTCCAGCAACACGACTTAAGAGCTGGGAGTACTGGATTCATTACATTAAAGCAACGTGATATGCCATTACACCTTGTCACAGTGCACACATGAATTAATGGTAAAGCAACATAATCACTCTGAAAACAAAACAACTCTGCATTAGCATGCACTTTGTTAGGTAAAACACACATTTATGACAGTAACAAACTTAAATTATGCAGACATTTATGTCTTAGTAATGTTATGAAGTGCAAAAGCAGTACTTGTGTAATGCAGATGTTGACTGCTTTTGTGTCCACCAGTACAGATCCTCAATTTTTGATCACCAGTGAAGGCTATGTATCAAACAGTATTTGTGCATTACTTTCTGTAATTAATTGCTGGACACAGAGACCCAAAGATTTAAATATATCTAAAACTACTTACGTGGTTTAGCCAAAGTTGTTTAACCAATATGCTTTTCTTCAAATGCATAAATTATTAATAATGCAGATTATTTGACTGCATACAGAAAGCACTCCGTTTATGATATTTTGAACTTATAAATTTTAAGAAACAATGGGTTTCTAAATGAGAAAAGAAATTCAGACACAATTTCACTGCAGCATAGCCACTTTGCTCTCATAGCATTAGGCACACTGCTGTTGGCTGTTCTCATGATTACTGATATATCACATAACTTGAGTGCAACCAGAGATACAAAGTAGTGAAACATTAGTTGTCCACAAAGAACTAGTATGTGACACTTAAAGGAGAAAATTCCATTAAAAAGGTCTTGTAGGGGTTTGGCCCAGTATTTTTTTCTAAATGCAACTAGTGGATAGTTACATAACTTCCAAAAATTTCAACAAATTAAAAATATCATTTGATTTATGGGTCTAGTATTTATAGCGTAAATGGAACATATTTCTCCATTATTTCCAAGTTCTTGTAATCATTCTTGTTAGCTGTACTTAACAACACATTAAAGTTTTAAAATGTCTTTATTGGATGGCAATTGGCATTGAAAGCCTTTTCTGGTCTTCTGTTTACTGACAAGATAACCTTCAAATATATTGTCTCTAAAAATCCAGCTAAGTTTGTAGTAAAACCTGTGTATGAATTGGCCTTCTAAAGTGAATATGAACAGTTATTTATAATACTTAATGGCCACAATTCTGCAAGTGTTCTCTTTAATTAGGGCTGGACATTGGCTATTGGAAATAGTCATAAAGGTTCATTAATTGACTGAGTTTAACTTTTTAAAGTTTTTTTTAAAAAGCCCCAAAATACAAGAGTTTAGTAAGTATTAGTCTGGACATTAAATAACTTGAATACCCCCACACATGTGTACATGCAAGTACAGTCTCATTCAAGTGGGAAAAAGGTATTTCTGATGTCTTTGTAAGGAAAGGTGTCCTACCACAGTAACAACTCCTATCCTCTGTAAAAATATTCACCTGCAGACTGCATTATTGAATAGAATACAACAACTGGTTTTCATTGCTCAAATACCATACTAAGTAATAATTCCCTCCCTGATTTCTACTCCCCTTAAGCACTGCCTCAGTTGTTCAGTGACAACTAGGGGATCTGGAGAGAGGCAAGCCAGCCTGCCAGCAAGCTGGAAATGCCATCAAAGGACAAACTTCCAGTTGCATAAAGGGCAGGAGAGGAAAATCTTTCCTGGTGGCCTCAGAAACAATTTTTCTTCTGCATTTTCTTATGTGCCAGTACTTGCCTTCAAAGCCAGCAAATGCAGCTTATCAGCACAGCAAATGAGATACTATGGATCAGCTCTTACATCCACCCATGCAGAGTAGAAGAAACACCAAGGATATTTGAAATATGACTCATTGGCCTATAATGGAACATAAACTGTTACCAACACAAACACCTTTGCTGAAATGAGTGCCAAATTGAATTGTTTTGTTTCAGTGAAGAAAAAGCTTAAGAATGAGTGCTTGCTGAATTCCCTTGGGACTTTGAATTCCTGCTGAAGATATTAAGCAGCATTATCAACACACAGAGAATGGCAAGAACATGAATCTTCACTGCAAGTGTCTGTCCAGTACGTAAAAATCTTCTCTTAAGGCATAACCAACCACAGTGAGCAGGACTGGCCTCTACCAGGTAAGGTCCTGTACCTGGTAATTAGCCAAGGAAGACTGTCACCTCTGTGATTTTAAGTCACAGCTTTAGATCTTTTACATTGGCAGAAATTGGTATTTCTAGGTCAGGCTAAAATACAACCTGTCTGCCAGATGCTGCAATCTGTGAGGAGCAAATACACATTGAGTGCCAACCTTTTGCAAAAAGCATTTTAATGAGATTTAAATAAAAAAAAGTCAGCAAATGTTAAAATTCAGTCATATGGAACCAACTGCACCCAGCAGACTGATAGAACAAAGAAAAAACATTGCATTTTCTTTCCAACATTTTGGTTTATAAGCATAACCTGGTTGTAACTTCTGGAAACTTCCTAAACATTTCCTCGGTTTTTCTACCAATTCTTTAACAACACATACCAAGAAATCGGATATGCTCTACATATTGTATTAATTGTATGTAGAAGATTCTGCCACTATAAATTGGTTTTCACATATAGACTTCTCAAAAACTCGGTTCTGCTTTGCAGGAAAACAGGCTGTCTATAAAGTTTTGAGATTTTTATTTAGCTTTTTGGAAATTCCAATTCATAATATTTAGAGGTGTTTGTAAGTTTGATCACTGCACATGACAAAGCCAAGCTTTGACAGTGTAGAAACCATGAACAAAAATGCTTTGGTCTTCTGTAGAGCGTGTTAAATCACTAGCAGGATATTTTCCAATTATTTTACAGAAATTGTACAGATTTTAAGCTAAGATGGTTAAATGCCATAAATCAATCATACCATCACCATTTGTGCCACTGTAGTAAAGATTACATCAGTGTTTCCATTATAAAAACCCTATTTTTCTAAATCAGCCCTAAAAATTGGCTCCAGCCTGAAGTTTGGCAACCAAAGTCACCACTTGGGAGTAATTCTTTCAACCATATTTTTCCTTAATGGATTGGCTTTTCAAGCTACAAAATAGTCCTGAAAAAGAAAATTAGTGGTTTCAAATTTTGGTAAATTTCTATCCCTCAAAAACATTGTTTTAAAACCTGATAATTTTGCATGTCATAAATCTGCAATGTGGACTGCTGCCTTTGGGTAATTTGGCTCTAAGCAGTGGATAAAAATCACCATCTTATTTAATTTAAAAATAAATGCATTTCTCCATGAAAACTTTTAATCCAATAAAACTTTCAAAAATTACTTTCTCGTAGCAAGATGCAGTAGGCATTGCATGAGGAAGCCTTTTTGATTCACTTATGTAGCAGCTATTCCACACATTTTAGTTTTTATGCTAAGAGGTATGTAATGCCAGATTTTTTTATCATATCTGCTCATATTCAAGACAATTCTCCCCTTTGGCAGCACAGAACCACCTGTGAACTTGACACACTCCCTGACAAAATTCAGTGTAAGCACAGAAAAAGAAGAAATACTCTGACAGCACTAGAGCCACAGAACTCATTAGGATATATTATGTAAAAAGCTTTATTATTAAATACTAATTCTCACCTACAGTTTACAATTTCAATTTTTCTCATGCATTTTTTTTCAAGTTATAAGAATTATCAATTAGGTTTTAACCTAGTTTAATTCTAGCATTCTAGAAAGATTTTCAGATACTGGCTAACTTCCATAAGACACCTCCAACCAACACCATGAACATGATTTGATCTTCAGGCTCTCATGAACGTAGGCTCAGCAAAGTGAATTACAAGCCCAGTCCCATCCACTGCCTGTCAGTAAAACTCGCCGACAGCGCTGATAAGCTTTGGACTGAATCCCCTATGCAGTCTGAATTACTAGTAAATTTTTTTCTTAATTCATACTGAGGCAGGAAAAAATGTTTGGAAAGCTGTTTTCATAAGTTCTGAGAAACTTAGCAGCTCATATGCTTTTTTTGAAAAGTAATTTTAAATATATAATCATTGCTAAATTATAGCATTAGCTGCTTGAGGGGAGGATGTTTGGTTTATATTTAGCCCTTATGTCACCAGTGTCAATTTTTAATATTATACATTTTGGCTTTTGTCAGTTTGCTGCAGAGCAGTATTTTCTTTTCTCAGAACAGCTACTTGCCACGAAAAAACATTAAAAATGTTTGCCTCCTTCCCCACACCACTTTGTGACATCGAATTGCTGCACAGTAATACAGTCTATACTGTGAAAGTTATCACCTTCATATTTAACATGCTTTCAAGGAAACAAAAGAAAAACACAAATACCGTTGTCCATAAAGAAAGCCTTTGGCAACTTTTTTTACCTCCATCATACTATATGCAGACATACTAAAAATGTAAAAAGTAAGATAACAGAGAAAGTCAAAAGGATGCAGAAAAGACTGATACAGTTAGCTACAGAGAGAGATACTATGTTCATTAGTTTTGGTGTTCCATTAGCAGATATTGTAATTGTTGTTTTATATGTGCTTGGTAATCAACTTATATTCTTTTGCTTTAAGAAAACATAACAAAATCCTGTACGGTACAATATCTATTATATGCATTTGGACCTAAATATTTAATCTGAAAATTCTGTCTAGGACAGCAAAGTGTGTGGTGAGAAATAGAGAATAGAAAATGGCACTGCTGGAAATCTGCTATAAAATACTTGCATTATCTATAGAGAGACAATGAGATTAACACTGGTCTTCAGCCATGTAATGGCTGCATTGGCTTAGAAGCAATTGAAATCTGAGTCTGAAGCTGTGCACATTTTAAGACTCAGCTAGGCACCTCCTAAGCAGTGTGCTGCAATAGGTGCCAGCCCGCTTGCTGAAACATGCATAACTGCCAACAGGGACTCAAACCACTGTCTTGGTTGAGATGTAGAAAACGTGCTCTTTTTTTTTTTTTTTTTAATTCTATTTTTTGTTTAATAGTGCTAGTGGTGGGTTCCCAGTCCAATTTCAAATCACCACTATATGGTCTGTGATACCTACTAAAATTATACAATTTCAGCTGTTTGTGAATGTCTGTTCTACCCTATGCAGCAAAAATCCCACTCACCACTTCAGATATAAAAGTCACCTGTGCTGCTTTGGAAACAAAGTCACAATTCTTTATTTTCTGACCAACCTTTGTGAAAATATTGTATGTAGGGAAATTACTGTAGTATTCCATCATTAACTGCATATACTTCCCTTCTCTTCTCTCTAAAGCAATCTGTCCACATCAGGCTTTAAGCACGGACGGTAGCATTGTGACCACTTGACTAAAGGTGTTATTAGCGTGCTGGGGCTGGAAAGCTAAAAACTAAAATCCAAGTACTTGAAATCTAAATTGAATTAAATTCAGTATTGAAAATAAAAATTATTTTTGAATCACCTTTTATTTTTTGTTTTTCACATTGACTGTTACATTGAATAATCTCCAGTTCAGGGTGACCAAGGTGCACAACCTATAAACCACCTACCAAACGTAATATCATTAAGATCAGGACTGATGTTTTTTTCCCCCAGCTACACGGGGCAGGGACTTTGTAACAAATGTCAATACATAAGAAAAAGAGGGAAACTGTCATGGAGAAGGAGAAACCAAAGTTATCTACACACTGCACAACTGCAATAGACTCTACCAGGAAATTACACCAGTGGATCCTAGAATCAGGCACAAAGAAGAATGAACTGTGGCACTGCATGCCTAGCAGAAGGAAAGCAAGGAAACCTATGGATAGGAAAAAAAGGGTACACACTGAAGTTAAGGTGTCCTAAAACTGCAAGGTCCTGTATGACTTTTTTAGGTAAGAAAGTCAAGCTTTGTGAAGTCAAATTCTGCATCTTTGATGTTTGAAGACGGTTTTGTTTATAAAACAGGAAGCACAGGTTTGTTTGTCCAGGCATAATATTCTCAACAGAGAGCATAAGAATCTTAAAGCAACTGGTGAAATTAGCTTCAGTACTTTTTAAGGAAAGAACTTGTTCAGTAAAAATCAGTTGAAAAATAAATATTTGCCCATTTATGGTAGGAGATAATGTTTTCTGAAGAGGAAAAGCAGAGTCCAATTTCAGCCAGGGCTGCTGATAGAAAAGATCCCAGCTTACAGTGGTATTTCAGAGGCACACATGGATTCCTAATGACTTTTTTCTGACATACACAAACCCCATTCTCTTCTTTTAGCCACTTAGTAAAACAATCATACTGTTCGTGTATTTGGGAACTTATATATACATCTTAATTAGATGTTGCAATACCAAAATTTAATTTTAAAGGCCCATAGTAATGACACATGTTCACATATATCTGAAGCATACCTGTTTTTTCAAGAAAGGGGTGAAAGCTTCAAAGCAATATAAATATTCCAGTCTCAAAAGGCTGAGCAAGCTGTTGTCAGAAAAACCAGTACTTTCATTTTAAAAACTGATGGTTCAAAAGGTTTCCCATCACTTACCTCATTGCAATGTGGTAAGACTCTGGATGAATACAGGTTTGGTCCAAAGGATTGGGCTGTTGTGAGGCACATGATGTTAGTTTACTCTTCTTTTTAGCCAGTGCACCTGCTTTAGTCAAAGCACTACTTCCAAGTTCATTTTTCTTATTACTGCCAGAAATCAAAAACAGACATGTCATTCTCAGTGAAGGTGATCCTGGCCCACTGTCCTCATGCAAAACCAACACATTTCATTTTTTCCCTTGAAGTTTCTCTCAAACAAACAAATTCATTGGGACACATTAAATGACTCCTACTGCAAATGCTCCTTTCATGCCTCTTTGTTTTGGGTGTTTTTTTCTAAATCACAAGTCATTCCCTGCTTTTGGAGGACAAAAGAGAACACATTGAAGGACTAGAAACTAGCACTGGCATTTTGGGCTCCACTCATCAACTGTTGAGAAATGCAAACATATTTTCCTCTTTCCGTGCTGATTTTAAAATAACCACTATTTGTTAAATTTCAAGTTAAAAGCACAAAAATTATTTCATACAGCAATATAAAGTCATCAAAATTATTAGTAAGGATAAAAATGAAACATTAAAGTTTATTTCAAAAGCCTCTAGTTATGTCACCTGGACCCACTAGAAGTGTTGTGGAGGCAGTGGTGTTAGAGCTTTACTTTGGCCTCAAAATCCATTTCTCAGATTATACAGTGTTGCCAAGTTTCATGGAATCTGACTAACATCAGAATCATGCTCCAGGAAGGTTAAAATCTCCCCAAAACAATGTTTACATTTCACCAGAGAACATTTGGGGGTAAAAAAAAAAAAAAGCCATCAGCCTGTTTTTTCATTGGTTGTATTGCAGCATAAACTAGAGAAATAGAACAGATCTAGTGTACAAGGTCAGACCTATCAATCATAGAGAGCTTTGGAAACAATTTCTTTGGTCTTCTGGTGCTTACAGCGAGCACCATTTGGCCTGCAGCCTATGCCTCCCTGCCAGATGGGCAACCAATCTGTATACCTTCCACCCAGGCAGAAAGCCAGTCACTATGTGCCCACGTCCTGCCTGGAAGTTACACGTGTGCTGTTCAGCCAGGAGCTACTGGGAATACAGTATTGCTTCTGAGCACTGTGTTGGCTAAAAAATAGTATGTGCTTCCCAGGAAAATTTTTTTATGAGGAGAGCCAGTGTACAGCAAAAGTGTAGGGATGGTGCTACTGCCATGCCCTTTCTTAGTTCTTTATTTTGGAAAGAGAAATGAGGAAAAACAGGAGAAGACATTGCACTTCAAAGGATATTTTCAGTTGTAGAAAGGTCAAGAGGAGCACTATGAACGGCTGAAAGAGTAGAAGACTTGGTCCTATACAGAATCAGGGAATGAGGTGACGGGGAAGAGGATGCACTGTTGATAAACTGGATTTGGGAAAAGGCCTCACATTTCAGACAGAAGACAGTTACATCACACTTGCTAGGCACAGGATATAACAGACACAGTTTGATCTAGGCAGCTACTCAACTTCCTCTCTCTGGGTAATGAAATGGCAACTCCAGAAGTCTGCACTAGTTTACTACCTTTAAGTTCTGCAGAATAATCTTTACCATATCAAATTAATTAATTTACAGATCTCTGTATTATGCCTGAAAACCAAGACTAAAGTTTCAATATCTCAGATCACAACACTGCTGCATGCCAATTCTTTTTTACCAATTCAGTGGCAAAATTTTTAATTAAACTTGTATATTTATCAATACCCTGACTTAGAGGACTAGGCTAACAAGCCAGGATTATTCAGAGGAAGAACAATCTTCACCCATGGACTTGAGCAAGTTAATTTGCTAAAGTTAATTTAAAATTAATTAATTAATTAGCTAAAGTTAATTTTAGCAAGTGTCTTTCAGAGCACAATGGTCTAGGATTCTTTGAGTCTTAAGCATGAATACAAAGCAGAAAAGGGGACAGTCTTCTCATTCTATTTCAGATAATTTAGTCAGAACAGTTAAAATCTCTATTACCTGCAAAATGTCTTTATATATTCTTGATTGAATCTGATGAAGCCAGCACATTGTTGGAAGGTTTTGGGACCCAAACCTTTAACTTCCTTGAGCTGTTCTCGGTTTATAAATGGTCCATTCTTCTCTCGCCATTCAATTATATTTTTAGCCCTATTAGTATTCAGTCCTGCAATGTGTCTAAGAGAAAATTTACAAAATACTTTTATTACTAAGGAACAGTTATTATTGCAAGTGCTACTCATTACAAGGATACACATTCCTATAGAAAATCTGGTTTACAAAACTTTAAAACTGCTTAGAAACTAGCAAATACACTCCCAGACCAAAGGCATCACTTGAAAAAGGATCCCTTCTCTTAGTTCTGGGGAAGGAATCCACTCAAGCCAAGAAAACTTAGCACAGCAATCCAGTTCTGTACATGTCTAACTAGTAAGCCAGGGACACATAATTTATGACCTGTTGGCTATTTCCGTAATGCCAACTCCATTTGTCATGTCTTATGGCCTGCCCCCAGCTGCCCTCTTCAGGAAACAGTGTGGGAGGAGAGTTCAGAACAGATAAACTGTTCCTGTGTAAGAACAGCCCCCTCTCAGCTCTTCAGTGGTATTGAAACACCTTGCCCCAACAAGAAGGGCTCACGTCAGCTACCCAGAAGGAGAGTGGCTGGGAGCAG
Source organism: Sylvia atricapilla (assembly GCF_009819655.1). Taxonomy (NCBI): domain Eukaryota; kingdom Metazoa; phylum Chordata; class Aves; order Passeriformes; family Sylviidae; genus Sylvia; species Sylvia atricapilla. The sequence goes on along the minus strand of NC_089142.1, from coordinate 87,367,342 downwards.
CTTGTCTTCCTCAAACAATTTAACTGATGCACAAAACTTCTTTTCTCTGAGCTCTCTTAACAAGCAGCTGAGAACAGGCCTGCATGACTTCTGAGGGTAACTTGGACCTCGCCAAGAACTTACCTGTGAAGTGCAACAGTGGTTAGCCAGCTTCCTTCAGGAAGCAGTTGGTTTGCTGCACATTTTCAGTATGCACATGTGAGTAAAACTTTGTGTATGGCGCATGTTAATTATAAAAAGAGAGAAAAGAGCTCTCATGGGGAGTTACCCATGGCACTAGTGAAGAAAACGTCACCCACAAGGCTCTATATATCAGATGTCATTGCTTTAAGTCAGCAGCAGCAATGACCTGTTTGTGGAATGGCATGAACTGATTCTAGAAAAACACCACCAGCAAACCCAGCAAGAGACAAAATCTCAAAAAAAAAAAAAAAAAAAGAAAAAAATATTTCCATTAGTCTCATGCTCAAGCAAAAGTTAAAAAAATAGTCCAAAGTTGGTGAAAGCTCAGAATGAGTTTAGAGGGACACACCTTTAACCACAGATTATTAATCATTAGGAATGGAATTTTATTCAAAAATTTCTTAGAAACATTGAGAAATCCAGCTTATTTACACTGACAAAGGAACATTATAGTTGACAGAATTTTCCACTGATGATCTCAAGTCCTTCAAGCACAATACTCAGCAGTAATACTGCAGCACTGTCATCCCCTCCCTGTGTACTATGTGTCAAGAAGTGTATTTGATGCATCAGAAACCACAAACAGAAAGCTCCACTCAGACTGCAATCTAGCTAGGGTGACAATCTCATAAACTGGATGTCTGAAGGAAACTTAAGACTGCATCTACACAGAACAGCAGACTTGAACAATTGTAAGCCAGATTAATTAGACCACACAAAATACTTACACAATGTGGTTACCACCTGTGGCCCTGTCTGGACAGAGTTACCTCACATTCAGTTTTGTGGAGGCACAGTAGCATCTCAGGCTGATGCTTCCTGCTGAAGTGGACAATATAGCTGTAACTTCCAACCCAGCTTATTCTATGACTCTATTCTGTTGATTCTATGAATGAAAGCTTCATTTGGCGTTTAGGTACCTTGCTTTCTTCCTAAAAGCTGATCTAAATCCAAAAGCTTGTAAGACAGAAGGAATCAGATGTTGGCTAGAGGCTGGATATGCAGAGAAAGAACATGAAAGTGGAAAATCAAAAAGAATAGAAAGAAGGTCTCTTCCTAAATATGGAAAGATGTTTTTAAGGAAGATTCTAAGGGGCTAAAAAATGAAAATACACAGCTAGCAAGAATGCATTTTTCCTAACTTTCACATCTAATAGAACTTTCATTACTGACTATGGAAAACAATATTATGGAAGAATATGGACAGAAGATTTTGGATATTCTTTTCCTGCCCCTCCTACTCCTACAGAGGATGACAGCAGCATTTTTGCTCTTTTGAGAGTTTGTTACCTAAACAATACTGAATTCTACACACTCAAGAGAGAATGAGCTTTCAGTTTCTAACCATGAAAAATAACGTCCAGAACATTCTTCAAGTAAACATGGCATAGGTACTTAACAAAAAACAAACTGTAAAAAGGGATAAATTTTTCAAGTTTTCCCTTAAATCTTTCCTTTTCTTCTTTCCTTGCCCCAAGTTTTACAACCTGTTCCACTTAGAAGTACCTATAAAAATACCTTCTAAGAGACAAAATACATTTGAAAATACCTTTCTCCATGTAAAAATACATATTACTTATATCACATTTTCCTAAAATTGCAGTGTTGGCTCAAAATTTTTAAATATCTATTTTTCTCTGAAGAATAGTTTTACTCTGGAGAATCACACATATCCTTAAAAGCTGACTCTTAATAATTCAGTGAAATACTGTCTTGCTGTGTCGTTTTTATGTAATTGGAAGTTTAACACAAGAGCCATTTGCTCCAGCTGAGCTTGAGTCAGATGGCAGACTAAACAGAGACTCTAAGATCCAGAGCCATGTAATTACATGAATAGGAAAATGTTTCACTCACCTTAATAGTATTTCTGAGCAGATGTTAATATCAACTCCTACAAAGCTGACACACTCTTCAACCACACTGTCCAGAGTTGCTTTCAGCAAAGTCTGTGATACATCATGCTGAGAAACAAAAATGGAGATATCTGGTTACTGAAGTATCAAAGTGTACATAAACAAGGACTGCATATAGCATAACATAGCAAAACATTAATTGTAGAATATATTTTTAAAATGTCCCCAATATATCTTTGAAACACCTTTGTCATGATAAAAATCTCTTGAATAAAGACACACTTCACATCCCTGTATTGTTCTTTAATAACTATTTCCCTGCATCTTGTAAAAACAAAACTTTATTAAAAACATCATTACTCAAAAAGAGTAATGCTTCTGGTCATCCACCACGTCTTCTCTTTAATCTAACATTTTTTTAACTGTAAGATCAATTTGTTAAAAATAAAGTAGAGAAGAGATCACAAATGCTGGACTTTGCACCGGTACTGATATTTGCAAAATAGTCCCATTTATGAGCATCACACTACAGTACAGTTATTATTTACTAAAAGAAAAAGCCACATACTGTAGGCAATACATACGGTACTTATCAACCCCATGGCAACAAAATGTTTCAATTTTTGAACAGATATTTCTGGGAAGATTGGCAGGTCCTTGACCAAAGCACCACTAATGGAAATGTTCACAGAGTTTTCCCCTTTTCCCCCTAAAAGAAAAATCAGTCACACTTGTCAAAGGTAAAAGTTCTGAAGCTCTAAGATTTCTTTTCCTCCCAAATGTAGGCATACTTCAGTTTGTAACTGCACATTCCCCACACAAGCCCATCAGTTCTTAGAAGTCTGACCTGGAGGGAGAAGCCTCCCTAAATGCAGAAGCTAATTCAATCACTATGTTGGCTTAGCTTCAGGGCTCCTCTGCATCACTCATGTAAATCTGGGTTGATCTGCTGTGGTTTCATGATGCATTCATTTAGGATATCAAGCTGGATCCAAGCCAAGGCACCAAACACTTCATCCATTACCTTGTTTTACGTTCTAAGCCATTCAGATCTTCTAAAGATTTCACAGTTAAATTTAACATACCAATAAGCATCAATCCCAATCTAATAACATTGGTAGTTCATTAAGCAGTGGATAATAACTGAGCCCATCATAAAACTTCAGGCAAAATATTTCATAGCTCTCTATTTCAGATGATGGTAATGGGATGCATTTTCATGATGTTAAATATAATAAAGTTACTTACAAACACAAAGCTCATATTTCATCAATAGTACTCTTCCTATATTAATTTCGCATGCAAAACACCATGTACACACATAAGTACTGGCATTTGCATGCATTATTGGTCTCATAACCACAAAGTTTGCTTATACACTTGGCAGAACAAACATCAGTTTCTACTTACTAATGTATTGCTACTGCAATGTAACAGCTTCTTTTTTGAATAAAGAGACAAACAAAACCCCATACCCTTACAAGAAGTCTTACGTTTCCTTATGTTTCACTTTCCTGACTTACTGAAGATGTAGCTTCTCTTAATGAGGAATATATTCCCTCCTCCTCCTGGCATCAGCCATGTAATATAGTAGAGCTAGAGAATTCCAACGCACTCACACACTGCTGCAAGGATGCATTTATATAACATAGCATAAGGACCAAAATAAAATGTTCAGAAACAACACCCACATCTTCTCTTCTTTGCCAAGCGCAGCTGCCAAATACCAGGCTAGGTCTTGCACTAAACATTTCATTTGAGGTTCGCTGGAAGATAAAGATCCTAATTAATTTTTTTTCATTGTGATGAAGGAAGGCATAAGGAGAAAAAAAATGGAGAAGACAATTTCCTTCTGCTTTTAGGGAAGGCTACTGACTCCAAAGTACTTGCAAGCTGATTATGATACAGTTTCACAAGTTACATTAACAAATTCTATTAACTGTAGCAGGTCTTGGCCACCTCTAAAAAAATATCTTGCTATAGACAACTGCTCTGAATATAGAGTCTGTGGCAAAGGGAAGTGTAGACTGCTGCTTCCCCAAGTTTCAGATTCATCCCTTAAGATGATGATGACAATTCTTCAGTAGGAACAACATGATTCAAAACAGTCACTGCCTCCACAATACCTATAGCATAAGGTGTAGAAAAGAAGGAAATCCATTAATCTGGTCTAACCTTTATAACAGGTTCTTTGGAAGAGACATGATTCAGTAGAAGCTTTATTTCCTGCCTTCAGAAAATGAACCTAGATAGTGATTCAGTCTACTATATTCCCTGAAAATTAAGGAAAGAATCTGTCACAACCTAAAACTAAGTACCCTAAAATATCTCTTCTTATGGACAAAATGCCACTGTTCACAGAACCTCACTTTCAAATGCACAATTGATATTCATCAATAAATTGACATTTATTTATTATTTATCAGGTCTAAAGACCTGGGTCTGTGATTCCAACAGTTTGTGTAAAATTCATGAGATACAATACACACATCTTGAAAGAAACTATAGTACTTAACTATCTCTTTCTCTTGCCAAGAAGACAAAAAGTTCTCAGGTCTCTCAAAGACAACTTGTATCTTAACTTTGTATCTGTTTGACAGTCATCGTTAGAAAAACCAAAACAAGACCTGCACAAGTTGTTCTTTATTGCTCCAACACATAAGAGTCATTCAACCTGAAATGGACATCACAGTGTGTAGGTGAAGGCACAGATGAAGTGAACAGGCAGATCTGACAGAACAAAATAAGCATAAAACTACAAGTGAATGATGTTAAGTTGTTAAAGCCAGGAAAACCTTCTAGATGTAAAACCTTCCTCCCAAAATGCAGCTACTGACCACCAAAGCTTCCTTTGGCTAAAATGAAGAAATTTTTACACCCCTCTTTACGCTGAAACAAGGCACAGAGAACTGTTACACACTTAGTTTCTAGTAGTAGTTAAAAACATTATTATCTCAATACTATTGCCAAGACTTGCTACTGTCTAAAGGTTACACTTCTGGAAGGTTTAAAGTACATTGCATTTTCCTCTCTTCCAACAGTTTCACTGATCTTCTCAAATATTAGAGGTTAGATGATGCCATATACTTCTGTGTGCTATTTATATGCACTGGGGTGGTATCAAATGAGTCAGACACTAGAAGCATACATATACTCTGCTCCTCACTCCCTACAACAGGTTTGTAAAGAAAGGAATGATCATCTGTGGCATTAAGTGCACCAGAACAAAATCTGCACAAATACAGCTCAAGTCTAAAATGCCAGGTTGCTTTCAATGTGAGGTTATGCAGAACTTGATGTTTGCTGCACAGTCTCTGACATTCCCTCCACACACCACTGATCATTGCATGAGCTGATCCCCTGCAAATCCTTCTAAATAAAACACTTTCATAATAGCACTGACTCTGAATACACGCCACTGAATGAGGGTGTCCCTGCTAACAGGTCTAAACTGTTCAGTATAGCCTTTAAGCTCAGAGCCAAGCACACAAGGTGCTCTCACAGCTATGTATAAAAAGTAGGAGCATGTCCTTTGGCATGACTTTCAAACATGAGCTTTAATTTATAGCCAAACATAAAGTTTTACTAAAACGATACTCAGAAATGGCTGCCATTAAAATATTCACTGTAATAGTAGATCTGAAGCAGAAGACTTAATTTTATACAATGATCTCCAAAAGGATGGATATTCTCCATTTATGGAAACAAAGGCCAGCAGAAGTAAAGGGCTTGCCACAAACTGCAGGGCGTCCAGTGCAGAACTGCAAACTTTTGTTTATCATCACTCTCCAGAAAACAAAGTCACTTTGCTTCACTGATAGTATTAGCAAAAACTTACACATTTGTTTGGTTTGAGCTTTTTGTGGAGAGGACTATAGAAATTAATCTGTCCTAAGAAGTGTCAGGAACCGTAACCACATTTCAATATTTGTTTTCTAAAGAGTTTCCAAGTGAGTCAAGGAACAAGACACAGAAAATTACTTGATTAATTGAAACAGTAAAGAATTGTCAATCAGTAAATGAAATTCAAAATTACATTTCTCTAGTATTTTTATAAAGAGTATCCCAAATATAACTTACATTCATGAACACAGAAGAAAATCAGGGGCATCTACAGCTATTGAGATCTCTGGTCACAATTACTGCTCAGATTAGTCCATAGCAAACTTATTAAAATTACCAGAATAAATAATACACATTTCAAAACAACCATTCTGCAAACCCATACTAAAATAACTTAACAATCAACATAACTTCATTTCATGTAATTTCATCAATCATGGCACAAAATATTAACCCCTGAAGAATAGTGTTTAAGAACATCTGTCTATTATGCACATGACAGTTTTGTTCTATCGTTATGTCCCAATACTTCAGCTATCTTTTGTCATATTATATATAGCAGAGAACTTACTTATTGTGTATAACATACTTCAGCCATTATTGTATAAAGCAGAGAACAAGGATTGTTGTTTCACTCTGTTTCAAGGGTTACAAACACTCACTGGAAATAATTAACGTTACTAAAAACTTATCGGTTACTTGAGATGGTGATCCCTCAACTGTAACTGAAATCCCTCTTGCAGTTTTAAAAACCTGTTGATGTACACAAAAGGAAGGCAGTATTTTAAATAGCCTCTGAGCTCAGTTATTTCTAGCAGTGCACCAGTACAGACACTGTAAAAATACATTTGTCATCAGCACAGCAAATTTATCAAGTCAAAGAGCCAGTGCTCACAAGAAGCCAAATGTTCATGAGCATGGATGGTGGATCAGCATACTAACTTTGCCTGAACACTAGATTACCAGTGCTAGACTAGAATGGGCAGCTTTTACATGCAAGTAAATTACAATTCCAAGCTCTTTACCTTTGGCAACTCCAAGAAGCCCCCACAATACTGAACCTCCATACAACACTAAAAATAATAAACATAATGAAAATGCATTTGGTAGTGTTTTCTTGGTTCCCTACATAATCATAATTTTACAAAGGATGGTATGATTGCATATCTATCTGGAAGACAAATTCAAACAGCTTAAAATTCTACTGCAATACAGCAAATCTGAAATAATTATTTTCCATTTACCAACATTAGTAGACATTGACACAATCAGCCTGTGCGTCATCATTACTTTAAAATGCCCAAGAGCCAAGCAAGGCACCTTCCAACACAGTCAAGCAGGAATTATTTCTACCCTGCAGACCCTACAAATGTAGTGCAGACATGACCTAATGATGCTGGTTAGAAAGCAGTGGGGAGGGGATGAGATCTCAAGTCTGCGCAGCAACCTGCAGGTTCTTGACCCAGGCTCGGCATTACAGTACTATAACAAGATCAATATTCATTCTAAATAAGACTGAGCTGTGTGCCAGACAATCTATTTTGGGTTTTGATCAAGTTATACTTCACTTGTCCTTTGAATCCAAAAGCCAGCGTTCAATAAAGTAAATGCAATTTAACCTTTTTTTCTGTCCAATTGAGTCCTGAAAGACTTCTAACACTCCATAAAACATTATTTTGTTGGTACCTACTATTAACTTCTGTACCCATGAATTTTAATATTGGCATGTGAGACCAGACAACATGCCTCTTGAAAAATACTATTTTTTTTTCTTTAAAGAGTGGCGTAACTGTGCAAACAGAATGACTTTTACTGAAAGAGAAATTAGGTGGGACAACACATCCTAGGCAAAGTTCAAAAATATATTACTTTACAGAGATTCAATCTATGGCAATGTGTTTCAAAACTTAAAAAATGGAAAAAAATTACTAGTGCTGTAACCTATATACAATCAGCTTCATTTCAAATGCTTGTGAAACCACAAAAGTAAAATGCATTCATAACAAACCCTTAAGTACAGCAGGACTGAGGTAACAGAAATAGTCCAAGGAGAAGCACTTTTTCATGTCCAGAATTAGAAAAAAATACAAATATACCTTACATGTCAGGTGGAAAAGGTGTAAAGTAGAGGATTGGGGTTTCCATCTCTTAACATCCTCTGGAAAATCCCTTCCAGTTAGAGTCTAAAAAAACACGCTTATCCCTCTGATGTTTGATAAAAGGATCTAACTTGTTTTGAATTTCTTTTGATGATTATTTGTGGTTTCTCCAAATGTTACATTGTTATAGGATATATTGTTATCCTATGTACTTAACTCAGATTAATTTCTTGTTTCAAAGATCAAAATACTGTTTATTTTAACAGCATATTGCCATTACGGAAATATCCCAGGAGAAAGAATTGGATTTAGATTTTCAAAGAAAATGTTAAAAACAAAACCAAAGTCTTTCAACTCTAATATCTTAAAAAAGTAAAAAACCAAAAATGCAGCAGTTTATCATGTAAATGCTTTGAGTCACTTGCAAATTTCTGGAATTCATCTTATATTTACTTGTGCTTTTAGATACTAAAAGAAGCAGTAATACTGCCAAGCTTGTTAAACAAATTCAGTTCCATTGCTGCCACATCTTATTTCTAAAGTTAGCTGCTGTGACATGAGCAAGTTAGCAGAAAATTATGTATACCCAAAAACATCTTCCTCTTTCCAGAGCAGGTACAAGTTTTCTCCAATGCATACTGTAATCTGGCTAAGAAGCAGCAATACAAATTTCAGTTATAATCAACTACATCATTCCTGGAGATTTCAGAGGGACATTTTGGCCGATAAACAGCAAATGCAAAAATCTAAATTACTATAGGTGGAAAGCCTTGTATTTAATTTTCAATCCAAACACGTATTTTGGGGCTCTTAAAGCTCTACAAATATAGGGGATATTCTGCAACACTACAGAAAGATAAAGCAAGGACCATAAAGAGTTGAGCTTCACAGATCACACAGTTAAAAGGCAACACATTCAGTTGATTTTCCTGAAGACTGTTGAAGAATAAGAGAAGCGACAAAAAAGACATTGCACTAACAGAGGGAGAAGATAGAATTGACAAAGCCCAGGTGAATGTGGTCATCTGTGGTAGTTTTGTGTAGTCTGAAGTCAGTGACCACACATTGCCCTGCAGCAGATGGGTGAGGAACAGCAGTTCCTGGGTACAGCATTCCCACTGGCCTTACTCAGAGCAAAGGGAGTCCCCACAGGGTGTGAGAAGCTTGGCAAGAGGCTACATAAGTACACATGCTTCTTCCAGCTCTACTGAAGACAAGTTGGGATTCTTCTCCTCCATCCCTAATGAGGAATGGGGTACTTGAAATATTATGAAAAACTACAACAAGAACCATAAATTCACTTAAGGTATTTTATATAAAGGAAGGATTAGTATAGGTGATGACACTTAGCAAGTGCTACATCAGGCTCATATCTGCAATGCACTGAGAATATATTTCATACAATGACCCATCTGTTCTCTCATTAGAAAAAAAAAAATGTAGATACCAAAAAATTACACTAACTAGGTTTTTAATCACACACCCCACAGAATTAGTGATTATATAGAAATACTCAAGATAAAATTAGGAAGAAAAAGAAAAGCTTTTATTTAAGGTGACATCACCTCCTGAAAATGCTTAGTGAAAAAAGCTTTAAGGTAATTCAACTTTCCTCAACTCCTCCACCCCAGTCCCCACCTTTTTTTAAGTAGATCAGCTCAAATGGAATATGCTTAAAGAATTCTTGCAAATCCTGCTGCTCCTCTCACTCTCTTCTACTTGGCTCCTCCTTTACTTTGATCAGACACTCCTTGCCCCTTGATTTCCAAGCTCTTCCGTAGCCTAGCTAAAAGCAAAAATGAGCTAGGAATGAAACAGAATGCAAGACACTGTCCTGCAGAAGACAACCAAACTCAAATAAAGCAAGCTTATTTTCTCTGCTTACTAAAGTGCAGAGAAAATAAGTGTGATTGACATATGGCAACTCAAAAAAGTCACTCAGAGTAGTGTTTACTGAATGACCCGTGGAAGACTGAAAGCTGACAGAGAACCAGGAAACATGTGGAAAAACAGAAGTTAGCTCAGTTAGCAGCAGTTATGGATTTGACAGGCAGAGTACATAAGAATCCATTGTGTCATTCACATCTTTGATAAATGAAAGCAATTTCAGCACCACTCATTACATATAACAGCAAGGTATATTTAAAGCAAAAGAATAAGTAAGCAATTGGCAAAAAAAAAAAAAATCACTGTGATACAGTAAGCTTATGACTTTTCAGAAATGTGTTCTGCACTAAGCTTAGCAAAATTTGCATTAAAACACATATTTAGCACTTTTCCTATTACATATACAGCACTAACAAAGTGTTTGCACATAGGAGGTTGAAAAGTTGACAGGTCCCAATAATAAATTAATTGCGCTAACATGTCAGCACTAAAATGTTTTCAATGACAATTTTTACAAGCGAACAAGAACACAAACATTTCTGTCATTCTCAAAACCAAGCAACATTTCATAACCATCATAACCATCAAGAGTATATGATTGTTACTGCTAATGTAATTAGCATAATATAAAAAGTGAGAAATCAAAATCAGCCAGTAGAATGTCATAAACAAGAACACTACATGTACTACCCCATACATAAAACCAGCAATTGAGTACGCTTGTAACAGACACATTTTTATTCAAAGAAATAAGACCTCAGCAGGTAGAAAGAAAGGACAAATCCAAGAGCACTTATTTTACCAGCATCCCTGAGAGAAACTGTGATTTGTGCCCTTATAACATAGTCCTTACTTATATTCAAGAACTGGAAATTCCTTCAGCAGGCATCTTTACAACATGAAAAAAATACAGCACTCGCAAATGTGTAAAATAATACAAAATTTTGTAGTGCAGCAAATTTAGAAAAATGTTTGGAACAAAGTTTTCTTAGGCATACTCTAATGCAAAAATCTTTAAATAATAACTGCATTACTTTACAAACTTATAAAGTTTGAAGACACTTATAAGTCAGAGCTTTTAAGTATTGCATATATGGATATTCATTGCAGTCTAATCTGATCACAGCATCATTCATTTTAAAAACTGACCTCTATTTCCCTTGTAAAATCTTTTATTTTATAATTGATCTAAAACCTAAAATCAAAAAATCTAAAATCAAGTTTTAGGCAAGCTTGGGAAAAAAAGTTAGAAATCAAGTATTTGAAAAACTGAGACCTAATACTTTAAAAACTCTGAAAAAATTAATTTTAAAATCAGGTCTCATTATGAATTCTAATTATAAAAACTTTTTTGTCCAAAAAGCAAGTTACTGGCCCAGTTTTAATAACATTTGTAAGTAGGGGGAATAGAATTGTCTATTTCTACAAATATTTACAACTCCAAGCTGGTACATCACTGGGTAAGAGGGGAACTAAAATCGCTTCTGATTTTGCAGCACTTATGTCTGCCTTTCACCACCTGCAGATGACTTATGACTTCCAGAATCAAGGCTCCATTGAAATCACTGGCTGATGTCCCTTTACATTAATTAAGGACAGAAGTTCAGCAGCAGCTTTATCTGTGCTTTGCAGCACTGGGAGTTAAGAGAGGAGGTAGCAGATAGATCAAATATTCGACAGGATTGTTCAATGGGTGTCAGCTTCAGCAAACTATTAGTTACACTAAAATAATCCTGAATTTTTAAATATGAAAAAATAAATTGCTATTGGGCATTCTTTTTTTGTAGAGAATAGGTATTTCACGAACACCAAAAGACAGTTGTTCTAAATAACCTTGATTAGGGCATCAAGCTTTTGATGGATCCTCACACAAGTTAGCAGTTATTCTGATAGGAAATTAGATAACTGAGATATCTTAGATCAGCCATGGCCTATCTTCCTCTTCTGGGGCACACAAAGATTGGCAAAGAAACTTAAGTACAAGTTTTGTAGTGAGGTCTAAAGCACATCTAAGCTGATGCAGAGTGGAGCTAACTCAAATGCTGTTGTGATGCAGAAGACAGCTTGCCTGGAGACTTGTCATCACTAACTCTGGCCCAAACAACATCACCTCTCCCTTGCAAAAGAAGGTTACATGGACAGCTAACACCATTCCCAAACTGCAAATTTATCTCAGAATGAGATATAACAGTGGATGCAAGTCCTGGCCACACAAAGATTTGTTGTCTACCACCCAAGGTTCAAAGGCAATTCTTGCATCCAAAGACAATCCCACAAATACACACTTCTATGGTAGATAGACCAGCAGACTTAGAATAATAATTAGCTTTTCATATGATTGCAAAAACAATGAAAAGTTTGAGGAAGACAAAAATATGAAGGTCCATTAGAGGAAAAGTTTAAGAAAACTACTATTTTTTACTCTCTAAAAACATAGGCAGTCAAGAATGTGAAGAGAAAAATGTAGCTCCTAAGAGTCTAGAAAATCTTCATGTTAGAGCAGTGCATTCTCCAAAACTCTTAAGTCACTCCATAAAACATCAGAAGTACTCAACTTCCAAACTTTCAGTGGCAGAAAATGGACAGCTGGTGCTGCAGATACACAAAGTGGTGACTTTTGGGTTTGGTGTACTTTACTCGGACTACTTTGACCTGTAGGTGACAGAACTTGTGGGAGATATTTGCTTACAGAAAGAGTTCTGGTTTTGCTAGGCTATTCCAAAATTAGAATAGTAATAACATCCCCTGCCACAGTCACACACATATTGCAGAACCTTTAAACTTCACACTACTTCAATATAGGTACCTGAAAACAGTCCCAGTCTCACAGATGACAAATCAAACCCACAAGAACTTAGTGATTCCTCTTAAACTAAAAAATAAGTAAATCAACCAGAAAGGATCACAATTCTTCATTTCCTGACTACAATCCAAGCATCATTACCCAGAAGCGAACAGTACACATTTTGCTTCTCTAGTATTTTATGATTTCCATGCATTGATCGCTGTGTTTGCTGATTGCTTGGACCAGGGACAGCTTACAGATGTTTTTTGTATCTTTGTTTTCAGCTGTCCCTGTATCAGTGCAAAACAACTAAAACACAGCTTCTAAAGTAAAGGATATTTAGAGCTAATAGCCATTTCTCATCAAACTTATTTATTTTACAAATTTATTACATGCTGTCCTATTTATTACAGCAAGACTTAAAAAAGTGCCGTAACTGAACCTGTTATATCCTCTTCCAGAGGAAGTGATGACATCAGTTCATTGATTAAAAATTAGTCTGCCCTCTTCCACAGGTTATTTTCAAGTAGGAATCAAGATCTGGATGCAACTAGGCTGTCTCCTCAGATGAACAGATTTAAGGTCTGGACAAGAAGTTGGAAAATGGAATTATTTAATACTCAGTCAAATCCTAGCATTGGGAAAAGACTCTTCAAAAACTGGTTCGCAAGTTCTCCTGTTGCTCTTAACTTCTAGCAACATCCCCTAAACCACCTCACATATACAACCATACAGGACAAATGCCTCCAACACTGTTTCAGTCAAATATATTCCTAAGCTACTGTCTTTATAAAATAACGTAAGTGAAATTTTTAAAAATGGCTTGTACTTCGATTTGGAGGTTGGCAGGGTTTTTTGTTTCTTTCTTTGTTTCTGCTGTTTTGTTTTGGTTTTTTTCTTTCCTTTTAAGTTAGGTAGGATTTATGGGGAACGTATTTTCATTATTTCATGTATATATCTAAAAGAGAACTGGAAACAAACTTTTAAGTGGTTCAAGTTATAGACATAGCAAAGACCTCTAAGTATGAGGTATGGAAAAGTCCACAGTATACTGAAAAACAAGTGAGTCAGGAAAATGAAAGAGAATTGCATATAGATGCACATAGAATTGCACAAAGATGATGTCACATCAAATGAGAGAAATAATAACTTCTTCTTGAAAATGTGTCTCAACAGAAGACAGAAGGCTTCTGGCCACAACAGCCATTTTTAAATTTATACTTGGAACAAACAAGAAGCTACAACTGATGTTCTTTATAATGCCTTATGCAAAGATATGTTCTTGAAGTACTCAGTCTTCTCCATCAGTCAGTTCCAAAGCTTCAGAAAAGAAATGGATATCTCATCAGGTTTTTCAAGAAGGTTTAATTTCTTCCTTTTTTCCATCTGCACATGCTGCACCTCATTGTGCTAAAAAATGCCTTTTCCTCATCTGAAATTCTGTCTTTAAGTCATAGTCAGTGAAAGAGTTCTCTTGTAAAGTTGCAGCTTTAGAACACTTTCAATAGCTACATAAGACAAAAGAAGTACAAAAAAGTTTGCTATGCAAAACTTATTACACAGCAGACTGAAATTTCAGCACCATATTTTCTTTGTCACATATGAGAGTGTTGTAATACAGTCCAGTTCCAGCCTACGGTCTTTTCAGATACCAGACAAGTAAATCCATGCTATTTTCAGAAGACTACTGCAGTTGCTAGAATTTACTCTTATTTTCAAAGGTTCAAAGGTTTTATTGGTTCAAAGGTTTCAGAAAGCACTCATATCTTTAAAGAGTTTATATATTTATCTATTTTCTGTTTGTTCTAGTTATGGAACAAGAAAAACAGACAAAAAACACATTCACAGAAAAAAACCCACATTCTGAAAGGTCTCTCACTCAGGATGCAGACACTCCAGGAGACAGAAGCCTTAGCAAACTTCTCCCCAAAGCCTTGAAAAACTATTCCAAGCAACACATTAAGATATGCCATTTACCTGGGACATTAGCCTTTCAGAAAAGATTGTGGAAGAAGCATAATACCTTCTTAAATAGAGCTGGGAAATTATACAGTACCTAGTATAGCAATGCTGGATCAGATCTCAGGATGTGATAAAAGAGAAAGACAGACACTCTAATGACACGCACACAGAGAGAAGGAATGCTAGGAAAATAAAGAGCATGGACATACTATTTTGCACACAGTTCAAGGTAATAACTGCACCATTACCCTTCTTATTGGCACTTATAAGATCTTCCAGCAAAATGCCTGTGTTCTGTAACAGCACTGCTCAGAATTAAGTACTTCTAACAATGGCCCCCAAGTAATCAAGGAAAAGCTACGGAAGGACCAGATTTACCTGAGAGATCCCTTATATATTCATTCATCATAACATATATACATAACATCCATCAACACAGCTTTACCACAGCACTGTAGAGAGCAGCTGCAGATGAAGAGGCTCCTGACAACTTGCACTTTCTAAGAAGATAAGACTGAGAGCATGATCAGGAACATTGCTTTAAAACAGCCTTAATTAGGATTAAAAGTAGCCTTCATTTATAATCTAGGAACAAATGGATTTGTCACTGACTTCTTTCACCGAAGAGAGAGAAATTTAAGAAGACATAACAAAAATAACATTTCCTTTACTTCTCCCCTCCAGTTCATTACATCCATCAGACAAATTAAAATTAAATTAAGGACAACTATACAGCAGGAATATAGGGTGGAGAAAAAAAAAAAAAACAAAACTCAAAGAGATGGGGAGGGGTTTAATATTTACAAAGATTGTCCATAGCATCAGCCCACATTCTCTGAGGTTTTGTGATGTCTAAATTTATGCCAATCTTAAGGGATCAAACAGGTACAAGAATTTTCATTTGCAGCATGTTGCTATACAGGTTGAGGAAGTAAAGATGAAATTGAGTACCATCATTTAATTAATTAGAGGAAAAGCAAAAAATCCCCAAGTATTACAAGGCTACTGAATTCCAGTGCCCAGAAAAATGTGTCAACCCTGGAAAAAGTCCATGTCCACTGAAGAATTTTTATTTTGCTCTCTAATAATAACATATAGGGCTTAAACTACTACAAATAAGAACAACATTTGTTCTCGTAAAACAGATAAATTTGAGGACCCAAAATGTATGCTTACCTGACTGAAACTAATGTTTTTCATGAAAATTTTAACTTGCAAGCCAAGATTTCTGTGACTGCAAATCTCCAGTGTTTCAGTCATTCATTTGATAAACATTGTCTCAACATACCCCTCTTTAAAAAAACAAGATGTCAGATGAAATGACCATACACATAACTGGAAGCTTACCAAAGATTACTAAAGAAGGAGTACCAGAAAACGTTACCATTAAATATGCAATTTTAAAAAACCCAACCAATTTTAAATATTAAGTCCTATTGCTGAGGAGTTAGAAGAAAAATTCAGCTTGTGCTACCATGCATGGTAATAGTGTGAAGCAATTGTTTGTTTGTTACCCTCACCTGTTCTCTGTATTCTCCTAATTATTTTCACATGAAAAATGTTTATTTGCAATCAGTAATACATGAAGAGAATGTATTTCTATAGCAAACAACATGGCAGATTGCATTTCAAAAGGGTAACCATGTTCCACAGCATCCAATGGGACAGTAGCCAGTTACCTGTAGCCTCTGTACTTCCAAGTGCAATTCAAGGTCCCAGTACTTCCCTCTGCATTTTGCACCAACTTCACAACAGCTCAATTTTCCTTTGAAGCACTGCCACATCGGGGCTGTTTAAGAATGAAATCTGCTTGCCCTTAGGGCTTGATGGAGTTAAAGGGCAAAATCCTGGCTCCATTTGAAGTCAGTGGGCAGTTCGCCATTTAATTCAATTGGTCTACTATTTCACAGCGACCTTAAGGGTATACCAAAGAGCTTGTACCCATGTATCCTGCCTTGGCTTGCAGGAAAAGGGGGTGGCATGTATTAGCTCATAACAGTAATGTCTGGGTGGCAGTTAGAATGCTGTTATTTTGAACATTCACATGAAGCTCACAAGCATTAACAGAAAATTACAGAACAGAACTGTAAACATTGGTTCATCAACAAAGTTAATCTTCTGGTTGAGGATCAAAAATTGATTTTAAAATTCAGAAACTACAGAACACGCACCTGAGAAAACATTCACTTTTACTTAATCTAGATCATTTCAAAGAAAAGGATGAAGCAAATCACATTTATTTCACCACAAGAAGTCCCATGGTTTTTAATATTAACTAAAATGTGCCTGTATCAGTGCCAGATAACAAACATCCCAGGAGACATAAGCAGGACATATTTCACATTGCCACCTCAGCATCCTAAACAAACTACAGTGGCATAGGGTTGGATGAATATTTAAGTTTCTGTATTACCACAGGCAAGTGCAAATTTATAGGGAAAGTTTTATTAAAGCAATTAAGCAGTTGAATGAATAGTTGATCAGAAATGCTAATTGTGGTATAGAGAAAATAATATATTTTTAATCTATCAGCAGTTCGACAACTTACAATTACTTGTAATCAATTGCACTATTACCCACATCTTTAGAAAAAAAGATTTAAATGCTCCTAAATATAAACCATACAAATTTACTCCTACAGGACTGTACAGATAACCTGTGGAAAACCCCAAATATTCTCCTGTGTTTTACTTCTCACACTTGAGTAAAGCCATCCATCCAGGGCCAGATGCTGGGATGCTTGTATCTCTACTTTTTTCAATTCCCTTATATAAACAGTAATTTCTTTCAAAGATAAAAATACTCCTCTTCCTTCTCAGCTAATGTATATGGGTACTTTATATCCTTTTTTAGAAGCTTGGCAAGAAACATACAGGGAAATTGATTTTGCATAATGTCTCTCTCTTTCCTACTTTCAACATTCTGGCATAATATTAAAGACCAACTCAGTAAAGTTGACAGCAGAATATTTGTGTTATGCACTGCTTTCTCAGTTTTGACTAGAAATTACATCAGTAATCAATGCCCAGAAAAATTGTTTCTGCTGTAAGATTTTCCTCATACCCAAAATTTAAAACATAAATAATAATAAAGGCTACAGTTAGTAATTTTTATCTTAAGACAGACACTGTAGTATTTGTACAGTCATTAAAAAAACATTTTCCACTTATTTGCATCATGTAAAATGAAAATATATTCCATCACTGAAATTATAACACAACCTAGCTTCTCCTAGCTAGCCGAAGAGAGGGAGGAAGTGGAATGCCAATTAATCCAATTACTGACAGAGAAGCTATCAGGATGAGTACTTATCAGGTCAGGTTCAAAAACACATCAGAAGCAACAGTGTTAAAAAAACAGAAAAGAAAAATGAAGAAAGGAAAAAAGCTTGCACTCCCTGTGCTGAGTAGCACTATTAAATTCAGATGCAGGGTTGTGTTTAGGTTGGACAGGCCCCAACAGTAGAACAAAGTCAGTCTGTCTTAGTACCATAACCAAATTCTACAAGTTAACAGCTTTTCATGAAAAGCTGCCATTTCAAAATGTCAATCAAACATGAATATAAGTGGGAACTCCTGCAGAAATAACCAGCTGCAGGTTTGAAAAACATTTTTCACTGAAAGTGGAAACACAAAAGATGTTTGAATGAGATCTCTTTTCATTCCTGTAACAGTAGACGGTCATTTTCACAACATCAAGGACAAAAACACGAGACAAAATTGCAAATAATGTCTTGAAAGAACCATTTGCAGGGGTGATGAATGATTCAAGTTACAAATGACAGAATTATTGGCAAATGGAAACTCATTAATATGAAAAAGCTTCTCTTATAAGGCTGCAGTTTGTCTCCACTTTCTCTCATTGTATCTGAATGACTAGGTTGTATGTATTAATTTCACTGCATGTTTAATATTGGCTTTCTCACCTTGAGGCAGCAGCTTGCACTAAGATCATCTGATTTGCAGTATAAGTATTTTGGGGGGTTTGCGTGTTTAGTAAACAATTGAACTACTTTCAGTTAATAAAAATGCAGATTCTAACAGACCGAAGTTAAAACTTATGATCTACCCACAGAGAGAACACAAGTTTTCCAATTCAGTTCTAGACATACAAACATAAATAACTCATTTATTCAATAAACCAAGGGAAAAATATTATTTATACAAGTGCACATTATAATGGAAAAGCAGCTTACCAAAATCACTTTGACCACATTCTCCTTTCTATAGAATATGGCACAAACAAAGCCATTTTCTCTACCATCTGAAAGATGCCTACCATACCTGAAAATGAATTTGCTGTCCAAATATGGGCTTAATCAATTTCTTACTCAACAGCTGGACTGATATAGCAGTGATTTGTTCCACAAATCTCCACATTCAATGTCATGAAACAAATTTAGTCAACAGGGAGACTTACTGAAGAGTCAAACCAGTATATAAGATTCCCCTCTCCAAAAGGTAACACCTGCACTGTAGTATCATTATCCATTTTGCTCATTATAAACAAGTAATAAAAGAATAATTTGCACAATAGATGAACACCTCATCATGTCTCAGAATTCAGAGTAGAAAGATAGTGCCCTAAACATATTTATCTCCTTCCAGCATGGCTATGAGTATGATCATCACACAAATGAGAAAATGTTAACTCTCTTGAGTGACAACATCTTTAAGTTACACTTTCCACCAAATTGAAAACACATCTACAAGTTACATAAAAATCACAAATGAGGATGTGGTGAAACGGCATAGTTATATGCAATGTAACTGAACATACTTAAGACATAAGAATCGGAAATAACATAGAATTCCTCATCAACATTCCTTGTTGCTACACAACATAAACTGAAACAACTCATCACTATAACCTCCTGTACTGAGATATCAGTTACATCATCCAATTTCACACTACAATACTGTTTTCTGAGGAATACATTAATTACTGATATCCCAAATCTTAATCTTC
Organism: Sylvia atricapilla; assembly: GCF_009819655.1. Taxonomy (NCBI): domain Eukaryota; kingdom Metazoa; phylum Chordata; class Aves; order Passeriformes; family Sylviidae; genus Sylvia; species Sylvia atricapilla. The sequence continues at coordinate 87,347,762 of NC_089142.1, read as the reverse complement.
ATATTACACTGAATATATGCATATTACACTGTAATATGCATTTCTCTAGCTGCAGGCTGCAGTACACTACCAGAGTTACCTTATAATTTTTCCTTACACTCGAAGTTCACTTCAGCAGAATCACAATGGAAATTTATCAATACTGCTTCCAACAAGAAGACAAAAAATACAGCAAGATTTTATATCACTAAATCTTGTTCTTACCACTTTGAATCACCAACATTTGTTTTTAAGTAAGCTGGGGCATATATGCTCAACTCTGAGGTTTTGGGGTGAATAATATGCAACATGAAGAAATAGCTGAAGCTATTCTGAAGATAAACTTGATCATTAAATGCTGCTACCAAGCCATTTAAAAACTGAGACAGAAAAAATAAAAGAAGGAAAGAAACAAACTGTGCCAAACCTAGTGCCTTAACAAGCAGAGCGTTTTTGAATATTCTCAAAAGCATTTACTATTTACTTCAGGAAACAGCTTAAAAGTCAACACACGCTGGAGATTTTTTCATTTTGTTTTGCTTCAAGCTGCCAATTGTTAGTCAAGATTACTATTCATTTTACAGGAGTGTTAAGAATGCAAATGGTTAACAGTAGTATAAACTATATACTTGGTTTAAGTTTGAATGTCTAAAACTATTACACACTGCATTCATCTGCATTCCCTGTTTATGGGAATGAAATATGTAGTCATTTGAAGTCCACAATATGTATACTGTGTTTGTAATAACTGCAGATTTTACAAGCACATTATTCTTTCCATTAGGATTAAAACCTCACCGAATAGCAATTTGTGAAAGAATTCTAGCAGGGCCCTGAGCCCAGAACTCTGACCTCTGATGAGATGCTTGGCAGCAACAAACTCTAGGTCTAAGCAAAACATCTGGTTTGAGTTAGACTTCCTGAAAAAATAGCCCCTGTACTGGGGAAACTGGTATTCACTCAGCTTTGTCTATACACTTTGACTGACTGCAACACTGTTGCAGGGGGGTGGGGGTGTGAGGAAGAGAAAAAAATGCTTTGCCAGAATGCATGTCAATCACTGTAGACTTCTTGGTGGCCTCCGAAGAACCAGGCACTTACACTAGGAGACACTGTATGCATTTGTTCAAGCTTCTTGGGATTTTTGCTATTGTACTCCACAGCTCAATGTTTTTTTCAGAATTAGTGCCAACTTTGAATTATCTAATCCAAAACTACAGTTAGAGTACAAAATATAAATTTTGCCTGAAGAAATAGTTTCTGCAGATTCTTTTTAAACAATAATTGTTATATCATCATTTTTCTTACAAATTTAGACAATCACTGTCATCATAAAATGAATGAGGATATTCCCAACAAAAACACAAACTCTCGTTGCCAAGAAATTTGTAAGAACAGCAATAGCTTTTGGTTGGCTCCCAAGATTTTTCATAGGCAACACATTGTTACATGCAGTACCTAGAGATAAGAGCAGGACAGAAGGGTAACTAAAGAGAATGCTGATACAGTTGGGTGGGTGCCCTGAGCCTCCTGCTCCCAGACCTGTAATCAGCAAAACTCCAGCAGGAAGGATCAGAAAAGGATAGAGCTGGTTCTTGCTTCTCATTTTCCTGAGACGGGAAGTACACCCTATCACAGGATAGGTGAAAATGAAGAAATGCACAACAATTGCAGGCTTGGCAAGAGCTTCACTTTGTTCAAGCTGGCGGCCTGAGTAAGGAGCACAAGAACAGCCTGGTGCAGTGGATAGGACACAGCTTCATTTATAGACATGACTGGCAAGAAGTATGTGGCCAAATTCAATTCACCAGATTTTTTTTGCAGGACATTTTGTTTTTTTAAGCATCATATTGAAGTCTTTTTAAAACAGTTTAGCCATAATAATGAAACAGCCAGCAGTAGTTACTGAGACTTGTTACATTAATAGATGCACAAAGCAGCACTAAATATCTTATATAGGCTAGGGAAGCTCAAGATAATTGAATTTGAAAGCAACAGATACAGAATTTAGTGGAGAACTCTGTCAAAACATTCATCAATGCTGCATATACACACAGGTATGTATAAGAGATGTGTGATAAAATTTATCTATGTGCAGCTTTACTATGCACAGGAAAATTTACCTTTAGGCAGTATTAGTAGGACCTATTTCTGTTAGTTGAATACTTTCTCTGTACACCGTCTACTTAATAAAATGTATTGTGGTGAAAAAGCATCTGAAAAATTATTTTCATCTATCTACTGCTCTATTTTACATAAGTCTGTCACATCACTGTATATTGTAATGTGCTCATAGTTTATTTTCTTCCTATGATTGCTAATGCAATAATATTTTTATGGCTGTTCTAGCAGTAACATTACACTGGAATTAAATGTCAATTTCTACTTTCCACCTCCAAAATTTTAAATTAAATGCCATGAATACTGACCCCCTGCATTCAGGCAGAATGCAGCCACCGACTCACAAAGGGACATTTATAAAATAAGCCTTGCTTGTTTGAACTGCAACACTGCCATTACTGGAGTTTCAGCTGGGAGACTTAAATAAATAAAAACAAACCAATGTAATAAACACCACGTTTTATGGAGCTGCACAGAATTAAAGAAGAAAAAAAAATGAGAGAAAAAAAGAAAAGAGGTCCTCCTGGCAAACATGAAAGATTAGACTTAAAAGCTGCCTCTCATTCCGGAAGACTTCTGGCCCCCGCCACTCAATGCCATTTATGAAGGACAGTCAGCTGTGGGCAACAGGGCCACCCACACAAGTGCCCGTGGATGCCCTTTGAGGTTGCAATGGGATGCCCTTCTATCTATGACTATATAGAAAACAAAACAACATTCCAAAGTAAGGCAACTTAGGAAATTTGTGAGTGCAACAGGAGTAATGAATCCTACAAATATCTCAAGCAACACGAGGCACATGGAAAACCAGAGCTTCTTAGCCCAAGGCTTTGTAATATATAGTTATGTTCTCCATGGAGCTAAATTTTTCTACTACTGATGGCATTCCAGTGGCCTGTTATCCAAATGTATGATATGAAACAGTTTTTGTTTTGGTTTTTTTTTGCTTTTGAAGAAATAAATCACATATGCCCAGACTTTAGTTTTCTGGAAGACTGAATATAATTTTAGAATCATCATCATCAGCTGGTTGACAGCAATAAAGACAACATTCACTTTAAATAACCCTGAATTATATACAGTTGAGTAAATTTGAATTTGTTTTGCTTTAAGGTCTTCCAAAGTTGAAGCCAACATGCTGAACAAAAATATTAAACTATCTATAACCCTGTGTCAACATATGATGCTACTGGGAATGGTAAGTGAATTAATTTTCCAAGGAAAATTAATTACTTATGACTTACAGTTGTAAAAGCAAACAACGTAACTCTGGATTAGGGCACATTTAATTTCTGTTTGGAGTAGCGATTAAATTAATTTCATATAATTCATGGTATGTAATGGAAAGCAGAACAAAGATGAAATCTTAGACAATGACTGACACAGAAAAAAGTGTATATTTATGTTCCTGATACAAAAATAAAGGTCACAGATATTAATCACCGTCTAGCGAAACATGATTTTAGTTTCTCAAATGATTTTTTCAAAACTGTTTGTTAGGATAAGTGTTATTAGCAAGATAAAAATCTAAAAAGCAACAAATTACAAAACACCAGAAATCTTGCATGCTACATTGTCTCAGTGAAAAAGGACTACAATTTTCAGTGATGTCTGGTGAACGACATAACTGTCACAAAACTATCATGAGGATAATAGTAAGAAACACTAACCTCAGTTCCTCCTACATTAATTTAAGTTCATCTTAATTACTCTTCAAGAGAAGAAAAATTTGATCACAGGTCCAATACTAAAACAAATACATAAACATATTGCATGAATTTTATCAGTTACTTATATTTTATAGTAAATACTTATTTAGAATAATAAAATAATAGCTTAAGTAAACATATGAAAGAATTCTTGCAGCATTCCGTAATTCAGTATTTGTTCAAACTACATAAAACTATTTTATGTATTTTGTTGCAAAACATCAAGTTCTTACTTTACTTAATACCAACAAATCAAACAATATGTATTAGCAAACCATTTATGTTTTGAAAGTATTACAAGAATTTTACTTGCCGCTTCTGTTCTCCTACTGAACGAAAGCACAAATTTATTGCTGATTTCAGATTTTCGGGTACCAAATCAACAGCTGCTGTGCTATGAATTCACATGGAATCACTCAAAAGCACAATAGTATTAGTATTTTTCTTTATGAAAATGAATATACTGTTAATTCATGAAACCAAAACAACAGATGCAACAGATGGCCACTGCACAGCAAGCAGTGACTATGGAATTCTACCAACACATAATATTTACATTTGCGATGTTTAAATTGGCCCCCCACACACACTCAAAGCAATTGATTCACATCTCTGCTGCCACTTTTACCTGATTTTAGATATTAAAGAGCTGTTTTTACCATGGCAATAGTTTGAATAATTTAATCATTATAATATTCATATTAAAATCTGAATATAATTCATAATATAACATCTTAGAAATTAACTTACATAAAAGATGACTGAGCCTGAAACACAAATACACAAACACAAATAGCCCATAATGGGTACAGGTAATGCCATGAGTAATCTGCAGCTCTCTGGCTGTTTTTTACTGCCGTATTTCTTAGACTGTCTCAAAAATGCAAAGAAATTTAGTTATGAAAATTCAACTAAAACCTAGATGAAAGGAGTTGAACAATTCTTCAGTGCTAAACTTGGGTATTTTCACTTAAAGTTGTTAAACACTTGAAATGTAAACAGGAAACCCAACAGCATCTCACACATTTCAGAAGTTGCTCAATCAAAACATTTTTACAAAGACAGACTTTATCATCCTCTTTTCTGTTTCAGCTTTTAGTCAACCAAGTTTTTCCAAGCCAATGCACAGAGAAGTCATATCAAGCCAATTTGCAGGATCCCAGCCACACAACTCCCATTTTGCTTCTTTTGCCACTTGGCTCCCCCATCAGAAGTCTTTCTAAAAGTTTAATCTGCCTGGGTGGATCTTCACTCAAGTGGCCCGCCTATGTTTGAATTAGCTCTGCCCAAGTACACTTACAAAACTGGGAAAAAACCCCGAACTTAAATATTAAACCTTGCAGACAGGTTACCCTATATCTGGGCAATCCTGCTCACAGCTTTCTATGTGCTTCTTTTATGGAGGTCTGGAAGTAAACAACCTATTTTTCATGAACAATAATACATATGACTTTAACCCTATTACAGCACGAATCACAAGTCTGTTGTCATATGGTGACAAAAAACTTCCTAACAAGCCTCTGCAAAGCGAACTGGTAATTAAGCAATCAGAAACAAACTGACATGGAGGGCAAATATGTCCAGCCACTGTTTCCTATCAGCTCCCTTAGATCATCCTACCTCAGCACACCAACACTTCTGGAGCTTCCCTACTTTTCCTACAGTCTCACCAGCCCTGTAAAAGCCCACATACGCAGGTACAAACTCTCTCACAATAAATAGCAGCAGTGTGAGTGGGGTATTATTAGCAGTAATGTCTATTACCTGCAGTTCAAGTTGCTTACAAAGGCACATCTCTGACAAGTTTTCAAATGCTGTCCACAGTGCATTTTTGGTGACAGCAGCAAAAGGAGATGCAGTCCACGGGCAGCTTCATGAGTGACATGTGCAGATGGGGTGATACCGCTGTGCTCTTGCACTCTTTGTAAATACACATGCACACATTTTCCTTCATTTCCTTAAAGGGGCAGCATCTCACCTCATTGAGCTGGCCGGCAAGTTTTCCTGGAGATGCTAGTAAATACAGCATACTAGCTAAAATAACTAATAACACAACAGTTATTTCTTTCTATACCCCTTTGCTTTGTTGCAAATAGCTGTAATAGACTAGCAAAAGTTTATTGTGCTTTGCTGGCAGAACATTTCATTTTTCTCTGCCAGCCAGAGAATAGGTAGATGCAAACAGAGACACTGCCAAGTTACAGGATATATAAACCACTCCTGGCAGTCAGCAGAACTGCTGCTGAAGATTAAATTACACAAACTTGCCAGAGGTGTAACTTACTTGGAAAGCATTCTTAAGTTTTGTGCACCTACTCCAGTGGAGTGGGGAAGCATCCAAAACATTATGGGGTTGTTACCTCTCCCTGGCAAAGCTGTCAGCAAAGACTTCACTCCCATTGGATGTCAGACGGCTTCGTTCACAGAGCTTTATTTATCAAAATTAAAAGCTTATAATTGATCCTAAAAAATACCTAAAAATGTTGGGCAAAGAGCACGTATGATTTTTTGCTTCCTTTCCTCACAGAGCTAATATTTCATAACTACTACAGGAAAATTACGGATTCCATAACTTGTGGAACTTTAGCTCAGTGCTAAAAATCCTGTATTAAGACAAACCTATTTACCAACCTACATATCCACTTAAGTAAAGAAATAAATATACCATTTTCCTTACTGACAAGACACTAGGTTTTTGGACTGCTCTTAATATTTTATAGGTACAGCCACCATACCCTGTCCCTCAAAAAGTTTTTGTAAACCTTAAAATCTTGAGTACTTCTCTCCCTTTTCCACAATTTCAAGGCAAGCAGTCCCTTGCAGTATGCAGCAAAAACATTCAGCGACAATAATGTCTTTGCAGGAGACTACAGGTTCACAGGAGAGGTTTAAGTTTCCTTTATTGAGGAGCAGAGCTAAGAGCACAGTGAAATACTATCCCACATGTCCCTGTCTTTCAAGTCCCAGTGAGTTTATTAAGAAATGAGATTCAATACAGAAGCAGCCCAGAAGTTGTCCAGTTACCTTTTTTTGGGGTTTTTTTTTTTCATTTTGTTTTTTAATTTACAATAATGGCAACATATCCTTTAGTCTATTTTTAAAATTTATGTAAGTATAGCCAGTTTCTTGCATTTCAATCAGATTCCAGTCCACTAGCATATCTCCTTTTATTAGGTTTTTCAACTTAAGGTATATTCATACCCAACCAGCTGCCATATACAGCCAAAAAGGAGTGATTTACATTTATTACTAACTTGTTTGATTACTGCAAGATACACATAACTGAATATTGGTATTCTCACCCTTAGACTTTGCTTTGTTTAAGCAAAGGTTCTCTCTAGGCAACCACTTCAATTTAAGTACAGAAAACCATAAACAAGCTCATGAAATTCCAATGTTATCCAAGGAGGTTCAGTTCTTTGCTGAACTGTGTGTGTATATTCAGTGTAGTAATACAGAAGGAATGCTGAAGCCTTTTGTAGACAGGCTGCTCAATTGGATGTTGAAACCTGCAACCTACAATTCTGACCAGCAAACAACATTCCTGCTGAACTGTGTTTCCACAGGAGCTATGTGAATTACACAAAATAAAGCACTGCTCACCTAAGACGTCCCATTTTCCTGATCAAAAAAATGTAAGTTGCAAATCCACACAAACTTGTTTAATAAGCTTAAATACAGCAAGCTCAAGTTTAAGGCTGTTTTATAATCCCACCTCAGAGGTTTAAAAAAACACACTCTTGCACATGATGCCATCATACTTTGACATCACACATGAGTGATTCTCCTATGCTACCCAAGTAACCCACCTAACTACACCTATACACTATGGGCCAATTAAGAAAACCCCCCCAAAGTAAAGGAAGTAAAACAAACTCCTTAAATATTCAGTGAAAAAGCACACTCTCCTGACTGGAAAAATGATCAGCTCCAGTACTCTCCTCCACACTATTAAATAAAAATGTACTACATTAAGAAGATACAACCAAAATCAGATACCAAGAAGGATACAAAGTCTTGTATATTTCACCATTAAAAACTGTGTATCTATTCTAAGGAAAAAGATGATTAAGGTTTTCTTAAACTGAACACTGATTTTGTGTGACCAACGTTTGGATTCTGACAACTCATTTGCAATCACTAACTACTTCACAGCTTTGTTTTGATAGAAACTTTCTATTCAAATACAAATTTTCAAGTTCCATTACTAGAGAAACAATACAACATTTGCTTTACCCAAGCAAAGCTACTCAGTTCTTTTTTGCTGGGGTTTTGGAAGAACAGGCTAACAAATAGCAACAGTGCAAAGGATGAGCCAGGTTTTGTTGCAGTAAAGACAAGAGAAATAATGCAGAGTTTTTCAGCACACACCTGAATCGGGCTGACCCAACTATACCTGGTCATTCTCTCACACTTAGAGGTATCCCTGAGGTCTCCCCTTCTAACCCCTCTATTGCTAAAATGTTGCTATAATTCAGCTCTCAGATATCTCCATTGCAGCAAATACACAGATTGTCTCAAGCAAATAATATGCATGATGGCTGTCCACCAGAGGAATAAAAGTTTTAGTACTGCTGTCAAAAGTGAGGCTAACACCACACCTCACAACAGGAGGGTTAAGAGTCCTCCTGTTGCAGAGGGATCAGGAGGAGGCAAAAAAAAAAAAAAAAAAATCTGTGATGATGCCATCCACAGACATTTTTTGAGAGAGGAAGACAAGTAAAGAACGTAACAAACGAGAAGGGCTATGTGCAATTTCAGCCCCATGCAGGAGAGGCCAGTAACATCCCTCCACCAATGTATATCAGTGCCCCTCACTGGCTCTGAGACAAGGAAGGAAGGACCCAGGCAAGGATGGCCTGCAACAGCAGACAGCATTCTACACAGACTTCTAGGAGAACAAAGAAAGCTCCTTCTTTCCAAATGAGACACAACTTTCACTATTAACTTGCTGGCTGTGGATTTTAAAGTGGTTTATATCTGCAATGCCATAATTAAACGAACTGGTCCAACTGAAGAGAAAGCGTATCTGACTAAAAGCATTCTGTAAAGTTGCACTGTCATTTATCAAACTATACTCATATTCTTTGGGGGAAAAACTCAAGACTAGAAGGAATTTCAAACTGCAACTGAAACTATAAAACATCCTGCAGGTAATAATCAAATGCAAAACCAATGCACTCCAATAACTAGAGGACCACGGAAAGGTACATGGAAAAGAGGGACAAAAAAGACATTCCCAGGTTCAGTTATTATGAGACACCCTGATTAGACTTTATGAAATGCTTCCAGCATTATATAGAAAACAAACCAAGAATTAGCTCAGTCTTTTTTTTTTTTTTTTTTTTTTTTTTAATTGAGTGAATGCTACTTAAGAGTATTGTTTACAGATTTTATATATTTGACACAAAATGTTCCAGGTACATCCGTAATCAAGTATCCTCCCACTTCAGAGGTCAGAGAACTACATATATTATCCCTTATATCCTTTTAGGACCCTAATTTTCCAAACATGTTCAACCGTGAAGATGTTACTACACCCAAAAATAGATTATGAACAGATTTTTGGATTCCCAAAATTATAAGAACCAAATAGGATGCTGCTTTTTCAAGATCAGATGGAGTGCATATTTTTTAATATTACATAGAATCTGTCAAAAACTCTAATCTTAAAACACAGATCACATATTTTGTTCGTAGGTTACAGATGAGTATGACCTCCATCTATCTCTTTCTCTAGAGGTTACTGGTGTTTTAGGATCCAGGGATTTTGTACATCAATGAACATCAAAAGACCAATATTCCAATAGCTCTGTTTCTCATTTCTCTGCCTTATAACACAGATTCAGGTTTTGACGTTTTAAAAGTATATTAATTTAATTCCCCTCTTCACTATGATGGAAGTTTATGCTTAGTGCTGCTTCACTCACCTCTGAAAAGTTGGGGTTTTATTTGAGAGTAAAGAGTTTTTGTTTTCTTATTCATTTTCTTTGCTCTGAAATTTAATTCCCTAACAACAATCTTGGTGAAGCAGCTTTGTTCTCAGCTCTTATCTATATCCTCCAAGATCATTACAACTGCAATGGTAATTCATTGTCAAAATTCAGTGTACAGCATAATAAAGTCTTGAGCCACTAACTGCTTCTCCCTGAATGGAAATTTAGCTTTGAACTGGCATGGGGAGGTGACAAGGGAAATATATTCTGCATCAGGCAGAATCTGGGCATCATCTTCATGTTCAACTACAGAAGAAATCATACTAATATGGCCTGAAGGTGATAAATTAATTTTGGCTAGGTTCCTGTCTGGGAGGAAAGAACAATTTTCATAATGAGATAAAGATGAAGGAAGACAAGGACCTTTAGGCAATTGGAATTTAATCTGAGAGAGGCTCTAATAAATCAGGTTGTGCTTCTCTTTGTTTAAGGAAATACCTGTTAGGAGATCTGGGGCCTGTTTATTTTTCTCTGACAAACCTTATTTTCTTGGCAGTTCACAAACTCAGAATTATAAATTGAAATGAGAAAAAAAACAGGTGGCCAAATTCAAGTTTCAAATTTTTTTTCCATCTAAAATAAGTAAACAAATCTCAGCTTATGGGACTCAATTTACACAGATCTCCTGCTACCTGGAAACTTGCAATTCCACACCCAGATGAGCAGATTTGCTCGGAAAAGTTGCATTAGTAAAACTAAAAAACAGCAATATTCTCACAAACATGCACACTAAATAACAAGAGACCAGATGGAAGGGATCCAAAATCCCATGGAAGTAGCAACTGGAGAAGATGCAGCTCCTTCACTCAGTTCCCTTTGTGTGGCACACAGTCCACAGACTTTGGGCAAGTTCACATTGTGAGTAGCAGATTTAGCACATGACCACCTCACTTTCCTGTAGCTCTGCTATCATTGCTGATAGCAGCAGAGCAAGTTCTGCCCAAGGGGGTCACTCAGTTGAACACACAAGGGTCCTGTACCACAGTCACATTACAAAAGCTACAGCCTTCATCTGGCAGATTCTACTTCACCAGTCCCTCACTTCAACCTCTGAGAAAAGACAGAAATTGTTGTCTCTGCCACTGCCTTTCAAGTAGAGTAGTTTGGGACCTCTGGCTATGCTAAACTGACAGAGGCCAGGTCCCAAGTCAGTCAGGCTGCTGTGAAGGCTGCTGCCCCATCCCCACCCCCCAGCAAGCTGTGCACTGCTGCCCCTCTGTTACGCCAACCCAAGACATCATGTAGACATTACCAACATCACAAAAAGATTGGGGCACTGGAGTAGGAGTAACAGAAAAGGCAAGACCATCCCCTCAGGGAGTTCACACTTTGATCAACACACACCGAGTGTGCAATCACCCCTCGAGAAATCACTATGTTGCCTGTGCTATATGGCTCCCATGGTCATGGGCAGCAGCACAGTCTCAGCCTACCTCTGCCTAATTGCTGACAGACTAATCATCATCCCTCTTTCAGGACAAGAGTGCCAAAACCAGTATTTGTCAGATTCTTAAATATCAATTTCAGGGTGTTTAAGAAAGGAAAGGTCATATTTAAATGATAGGTTTAAAATTACAATAAGCTAAGAAAGCAACCACCTCTGTGAAAAGACTGCTCTATTTCTGATCTAGACTGTGCACTGCATATTTCACCACAGAAATTAATAAAAACCTACAGCCAGCATTTATATTATAAATTAGAATGTAATAAAACCTTTTAAGTTGCCTTGGATATCATAAAATTCTGTACCTGAAATACTCTTTATCTGAGGGATTATATCAGCCATTACTCTGGAACTCCCTGTACAACAAAACAACTTTTTCCATGCCTGTCCTCTGAGACGCCAGCAAGTGGCTGTCTCTCTAAAAGGAAGACAAGACAGAAAAGCTTAATTCCTCTTCTCCTCCCATTCCTTTCCTGTGCCACAATACAGCTGTCATGCCTAAAGCACAGCAGACCTTCTGACTTTGTTTTCAAGAGTGCAAATTTGCTTCCAATAACGTCATGTAAAGATCCAGCACTTAAGAAGTCTATGTATCTTTGAACAAACACTATAGCTTCTGTGGTGATCCTTAAGAATTTCAACAGGACGTGAATCTACCTTAGAGATTTATTCAAACCATGACAATAATTAAAAATGCATATAGCTAGGAATGAATATTTGAGGTCTATCTCTATCCTAGGCTTCTAGGATTTATTTCTCTGAAACTTTTCTTCTAACCAATTTGGACAATAACAAATAACACAGTTGGGCATTTACCCACAAAACACCTGTCATGGACCAAGAAGCTTCTCCGGAAGGGCCAGGAACATGGTACTTACCTTAATCTCAATGAATGAAAAGTAAATTACACCAGCTTCAATCTCTGAGACTGCAGTGAGCTGCTGCAATATTGTTCACTGCAATATTCATCTCATAGTATAATGACTGCTAAACCACACGACCACCACCAATTCCATGTCTTTTTGCTTTAGATGTATGCTTGTACAATGTCCACATGGGCCACATGAGGTGGTGCGCATTTAAATCAATATCTTCTAGAAACAACAATGCAAGCTCCCAGTACTTGAAAATTCACAGTATACTGCAAATAGTAAAATATTCCACCTTGGAACTGTTGTTTGAAAAAAAAATATCAGTCAACTTCTCTAAATGCTGACATAGCATTTCAAATTTCTTTTTTTTCCTCAATACTTCTTTCCTTAAAATGAGGATGAACAAAAGTCTGTATCACTTCTCATTATTTTTGTTTCAACATATCACCGCTACTGTTATAAATTAAAGCCCTAGATCTCCACAAGTAAGGAAACCAACTACACTTCAGACTGAAGCTCTTCTTTTGCCAGATGACCCATGTTTATAGCTGTCACCATTAAAGCACATTTTTACTGGAATCTAGATACATATGTTAAAGAACCCTACAGTGTTTCAGCCCTTCAATATAATTTTCCTCAAACAGTATGGTATATAGCAAAAGATTATTTAAGTTAGGTTTACCAATAAGTTTGCAGTTAACAAGCAACATGAATAAGTTATCTCATCTGTGGTAATACAAGCAGGACTTGCAAAAGCAGTTCTGAATTCTACTTTAACCAACTAAAATACTGACCTCAATTCTGTAAAAACAGAACAGGACATATATTTCTTGGAAGATTTTCATAACACCTTCTCTTTGTCACACCACCTTTAGCAGTGGTGGCAAGGGATTCTAGGCTGCTAATTGCATTCTATCCCATTAATGCTCATGACCTGACCTGACAGAACAGATCCAGACAGTTCTATGCTTTCTGTTCTGAATTTTGCTGCAGTCTTTCAAATTTACTCACATTCTACAGTTTCAAAAATATAGAGAAAAGCACATGCCATATTTTCTGGATAATTTTTTTTTCTTCTTTATTTAATGGGTCTTAAGCACATGAATAAATGGTTTCCTGAATCAATGCCAATATGCTATAAAATGACAATAACTTATGTACCACTTCTTAACATAATGCTCTTTGTAAAGAGATTTAGAAAGTAAAAGTTTCTTCTCAGAAATAACCAACAAAAATGCATAAAAATCACAATTGTCAAACATTTTCCAATTCAGCTTTACCCAATGAAAATCTTCAAAACAAACCCTTTTATTACAAACTTCTAAGAAGGAATGCACCTAAGAGTACAAATTAATGGCTTCTAAATGGAGGATCAATATCTCATTGTATTTTACACAAAGAGCTAAAACCCCATTGCTGTAACAATACGGAAAAAGAGAAAGCTTTACAGATCAGGTTACTTGTCTGATTTGATGTTTTTAATAGACTATACATCTGGCTACAGCCATTTCAGAGTCTCAATCCCAATCATTAAAAGTAGAGATTTAAAAAAAAGGCAGTTTATGACTTTTAAGTATTTACTACCATTCCATCAACACTGAAAACGTCTTTTAAAGGAGACATAACTAGTTGACAATTAAAAAGCAGCATTTTGGTGTTGCTCTATATCATGGCAGATTACTCAGATTAACTGGTACATATTATCTTACCTGATACATTCCAACTCCTATGTGTTTGGGCTCGATTTTCACTAGCTCAGCTAATGGGTCTTGGACGCGTCTAGCTATGGAAACTGAAAAACAGAATCAGAAAACAGCTATCACTTTTCTCTGAAAAGCCTGAATCAAGTAATTGCTTTTGCTAAGGTGTTTTGGGTTTTTTTTACATCTTCTATGCATTTAATTTTTTTTTACACCGGGAAATAACCAATAATATTGCAGAATCCTTTTTCATTGTTGGACAAGGACATCACATGTAAATTAATCAAACTTTTTATTTGAATAATTCCAGCAAAGACCTAGGGACATTTTAAAACATATTCATGACATTTAAAAAGCTTTTCTGAGTGACAGAGTTAATAAATGAAACTGTGTACACTATATTTTTCCCTTTGTACCCATACTAAATACATAGGCAACATTTAACATTGAACTCTGTAAGAACCTTTAACTTGAAATCACAGATACGAAGAAACAAACATTTAAAAAAATAACAGAGTATCTCTTCACAGACTGATTTATCTGATACAGTATTTCCTAAGGTATCTATCAGATATTTATATGTTTATCTAATACAACCATAAAATTCAGTGCTCATGTTGAAAATGGTTCTTGGAATTTATTAATCTAAGCTGCACACCAAAGCACATCAGTTGGCAATCTGTCACACTTATAACCACATTTGGAAAAAACAAAAGCAATTTCCAACATTTCTGATGCAATAAGAGCATATGGAAAGAACCTTTGGTCTTCTAAACCCAAATGAATCATGTTGAATCAAGACCGCATTTTGGAAGGCTTTATTTATTGATAAATCATTTTGCTTACCAAAATCTCAGAAGAAAAAGTGTATTTCCAAGCATCAATACATAAACTTGGTCTGATGCTGCAGATATTGGGTTGTATTCAATATCTGCAACTGTGCGCCCTCCAACATATATGAAACTAGACAAGTTCTATCTACCAATATTACATCTATAAATTATTCTTTTCCTCCTGACTGAAGACAAAACAGGTTAGCTGGCTTCGCAGCTCTTAGAACATTCATTCTACCTAGTGAAATAAACACTAACAAAAAACAAAAGTGTTTAGAGGTATTCCAAAAGTCTTTCCAAATAAGGACAAAAATCCTAAAAAAAACCAAACAAAAAGTAAAACTCTAAACACCAAGAATCCCACAAAAAGCAAAACCCGAAAGAAAAAACAAAACAAAAACATCCCAACTCAATAAAAATTAAAACTAGCCCCTCCAAAAATAAAAAAAAAACCAAACATAACAATTCCTGACCTTGTTGCCAAGGCTGTTTCCTCTACCACATGCACTTGTACAAAAATAAGAAAAGTGGGACTTAAGAAAGCTGTGGGCCTTTAAAAGCTCTGTCCAGAATCAACCCCACGGGGCACCAGTCATTTGAAGAGTGTTTTACATTTAAACACATTTTTAAGCAAATCAGGAGAGTGTTAGAGGAAGAACAGACAGGAGTCAGGAACAGATATGTGTATATATATATATATATATATATATATATATATATATGTCTGCACAGTGGTTTGGTCAACAACACACAAAATGCTAAAACAGGAATACTGGAAGTATCTCCAGTGTTCACCAGCTGATTTAACACATACATGTATGAAAACATGCACATGGTTATAATTATCATATATATAAAATAACCTATAAGCCCCTTTACTGGATCACAGAAGTAATATATCATTTACAGAGGGTGTTTAGGTTGGACACACCACTGGACAACACGGGCTATCTTGTCTAACACCCCTGCTAAAATAGGGTTTGCTACAGCAGGTTGCCACAGATGAGGTCCAGCTTGGTGGAGACTTCACAACCTGTCTGGTCAGTCCATTCCAGTGCTGGGCCACCCTAACAATAGGTAAATGTTTTCTAGTGTCCAGATTTAATACACTGTGTTCCAATCTGCACCCATTACCTCTTGTCCTAACAGTGGGCTCTACTGAGAAGGGTCTGCTACTCTCTTCTTCATTCTCTCCCATCAGGTACTTAGGACCCTTTTTTAAGATCCCCCTGAGCCTCCTCCAGACTACACATTTCCAGGTTTTTTTGTTTTTCCTTGTACGAAAGGTGCCCCAGCCCTTAATCATCCTTGAAGCTTAATTTAAACAGCAACCATCACTACTACAGGGTGTTAAAGGCTTCACAGCATTTCAGAAAAGGACTTGACTAAACATTTGTACTTGAAGCCAAAACAGTAGCCAGAGATATGCATGTTCCTCAAACCACAACTGGAAAGTTTATCAATTAAATGCTGCACTAGAGACTTCACTTTTAAAGATTTGCACTGTTAAACACACAGTTAACATGAAGTTCACTGCTCGGTCACGCAAGACTTTTCATATCCTTTAATATCCATTTTAACATGCTGACAAAGGCAGTTTGCTAGCTAGGCTCAGAAAGCACTGTGCTGGTGACATCTGATATGCCTGCTTCTCTGATAGAAAAGTTCTGAATTCAAAGTCAATCACGTACGCCTTCTTGTCAAAAAAAAAACAAACACAAAAGGTTAATCAGCATAAGCACAGCAGTTATCACTTACACGAGTATAGCTCACTGCAGAAATGCTTTCCTATAAAAATAATTCATATTAATTACTTTGAAATACTAGTCACCCACCACCTAACAAACAAAAGTGAAACAAAACACCAATGAAAGTAGTATTGATCCAAACCAGAAAACACAACAGTGTATTTCTTCTGAATGTACTGATGCTTATGCACAGACACTATATTTGTCCTTCAGCAACCATCATTAAACTCATCTTCTTCAATACCCATACAATGTTTTAGAGAATTTTCTTTTAGTTCTACCTAATGGAAAAAGATATTCCAAAAGTTACATTTCAGATAAGCTGAGAGCAAATACCTCTCACTGTCCACATCTCCTTTCATTATACCTTTTAAAAACAGACAACTATATGGATAGGTTGATGCAGGAATTTTCCAAGCATAGCTTTCTCTTGGGAACCTTCAATTAAAATGTAAAATTTAGACTCTTTTTGTCATATTAGCTTGGTTGACAATGCTGTCATATCCCTAGGAGGCTTCCAGTGGAGGCATAGGACCTGACCTAGCAAAGCACTTCTGCACAGATGCCTGTGGGAATTCCCACTGGAACAAACAGAACTATTCACACGCATAAAGTTACACAGACAATTTAAGTGCTTTCCTGGATCAGGCCTAAGAGTTACAATATTGAAGCAGGAAGATCAGCTAACAGTCATTTACACGATTAAGGGATGCAGCTCCTATGGTCAATACCAGCAGGATAGCTGACCTGCCTAATTCCCACTAAAGCCGCAATTTCACTCCAGAACTTTTCCAACTGATAAATAAAAGACAGCACAGTAGGAATAATGCAAGAGATGTTCACATTCTCTCTAGGCAGAAATTTAGTCAAGATTACCATCTACTGCCTCTTGTACAGGCAAACCCATTTATTTGGGCTCTGCAGAAGTGTGAGGTCTACTACCATGGGGCAGAGACAGTAAAACCTGATGGTTCTGGCATTTTCTTCTTAAAAACTATATCAACACTATAAAATTTGTTTTTCATTTTCAACTATTTTACACCAGGTACATTTCAGAAACCATGCATTTTCAGAAGACTACCAATGAAATAGGTAATGCATTCTTACTTCTGTAGATATTAAGGTATTCTTCACTTTTGCCCAAGCAAAAAAAGATTAAATTATATTACAGCATGCAGGGCAAAATGACAAAATCAGATTTCTCAAAAGTTATTGGCATGGCCAAACACGAAAAGTTTGAGAGATGCCTTTATTAAAATATAATAGACTAAGTAAAATGTGAAAAAAAAAAATCAATATTAAACAGTGTACTAAAATCAGGATGACACAACCCTCTATTAGAAAATCACAAGACTTGCACACCCCATAAATGCAAAGCTTGGAGTATGAAAATATTGCAACACTTGGAAAGGCAGTAACATACTATGCTGCCTTTCAATAGATTTCTGAAAAATTTTAACACTTGAAGGAACAGAATGGTCTAGGTGGTCCTCTGACTTCAGCGTAGATGTACTTCACATCCCAGTGTAATGAGAAATAAGAATACAGCAACATATTTACTGTAATCCTGTCTTGTCATTAGATAGGACATATTCTGCCATTTCATTAGAAAAGCAATTTTACTGCTTGGAAGTCTCAATTCACCTCATACTTTGGTTATTTGACAAGATAAACCCACAGATAGTAAAGGAAGTTTGTCTCAGAGATGAAGATGCCACTGTGATGGGCAAAAAAGATCCATAAGAGTTGTTTGCACAGCTCATGCCAATGTCTGTGTCTGATCTTCATAAAAAGTGAGGAATTACATTAAAATGTTTTGTTTCCTAATGGCTAATAAGCAGGTATGCCCCCATGAACTAGCAAACATACCTAATTATGTGGCTACTCCTGTCTTAGACATAAAATCACTAATTTCAATTGAGAAATTTAAATTAAGACCATTTTCTTCAAACATACTTCAGATAACTTTGTTTCTCTAATAATTCCTACAGCAAGCAATAGCGTATTTTGCATAAATCACAAAGGAGAGTTTTCACTCAAGAATACTGATAATAATT
The DNA here is from genome assembly GCF_009819655.1 of Sylvia atricapilla. Taxonomy (NCBI): domain Eukaryota; kingdom Metazoa; phylum Chordata; class Aves; order Passeriformes; family Sylviidae; genus Sylvia; species Sylvia atricapilla. Next base: position 87,329,303 of record NC_089142.1, on the reverse strand, counting down.
TTCAGGCAAAATCTTTCCAGACTAGAGACAGAAAAAACTTTGCTGTTGAGTGTGGCAAGGGCCAAACCAACACAGCAGCACTACAATTTCTCTGCATGGTATCTATACAAGTCAGCTGCCAGCCCTAAAAGACTAGAATTAGTGCTAACTTCTTCGGCTACCTGCCTCACTTCAGTAACAGAACAGGTATAAAGCAATAATTAAGACCAAAATCAGACTATTTAGGGTGCAAGGGCAGCTGGAAATCTTGTGAACTGGATGAAATTTATTATGGTTTCAAGTATTTTACCCATTTTGGGGGCAGGCTGCCAACTTCTGTTTTCAGACAATTGAATATTGAAATGTTCTCTTTGTGCATTGCTTTAGGTAAGAGCCACACCACAAAGAGTTTAATGGAAAGATAAGGAAGGAGTGCAAATGAGGAATGCGTATGAGTAGAACAAAAATGTTACAATTTCCTTCAGTTAAAGTGGCATTCAGATGTTGCTTAACACCGTAAGCAGAAAAACATTTTTGGCTAAAAGTCCAGGATGGTGGCATTCTTTCTTTTAAACACATCTTCACATAAAGATAAAAATGTGTCAGAGTCAATAACTGTGACAGCTTAGCTACTCCACATGAGTGGGAGCATTTGTTTTGTGCTTTGAAAAAATGTGAAGCTTCCAGATGTGAAGGCAGTAGATAGTTTTATAACTGCCTTACAAATAAATACATGGCAACCACAAGCTATTAAGCTATGATGAGTTCAAGTTCAATTTTGTCATAAATGAGAACATTCTGTATCTTTATTATAAAACCTCAGTATTTAGTTCTTGCTGAGACATGCTACTATAACATCCAAGTAACTCATCCATCCTCCTATTTTAAATTAACCTTTGCACCTCCAAAGTCTGGGTTGAAACTTCAATGTCAAGGAAATAAAAAAATAATATCTTAAGGTAATCAGGGACTAACTCACAAATGCGTAACATAATTACTGTCAATACATCATACCAGAGTAGATACAGAAACATTACAACTTTTTAAATCCTTTTATAAAGTCTATTATTGTGTTCAAGATCAATTACTCTCCATAAGTATCTGCAATAATGTTTACTCAGTGATCGATTGTTCAGGTTTCCTGAGTCCTGGATGCTTTCTATCCTGTTGACCTGAATTTCACCCTCCTTGCAAAGGCTACAGTGAAACGTACAGTAGTCTTTTCATTAAGCATTCTTTCTCAGGAGGTCAGGATTTGTGACACAGTTTTGAATCCTCATATATCTTGTTGGTGGGTTTAAAGTATGCAATTTATTTTAAGCAACTGTTCAACAGCTGCATTTCATCCAAAGCTCTTCTGTAGCAAGTGAGCAGGTTTTTGTTTTAAAAAGGTTACATTTTAGTTTACTTTTAACTCCATAAAACTGATAATCTGTTATTTGCCTAAGATTAATGAAATAATGAATGACAATATTCTACTTATTTATAACCAAAAAAATCTTTAAAAGAGATGGGTTGAATACAACAAGAAAGTTAGAACTATGTTTAAAGAGAAAACTTCAATAAGTGAATATTACTATGCAGCTTTTTAAAGTCAATATTTTTTTTCTTAGAAACACCCAAACACTTTTCTCAAGCCTTAGTAATTTCTGTATCACAGAATAGCATCCATTTTTATCCAAGATGAGATAGCGGACATATAATCATTTAGCTGAAGCCCAATATGATTTTTCTGTCACAGAAATGAGTTAGTCTCAGAAGATGGTATGAACTCCAAAAAAACTTTTCCCCATCTGTTCAACTTAAAAGGTAGATATATCAATATCCTTTTCACAGTCACACTGCTTGTACTAACTGCATCACTATATGTTGATTACTGTTACTACTAAAAGTAAAAAATTACTTGAAATTCTAATCTTACAAGAGCTAGTCATCTGTATCTTAGAAGAATTAGTCATTCGTATCAACAACAAATATTAACATTTATAAGTGATCAGAATGTTCTTTTCTCTGCCTAGTAAGAAAAGCAGACTTGGCAAATAACACATCAAATCCCAGTATTAAAAGGAAACCAAAACTCCTTGAATTGAAGAGCCTGGTACTAGTCATTCCTCTAGCTCCACACTTCAAGGAAGTAATAAAGCCTTCAGAAGGAAATACACAGACACAACACATGCACAGAGTGACACCAGAAGGGGGAAGTGCATGGTTCTCATAGATCTTTTATGCTAAGGGAAAGCAGTTTGACCAGAGCACACAAAACTCGCAGGTAGGAAGAGATCAAACTCCTCTACGTCAGCCCACTCCTGAGAGCTACAGCCTCAGAGGAAATACAGGGCCAATAAGCAGGATGTTAATGATTTTGCACCACTTCTCCCACATAGCCTGAGGATTACACAGCTTAGAAAACATTAGAATCTTGTCTAGAACAACTAGAAAACTACAAGACCACAAACACCTCTAATATCTGTGTAAAAATCCATTTAGGATTGTGCTACTGGTTTGGGGCAATTCAGGCCCATTTTTCTATTTCTCAGAACCCTGGTAGAGGAACATGTGCATGCCCAGCTGGGAGAGGCTCAGTCATTTCCAGACTATCTGCAGTTAGGGACTGGGTTTTGATTTCCTACAGAACCCACAGATACCCTATAATTTCTGTTTAAACTGTAGAGCCTAGCCCACACCTTAAGATGAGTTTCTGCTCAATGGCAGGAATGGGCCTATGGGGAGACAAGTAACAAGACCCTCCTGTTACTGTTCATAACTACGTATAATACTATTATTAATTAAGAATTGGTAATTGCTATTACTATTATTTTAGTTCATTAATATTACTATCATTAACATGTTCTAACATCTTACTGCTGTTCACCACCCTTTTCACTTCTAAGCACTGCATGTTCATCACTACAGTGTTAATAACTAAGAATCAGAGGAAACTGATGCATTCTAGTGAAACAGTGGCCTGATGATAGAGAATTGCTATGAAGCAGTAGTCATGCTGGGATTTTACTCTGGTTCTCTGTTCTCCAACCGTCCAAAAGTATAGTTAAACTCATTTTTAAATGCTACAGAACACAACAGATGAGAGATGAAATATGATTTCATTTCACACTGCTCTAGTTGCATGTCACCCAACTACACATTGGGCTGACAAAATTTTTGAATGTATTAGAACTCAGTGCTTGCTTTCCCTTCTAAAAGCTTGTGGAACTTTCACCAATTCTCTCCAACTAGCTGTAGTGGAAGGCTTCCACTTAGACAGCAGTGTGAATGTTTTAACCGTAGGACTAAATAAAACAATAAAGTTTTTGAAAAATGACCTTCTCTCCCGAGTAGCCAAAGGGGAGCAGTGCTCTTTTAAGAAGATAGAGAAATTAGCTCAAGTAGACAACCAGGCACTATGTCCCACACATCCAATCATCAAATTCTTTTACTTTCCTTAAGATAAAGTCAAAAGAAATTACATTTTTTCCAATCTCTACCTTCTACTTGCTGGCCAGTATGACAGCTCTGAACTCTGTGTCTCTAACAGGACCCCAGGGAATGAAACCCTGTAGCATAACAGTCTCAAAGTCCTAACAAGCCCTCAAAGCCTACAAGGCTTTCTTTTGCAAGGAAAAGTGCAAGAGGTACGCTGAACTTTGAGCATACAATAATGCAATGTGTTCTGCCCTGTGGAGAGGAGACAAGCAGATGGGATTTGACAATGCTAAGGCAAGCTGCGCTGTGTGACCTTTGGCTCTCTTAAATTCTTCATTATACTCAGAAAACATCCCTTAGAAACAACAGTTTCCATACTGGATTATACCTGTGCATGTAGCACAACACATGCTTGCCCTGTTAGTTTGCCACAGCTTCAAAAAAGTAGCTCTAGGGAATATTTCATCTACCTTTGTTGCTTTCCTGACTGGGTGACACAACCATGTGGCCTTGACAGAGCCCTAGTCCTTCATGTCCAAGAGAAAAATGCACATTTCTTAGGGTTGTTGCATTAGGCAAGCCCAGGTATGTTGCCCTTCTTTCAGCATCTGAACACAGAACTGCAAATTAAAAATCAAGCGTGTATCATTGCATAAGGCATGAAAATAAAATAGAGAGGCTTAACATGAGATCTCTTCTAACACAAACGTAATGTATGAAAAATCAGCCCATTTCTCCCCCTTTTACCTTACTTTTTAAGAACTGATAGAAAGAAAAGATTGCTTATTTGTTAGAGCAGTCATCTCAAAAGGAAAGGTAATTCATCAACTTAATGAAATGAAGACATTTCCCATTTATATAACTGAGTGTATATTGAAACCAGAGTAAAATCCCAGCATGACTACTGCTTCATAGCAATTCTCTATCATCAGGCCACTGCTTCACTAGAATGCATCAGTTTCCTCTGATTCTTAGTTATTAAGCAAGATTAATTTCATTATGGTATCCAAGAGATGGAGAGGCATCAGAAGAAAAAAATTCTTTGTGAGCACAAGCCAAACAATTGGTACATCCTTTATCTTCCTTATATTACAGACAACAAAACCACTAATAGCTGGCCATACCTTAAAAAGCTCCCAGGCATCAGAAAATGCATAAATTCCGCGTTCCTGTGTGACATCCTTCAACATGACTTAAATGTTATTACACTTTCTATATACTTCACCTATTCCTCCACAGTCTTCCCCTTTTGTCTAGCCAAACTTGCTCAAGCCAACAAGCATTTGCAACAAGAGGGTGTAGAAGTGGAAAAGCATGGAGAGGAAAAATAAGAAAGCCTTGAAGAGTGTATGTGATGATACCTCTACTGACATCCTTCATTTCTTATCCCATAAAACTTACTTTTATTAGTAATACAGGCTCTGCACATCAAAATAAACATTAGGAAAACCCGTATAGAGCAGGATGGAAGTAAAGCAATGATATAAACCTTTGGAAAATCACAAAATTCCAAATTTGCCCAGTAACAGCAACCAAACCCAGGCTGGCACAGACTGTCACAGAACGCATCTGTCTCAGGGAGGAATGCCTTTCACTACTGAGTTTAACTCTTTTCTTCTATAAAGAATACCACACAAAGACAGTCATCTCATGTTCTGGCAAAGAAAGGTAACTAACAGCACATGAATGACTGTTAAACTTGCAAGGCAAAGTACCATGCCCACAAAACTATTATTTTCTGCTGCTTCTAAGCAAAACTTGCATCCAGGCTTTCCATTGAAAAGAGGCACAAATTAACTCAATCACAGAGATCCAGAGCAATCCAGGAGATTTTACAGGCCAATTCAAGTGCATAACTCCTACTTGAAGCTGTCATGAATAAAAACTAATCAAAGGCTAAACATGAAGTGGTGTACTGATGCTAGGTCAGAAAATAAATTTCAAAAAGAAGCAGCAAAATCCCCAACAAATGAACAGAACCAAAAAAATACAAATTTGACAGCTTTATGAAAATTGCACCAAATGAAATATTTTAACTACTTCTTCAAGAGGGTGGCCAGAGGACACATGCCAGGGCAGAAATAGAACTGCAGTCATCCACCCAGCCTCACAGCTCCCTCATGACCAATACCTCATTGCAGCCTCAGAGCTGGCAGTCACAGAGCCTTGGTAGAGTAATATTAATAAACTTCACAAAGGTGATCAACATTGCCAGCTTGCAAAGCACTCTACTCATGGTCTCCAATCTTCCCTACAATACCTCCCACCCCAAATCTCGAGTGTGTCCTTGGGCACAGCTTTTGAGAAGTATTATTCAAGGAAGCCTTGCACTCCCTTCACTGTCAGACTGCAATCCTATCGCAGGTTCATCCAAAACCCCTCCATTACTGAATTCCAGTGGCTTGCTCTCTAGGCAGAGCCCTCCTAATCTGCTGCAGCTGAACTTCCTCAGCCTACCAAGTAGGAAATCCTTTTATTGCTCTGGCCTATAAGCCTCTTATCTCCTAATTCTGTGAGGCTGAGAAATAGCTGTTCTGCTCATTAATCCTACAATGACTGTCAGAAGAGGATAGATACCTTCTCACTCTACTCAAACACAAGTAACTAGGTTTCATCAAGTTCTTTACTATCTACTTAGCTGAGTCCCACTCCACAAGATTTTACAGGAACTGCAGTAGCAGTACAGAAGCTTCTGCATTTTCATTAAATACTCAGGACATTTCAAAAGTCGGAAAGACCCTATTTCATTCTCTGTACTCTAGATAACAGAAAATTGTTTAAAAAAGATCTTTTTTTTTTTTTTTTTTTAAAGCAAGTGCAATTTTGGCTAAAAGTGCTGTATGGATGATTATAAATACTTTGCTCTACAGTTTGTACATAGATCATTGATTTTAAAAGAGATTTTTCTCAGTCATTTATTACAAATTTGTGGCATCCATGACCTTCAAAGACAGCTCAAAGGGAAAAAAAAACAAACAGTTGAGACCATGGATTAACTAATACCTTTAATTAGCACCCCCAAGAAATGCTGAAGGTTGCTGGGTTTCTCCCTATATAGGACACTCAGCCAAGGAGAAAGTGATTAAGATAATTTTTCCATCAGGATTGATATCTTCTATTTCTCTGTATAAAGCAAAAACTGACAACCAACAGTTGCTAACTGCTACTAACAGTAGCTCTGCAAATATTACAGAGATGAGAAAGTTCTCATATAACATGTATTATTTAATATTTTACATTTATGTACCCAATGGACAAACACAAGCCTATCTGTGTCATTCAAAAAACCTTCTATAAAGTTTTGTTGAGAAAAATGTTAAAGTGGCAAATAGCGTTAAGATCACAGATATCTCACGTCAGCTGTACCTTTTATTTTAACTATAAATGTCACACTTCATCATGCAGCTGTCAGCTTCCTTTAATGTACTAAATGCTATCATGTAAACACAGAATCTGACATGATGTAACACAATAATTAAAATAAAAAACAAGTCAGCGTTGACACAATGTCACTTTGCTGTATGCTGCAAATTAAAGGAAAATTGAAACTACACAAGTAAGCTAGTCAAGAAAAAAATCTGAAAAAGCCTCAAACATCAGTTCATGTTTCCCTCTAATGTTATGCCCCATTTTTACATTCAACTTCAAGAAAACATTCATAGCTTTAGCACAGTGAATTACAAATTTACACCAAAAGATGTCAGGAAGAAAGCCTACAACTTCTAGAATACCTTGATTGTAACACAGTTCTAGCTGTCAGTTTTATAACAGCCAATATCCATGAAACTAGGCAATTATTTTTTAATTTCTATCCTAGCCTTTTCCAATTTCTATCCACTCTGTGGTACTGGTGCAGCATGTTAAAATTGCTGATGCTTTTAAAACCAGATGAAACAGCACTTAAATTAAGCCTGAAGAAAAACCTGGTAATAATGGAGGAATTATGAACTCTAGGTAATTATTATTTGAATCTATAATGTATTAAAATTTTGATTTCAATTTACTGTATTTGATGCACAACACTAAATAAAAGTGTCTGTAATGTTGAAAAGTTAATTTTGGAGAAAATTAGAAACATGTATATCTTATAACTGGATTTCCTCCCTTTCAGTGTTTTTTTTTTTTGTTCATTTACATCAACTTTAAGCCTACATTTAATACATCAGCACCATAAAAAACTGTGGCCCAAGGGAAAGCTAGTTCTATCTGTCACAAATACAGAAATGTCACATGCCTCATATTTACTCTGGCCATAACATGACACATTTAAAACCTCTGTGGCCCAGGGAAGAAATTATCACAACAGAGTCTGTTCGCAGGCAGGGAAAAGGGAATCAAGCAAAAAGAAGCTAAAGACCTCTCCTGCAAATGGAATGGCTGATATAGACATTCCAAGAATATTCCTGTAAAAACATTCACTTGAAACATCAAGTTAACACTTTCCCCTTGGTGGAAATAACAGGAAAGTGAAACATGGGGAATTCTATAAAGTTTTACCCCTGAATACCATGTCAGAATTCTTTTCTGCTGATTTATACCCTCTAAAGGATTTCCAGGCCAGTAACCTGCTAAAAAAACATTAAATTTAAGAACATTATAATTTGGACTGGAAAAGTTCTATATACGAGTGCTGCTGTGTTTTCCAATATGCTACATTTGATTGAGTATGACAGCAAACTACAGAAAAACTAAGAACAAAAAAAAAAAAAACCCAAGGTAGATAAAAACAAATGCAATAAGACACAGAATTAAAAATACGTAAGTGAAGTAAAACAAAAATAACCTCAAACCTGCCCTTAAAGCTGTCTCTGAATTAAAAAAAAAATCCATGAGTAGAATTTGGATACAGACGGAGCAGCTAGGAATTTGGTCTTTAAAGATTACTCTTTAACCACACACTGAAAATTATAACAGTGGCAACACTTGCACATTTCCAATTTCTGTTAGATCTCAGTGACATTTACGCTGAATTCGGTAACTTTTTAAAAACAAAACCTAAACAGTATATCTTGAAAACTGTATTCAGCCATGTGAAGACTGCAGTGATCACAACAAATGCGCATCTTTAAATTATCTGTTCTAGTTTTACATTGTTTTTCCAGCCCTTGAGTGGTTTAATTATTGCTAGAGATATTTATGTACACACAGAGAAGAGGGAAGGTCAAGCCCCTGTGGGGATGGACATGTGCAACTGTAAAAGTTCATGCAATTCATTGGTTCTATTCACTGCTATAAATTCTCCTGTGCCAGCCTGTTGAAGGAATACATCCACAAGGGTCTTTACATTACAGGCATTAGTAGAAGACAATGTCATTCATTTGCATGCCTAGGACTTGAAATGTGAAATGACAGAATAATTATGGTTTAGAAATAAAATATCAAAAACTTTTTTTCTACTTTTGGCTATTATTTTATTTAATAATACAAACAAACCAGTCTGAGATGTGAGACTTGAGCTCTGTGTTGAAATGTGATAAGATTAAATACGCCTCATACCTGCACTTCTTAGGTTAGGGTCTAGGTCTGGCATTTCCTTGGATGCTTCTGGACTGACACTGTAGATCGATGCTCCTGCTTCACTGACAATGCTGAAAAATAAAATGGCAAATCTGTAAAACAGCACACAACTGAACAACACAAGTGAAAGACTTCCCAAGTGACTTTAGTGAATATTTAGATTTCTTTTTAAAGCCTCAGATTTTGAACATACCAAATGCTTACAAAAGTATGTCAGTGGAAAATATCTCCATTTAAGCCAAAACACCCCTCCCTGATTTGCAACATTCATTCTTTATCAATCCTGGCTTTATTGTAAATACACACACTGTGCATGCTCTCAGTCCGTCTCAGTTTTTACAAGTGGAGAGAAAACGAATACAAGAAACAAGTGTTACCAGAAGTAAATACACAAACCAGCTTCCACAAACAAAACCAAACCTACCTGAAAATTTCATTAATAACACCTACATTTTAAAGTCTACCATTCAAGTATCACTTGAATCCAAGCCATGAGCGTGCACACACACATTAACATATGCCAGCTGCCCTAAAACACTCAAAAAGTCCCAACTTGATACAGACTGAGCCACAGAGCTGCAGCTCCCTTCTCAGGAGCATTCAATACCATATTCTCCCAGCTCTCACTGCCATCCCCAAAGAAAAACAGATTGCTTGTCTTCAGGAACTTAAAACTACAGTTCATGTATCTACTGTATGCCTCAAACTCATTCAGTAATCATGATAAACTCAGCAATTCAAATCAAACACATAATTAAAGATCCCTCAAGTGCTCTTGTTCCACTCAAGAGAAAACTGCAATCGAGTATACACAGCCTAAGTTTATTTTCAGCTGTGAAATTCTGATACCACTGAATCCACAGTATATTTCTTCAAATAACTTCAACAGAACTGGAATTTCAGGTTGATAATTATGGCATCATACAGCTACTGCACTGGAGGTTAATACTATCAGTTTCAGAACTATTTTTACTTTTACTGTTTCACTTTTAAAATAACCTAATCTTTGCCATAAGGAGAGAAACCACAGCCCTTAAGAAACAGACCTTTCAGCAAAAAATCATAACTTTGCTTTATAATGCTTTAAAATTGGACTATAAATTTTCCTTTTAGGAACATTTATTAGGTCAAATTTTTAAATAAAGAAACCGATACCTAGAAACCTCTCCCTTTAGAAAAAGATGGAAAACAGCTCAGAGGTTAAATATATTCCCATTCAACGTTCCAAGAACAGTAACAGTAAATAGTGTAAAATGCAAATACAAAAGGTAATAATTTCTTACCATTTTTTTACATATTCCCCTCTTCCCCATCAAAACTGGCAATTGGTGGAATGCTGTACACACAAGTCAGATTTTAAAGTTACCCAAAACTCCAAAGAACAGTAGTACAAACAGACTAGATCTTTCAATAAATACAGAGAATAAAATTAATGTAACTCCAGACCCGTTTAAACGGAGCAAAAAAAATCCTCAGACCAGGCGAACAGGGCAAATGAAAACGAAACTATTTTCATGATCTTTCAAAAAGATTCAGTATTATGAACACTCCTTCACTATAAATGGCATTCATAAAACATTCCCATCACAGCACCCAGAAATAAGATCATATCACAAAAACCTAACTGCTGAACATAAAGATGTTGACAGAAGACTCATAAAATTGATTTCTCTGATGAACAAGTAATTTAAAGAACAATGCAGCAGAACGTATTTCTTAACCTGTTCACACCTTATAAAGGCAGCATCTGGCAAGCACTCCCTTTCTGGCTATTGCTTCCAAAAAACCACACATGAGCACACGCTTCTAACAACTTTTCACTAATCTCTCTTCAATCTTGATATTCCAACAGATCTCAAACATTAGCCCATATGCGATTTTAAATTTAACACACTGATAATACAGTGTAATGCAATTTTAGATTTTAAAAAAATCAGTGTTTTGCAGTCATTTTTACAGTGCTGTACTATAAACTGTACTACTGAACACAGCCTATTGCTCGATCGTGTCCCGGTATTTTCTGCAGTGAACAAACTGATGTGACCTTGATGGGAATTTAGCACACTTGACATTTTAATGTTTCTCATTAATACTATACCGATAATTTGCAGAAGCAGAAGAATTGCACTAATACTGTCATTCTGTGGTAATATGTGACTTGTGCCAAATTTTAACACAGGCAGTACAAAAACTCCTTGCTAAAATGAGCAGATAAAATTAAAACTCAGGATAGGAGACAAACATTTGAAGAAAGCATATTTCCTTTCCTCAAGAGCAAAAACATTTACACACTGGGTGAGAAGAAGGGGGGGAAGCCAAGTAAAAAAACTATCACAGGAAAAAGAACAAGATATAAAAAACACCTACAGCATACACTGGATACTTGAGATCCACTCTGAGATGATTTAGTATATGCATGCAGTTATTCTATGAAGTATTTGGTGTAGCAGACGTGGAAAAGGGGAGCAAGAATTTCCACTCACATAGAGCCTCACAATGCTTTGCCCAAGACAGCAAGACCCAGACGTTAAATAAATCTTTTACCCAGATTAAACACATAAGGCCATGCACTCCAAAGAAACCATCCCCTGGTTCATTCAACAGTGAACCAAATTCTTACAGAACTATTAATGGCTATCACATGGTTGGATATGGCTACAGTGAGGTGGTTACCAATGTGACAGTGGCACACAGAATGCTAAAACATTTAGCATGGTCAAAATACTTAGATTACAAACTTTAGGGATTTTCAGCAGTTGCACTGGATTTTACTTTTTGACTAGACAGGCGACAGTCACTTTGGTTCACTGACATTTCATATGTTTTCCAAATTCTCATCATTCTCTTGAAAAGCAGGACGGCTTTATAGACAATTTAAGCCAATTTAGCGTTGCTAAATGCTCTACATCATGTCTTTTAAATAACGTATATATATTTTATGTCAGAGCATATTAAGAGAAAACCAAACATGCTCAAATGAGTAGGCAATAGAAATTTGAATAGAAATAGAAACAGAGACTCTGAATTACTGTCCACACCGTTCATCAATCTCCTCCTCCCACTTCTATAATGGATACAATTCTCAAAAGAGTAAAAAAAAAAACAGCAACATCATAAGAGCTGGTGAAATTGTATTAAAATCTTGTGAATCTTCAGAATTTGCTTCTATTTTGACTTTTTAAGGCATTTAATAGATGAAACCAAAAGAATTGCTCCCATAATGAGATCCTCATTACTGTGCGTTTCTTAGTAGGAAAGATTCTTATCAACCCTAAACAGTTAAAAACACTTTAGTGAAAAATTATTTTGTTTTTTAAAGTCAATATGTAGTAGGTAAACAAGCACATGGTTATGGTATGATACAATGTGGTTCTAGTACATGAATGAACAAGTCTCAAACTTCTCTTTGAATTAACAAAAAGCAGGTAAATTATCTGCAACCATGCCTCCATTGTGCGCTTCCCATGTCAGCCATCCTATGGATAAGGGGTTTTTCCTCAGCATCTATATCCAATTTTTAAAAGCTGAAAGTGCACAAATCACAAAGCCACTACACAATACTACAGTGTATTCTTTTCAATTGTACAAACTGGCTTGTTGTATATGAACTAAGTTTTCCTGTACTGCACCCATCTCATTCACAGCTGTTAAGACACATTCTAAGCAGCCAAGGCAACATTAAATGTATTCCACCAGCACCACCTGGTGGGCCCTCAGCTTTATGCTACAGACCATGACACCTATATTCTAAATACCTTCAAGAGCCTCTTAACATTTACTAAAGCAAGTTGTTTTCTTACTCAGCTTAAGTAAGCATTACCTATTTGGTCCGAAAAGATTATTGATTTTGAAAATATCCAGATTTTCCATCTCCTATTTTTTACAGGAAAAGGAGCTCTTCTTGTAAAAGGTAAAAAAAGTAAAATCTGAGAATACTTAAAATTTACTCTTTTTTTAAGTTCAGCGTTTTGTAGGTATTACATACCTACAAAAATGCATAAAGATTACATGTAACCAGCTAGTTAGCAACAGTGGTTTAACTAAATGACAGTTTTTAAAACTTGCAAGTTTCTTAGGTAGTAAGTTTTTCACTGTAAACCTTTTCAAAGCCACATAAAACATCTAATGTAGGCATAACAAAGAAAAGATGTATCAGGCTAGACATTTGTGGGTCTAAAGACAAATGCAACCTTCCTGGCATTTTCATGAACCTTACCAACATTTCAGACTTCTATACTACATTGAGGTTATTTCTCTACAATCAAAGGCAACACTGGATTAATAACCTACAGAGAAACAAAAAGCAACTTCATCCAACTTCACATAACTTGCTGTTCCTACAACTTCCAAATCCCTTATCTACAACTCCAATCCTTTAAAGTAACATTTTAAAAAACAACACAAGTACAAAGAAGAGTCTGGTGTTTATTACTTGGAGGAAAATCCTGGTCACTCTAAAAGCAAAGAGTATGTCAACCTCAAAATGAGCCAAGATTTTATTACTTGGCCATAAAATGCTGATCTGCCAGAAAAAGTCCATAATTTAGTAATTGTGGCTAATTCCTCTAATTCAACTTTTTACATATTTATTGATAAATATATTGTTCATAAACTTATGGCTACAAAAGCCAGAGGCTCCCATGAAGTACAAACAGTAGAAAAAGAGTCAAAGGCTTATTCAGCATTATTTACTAAAATATTTGGGTTATGAATCACCCGTGACAGAAAAATAAAATGAAATAACATGACAAAATATTCTCTAGAAGAAAACACTGTATTTAGACACTCAGTTGGAATGTAATAAGCTTTAATTATGTTGACAGATGTTATGATTAAGACCAACTAAGAAGGGGCAGGGAAGGCTTAATTAAGCACATACTCAGAAGAAGATTGGACTACTTCATGAATGAGAAATCCATTGGGCCTTAGTGAAAACACAGAAGTCCCAACTAGTTCCTGAAGAGCCTAACATCCAAAAGGGTTGAGAGTTACACTATAGAAACAGGATGCCAGCATCTGTTGTTAAATGTCTCCCTACACACTTATTTTGGAGGGCTAATGAAAACCACCTAGGGGAGGTCTAAAAAGCTCTTCACAGGAAATAGCAATAATCCCCTTATTTGCAATTGACTTGTCTCGCACTTTCTGCTCCTGTCAAGCAAGACATTGCACATGGCAGAAGGCACTTGAGCAGCCCCTTCAACTCCTCACCATTACCTGTGAGGCAGAGCTACCTGTCCCTCCTAGAAACTCCTGTTTGGGCACAGGAATACTCCAGCACCTCTGTGCTGTGCAAAGCACAATTCCTTCTGCTGTGGTAGTCACTGTGGCCAGCTGGAGCCTGCAGCACAGCACAGGCTGGGCTGTGACTTGTGCAGCCACACGTGCTTAGCCACAGGAACAACAGGACACCAGCATTGACAGACCCTGGCTCTGATGCAGCTATGCCATTGCTTTTTTTCACATGAGGAAGATAAACCATGGAAGTGCAAGATTAAAAGGTTTTGGTATACACTGAATAATGTATTCAAAAAATAAAAAGGCCAAAGATATTTTCTAAAGCTTATTCATTCTGAGAGATAAGATTCATAATCTGGTGTTGCCCCATCACTAATAAAGTAGTGGTATAGCAAAGGAAGATGTTAGGGTCATGAAAAGGAATTATATTAGAAAGTAATCATTATTCAATAGAATCATGGCAAAAAGCATCCAAGTCATCTGTGCTTTTAAAATAATATAAATAATTAGCTTTAAATGTTGACAATATATAGAACCTGGGAGATATTTTCATTGTAAAAGATACTTAATGCTAAAAACACCATTAGATGGGAAAGGAATGTTCATCAAATTTCCATTGCTTCACTCAAAACTTTTAGCTACTACACACCTTAAAAATGTTGCTTATATGACAGTCCATGTTTCAAAATCAGTCAAATTAGACAAAAGCTGTTATAGTCATCTTTAGCAAAAGTATTACAAAAAAGCTCATAGTGACTCACAGTTGCACCTGCGAGTTCAATTAGATGCAGGAGGGACACCATAAGCCTTAAAGTACAGGTCCTGCTTCAGAGCTCCCAAACACACAAGAATTTAACCCCACAAAGAGTCTTCAGAGAGCACGCCAAACGATAAGCAATGAAACAGACCCCATGTGGTTGCTCAGCTGCATTCTGTAAGTTTCCATAGAAAACAGTAGATGAAATTCTGCTTACAATCAACATTTTGACCCCAGAACAAAAAAACAGTCAGTGTTTCTAGCCATGTGTGAATTTGTTCTGTATTTTATGAAGTTTATAAATTATGCCACGCAAAGAAAGGAATTTGCTCTTGACCAACTCAATCGACTTTTGAAAGTAAAAACTACTACATGATTTCACACCAGGGACTCTGCAGCAGATTACAGCCCCATCACCTCTTTCAGTTACAAACCCTACATTTGAAACAGCTTGCTGACCCCATAACAGGGACAATAAATAAGTACCTTATCAAACAGTTGCTGAAATGACAGAAGTTCAAGACAATCATCCTTTCATTGGGAATTATTTCTCTCCTGTTCAGCCACAAATGATACTCAGCATCAGTTATGCTGATGGCTTTCCAGGTAGACAGTATAGAATCTACTCAAGAGGAAAAAGTTAGGCCTGTTTCAATACATCTTTAGCAAGATACTCTAAACAGTGTTGGTATTGTTGCTTCAAGTCATTAAAAATTACTTATCTTAAAATAACAGTCTTATATTGATACAGTGTTTCCCAGTTTTTCTAGTATGCTTATGTAAAACTAAACTTCTCTGTGGAATTAAAGGACAGTCTTTCAGATGAAGAACAACATGCAAAATTTAATGGTTTGAAATACTACATTAGAGTCTTTCAAGAACAGATAAAAAGCAAGAATTCCTCAATGTCTGCTCACAAGAAAACTCTCTATGAACTCCCAAATCAAGAAGTAGTTACCGTACTAAATTATGAAAACTAACTGTGTAGCTCCAGTCTGGAATCCTTTATTCAGCTGTGTATGAACCATGCCCTCAGCACATCCCTGCAAAAGGGAAGAATGATCAGATATCTGTCTTCATCTTGTCTGAAAACTATGACATTTTTCAGTAAGAAAAGGGTCCAAATGGCAGGTGTCAAAGAGCTTTAGCTTCACACGTGGTGCTAGGAGGCAGAAAAAACAACAGTAGCGTGTGGCCATGTCAGAGCTGCACAGAAGCTGCCGTACAAGCGCATATCTGAAAAGAGCAAACCTCAGAGCCTGTTAAATCAATCTAGTGCCAGATGCTGTTATCAGAGCAAAACTGGTGCTGTGGATTCATCCCCAGAAGAAATACATGTCCCATGTCTGCAGTGAAAAGTGAAAGACCTAGGGTGGCATGTCTCAAGACTGAAGGTGACAGTCACCTGTGACTGCCCCCACCACTTTCAATGACAGTTTCAGAAAACAAGTGCTGTCATTGCTCATAAAGCAGCTGGAGTTGAAGCTCCTTTCTGCCTTTGCACAGAGCTTTAAAATCTGAGCTTCGGGTCCAAAATCTACTTCCAAGTTAACCATCCAACTGAAAAGCAGTCAAGTAATTTATTTTTACTTAAAATGGTATGGTACAGTAGGAACTTCAGAGAAAATTTAGCTACTGCTCATCTCCTTGCTGCAGCAATGCCAAGGAAAGAAACTGTAGAATCAACATTACTTTAATGCAGGAGGACGAGTTTAACTCAAAAGAAACACATTTTATGAGATTACCATGCAACAGCAGTAATTCTAAGCAGTATAAATGAAAAGTGGTTGTATTAAAACATGTTTAAAAGTTACCTATCTATAATCAATTACCATTAGAATAGAGGAAAGCAAAAAAGGCTTTAGGACTCCCTTAGGAAATGAAGGTCTTAGAGTCCACTCCTAAAATATAATAGGCATGGAAATGGGTATGCTCTTTATAAATATACTTGGTAATTTCAAGACCAATCGTGCCAGCATTCAGCAGTTTTGCACAACTAAATTATCCCAGTGAATTTAGGGGAACAAACTATACATACAGGATTAAAAAAATGTAGCCAAACACTGACAGGATTTTACCTAACCTGTTTTTACCCAGAAGGGAAGCACAGGGAGACAAAGAAACACAACCGATTTTGGCAGTCAGGCTTCAAAAATAATAGGAACATTACGCAATGTTACACACTCACATGTCACACCTTTATAGACAATCTTGACAATAGAAATGAAATCACCTAGATGCACATTAGAAACATGGCACAGTCCAAAAAGATGATGATGCTCCCCAAAAAGCCTATGAAAACTGTTTCACACTAAAAGGCTCAATAAGCAAGCTTTTTTAGCCCCTGTCCCTCACAGTTCTCAAGCACTTTGTGGAGATGACAAGCTTGACTCAACACCATGAAACGCCGCAGACCAAAGGAATCTACAAGTTCCAGAGCAGAAGGCTTTCACCAACACTGTCCTGCCAGCAGCAACTTCTCAGCTCAGCCAAGCAGAAACCCCTGCAGTGATAGCACCATGGCAAAAGCTGGTGCTTCACTCAGTCAATTTCCAGCCATGCAAGATCTTACAAGAGGTAAGATCTATCCTGGTTATTTCTAGAAACAGCAGAGGCAAAGGGTAAAACCCTGAAACCTGGTAGTTCATGTTCATGTATAGTTAACTCAAGTTGAAGCATTATCAAATATCAAGGTTGTGGAAATAAACAAGGTTTTTTTTAAAAAAATAATTCCTACCTATAAAGAAATACATAGCCCTTACTACTATCACCCGTATTTGGCATTGTCACTGACCATTTATAAAATAGGGGGGAAAAGTCTGACTAAAGCCTAATTAATTTTTAAGCCAAAACATTTCCCTATTGCATATACTGTCATACCCACATCACCCTTCTGTGGGACACAGGATGTTCACGAAAACAAATGATCCACTGAGGAGAGTCCATCAGGTTCTTGAGTGAATACAGCTCTCTCAACCAACTTATTTGTCCGTGAACTTCATAGAGCATTCAGATTTAATCAAATAACACAGCATTAAGAAGCATCACATGTGAATAGTCAGTTTGAAATTACCTAGAAAGGCTACAAGAGCATGGCATTCCAGTGCTATAATTGCTCTTACTAATCATTTTTATCTAGTTAGAACAAGCAACACAGATGCAACAACTGCTGTGCCTAAAATGCAGTTAGTTAATCCAGACAAGGCTGGAGCTTAGAGTCACATTAACTCTCAGGGAGACTTTGTCCTCAGAATGGAGCATAACTGGACAAGACCACAGCATATGGAAGAAAATGCCTCTTGGAGAACGGCACCTCCAGCAACTGTCATTTTCTTTAATGCTCACTCTGGGCAATTGGGAGGCAGCCGGGCCAGCATTGCTATGCCGCCTCCACAGCCCTGATTCATGCAAAATTCTCACCTGTAACTTTGGCCAGAGACAAGGCTTTATTCTGTTTCCCCTCTGTGCTTTCCTACAATCAGTGGTATTGATCTTAGTGCTCAATCTCTCCTTACTAGCCCAACCCTCTCCTGAGCACAGGTCCAGGAGGGATAGGTGGTGTCAATTACACCCCTTCTACTAGCGTTGAGCAATGCAATGTAGAAAGACTTTGCATACAGGGACAGAATCACAGACCCTCTGCTGCTCCCTCCCCATCATCCCCCTCTTAATAATGAGGCTGTATCCAAAGACTTCAGATTAAATATTTTTAACCTACAGACACTTCTTGGCACAGCTTACTGAACTCTGAAGTACCCAGGTTTTCCACATAGAGAATCTCAAAATAAATTAAGAGTTCTGGAATCAGAATAAATGCTGGCAGGAAAAATTCTTTGAGGTATTAAATACTAAGAAAAAGCATTCTTTCCACATCTTTCTAGCCATGTAGTTTCTTTTTAGTTTAATTTCATTTTGAATTAACCTAAAAAAATAGGCTATCTGTTTTGGTTTACAGAAGATGCATTCACCTAGGGAGTTTATTCTTCAGCTCAATATACTCAAGACAAATGTTACATAAAGTAAAAGTGCTTCATGCAGACCCAATCAAAATTATATACTTCTACCTTTCAAAAATCACTTCTATAAATTAAACCATGAAAGTATACTTATAATTTAAATACTCATTTGCTGGGGATATCTTTTTTATTTTTAACACAGGACAATACAGTTCCTTTGATATTTTCCTGTGATCTAGTTTATAACCATTCAAAGCTGACACTTATCAGGAAGTGTTCCATTCTGCCCACCAAGGAAAATATTTTTCTTCATTGGAAAAAAGATTGTGAAACTGTGGTACTCATTTAGTGTTTCCAGCAAAATCTATTAATTCCTATGAAGGAACTGCAGCATTGCAGCATAAAAAGGATTATAGTAACAGACAGGAAAAAAAATCAAAAAAGAAAGTTAAGAAAGAGTAGGTTACTCATTCTTCAGAAACAGGTAATATTTTTCATGTGAAACTAAAACACCACCACCCCCTCCCCCCCCCCCAAAAAAAAAAATCACCTGAAGCTTACTTTACCTTAACAAGCATTTTTAATAGCTCAGTAACTTCTCTCAGACAGATTTAAAGGCAGGAAGATGTACTCAAATGTCTGTAGAGCAACATAAGTAGATCGAGTGCCTTGTTATTAAATTACGCATTCTTCTCTTTTTAGGCCTCTATGGTTCATCCATGACTTCTCTGGTCTCCTCATTGTCATAGTTATAAACGCTATTATTTTACTTTTCTCATATACAACTGTTGGGCATCTACAGTAAGAGATCTGAATAAAATATCTACAAGTGAAAGTGAGCTAAACATTTGGTATACTGTATTTTTTCCTTTAACATTTTACAACAGTAGACCCCTCTCATTCATTTTCTTTTACAAACAGAAGTATGTATCAACCTCCATGGGAAAAAAAACAACTCCACAAATAAAAGTAATGGACAAATTCTCACAAATTTGAAATGGATTAATGAACTGCATGTTTTTACAGACAATAAACTCCTTTCATAAGATTGTAATCAAAAGGGGGGAAAAAAACTGACAAAAACAGGTATCTGGAATTAGTGAAATAAAATTTCAGTTAGTTAGTGCTATATTTGTTTTCCCACTTCTCTCAAAGGGGAATAATTTGTTCCCTTAGGTTGTGACAGATCCACACAGGAGACTTTCCATGAGTTATATCACTAGAATTGGCATAAACATATGCTGAAAGACCACTTCATTTAAAAGACATTTTTCATTCAGTTGCAAACACTTAAAAAAAAAAAATCTCCTGGACAGAAATTTCTCATGCTTTATTTCTAACCAATTACTTTTAGACTTCAAAAGAAAATCCCAACTACAGTCTTTTTATTTTATTAGTTATCCAAATATGTAAGCACAGGATAAGATGTCTTTCTAGTTTTTAGAAGATCCTTACACCTACTAAATCACAAAAATGCAGCTTATTTTATGTCCTACTTTTTACACCGCAATTTTCAAAATTATTCTTTGGTCATATATATGCTACATAGCACTTAAATAATCTACACTTCTAGAACTACACTTTTAGCAATAAAATTCCTTGCAATAGTGTGAAGGTGCATTAACACATATATACATCTAATTACTTGTGAGCCAACAACACATATTTTGCAGATGAACATCTTGAAACATGCATTTTTTAACCACACAACCTCTCTTTTTCATCCTCACCCTACTTTATACTGGAAAAGTCTCTTAGAAACATTTGAGAAGCTGTAGGTCAGTTACATGATTTTAAACAAAGGAACTAACAAAACTAAAACAGACAACCCATCCTTTTCAAATATTACAACATTGTTTTCTCTCACTGATGCAAAAGTCTGCACCAAGTTTTTCCACCCGCATCTATCCTACATCTACTTCTCTGGATTGCTCATTTTTCCTATGCCTAGATCCTGCAAGACAAGCCATCAATGAAGAGCGAGAGTCTTGGAATGATTCTTTCAGCTTTTGGAAACTGCTGAATAACTTGGAATCGCAATGGTTGAACCACAGTCACAATCACCTGTGGAGACTGGCCCAACACTCTCACTCAAAGCAGGGAGAATCAAATCAAGTTGCTCAAGGCCATGGCCAGTCAGGCTTCAGATATTTCCATGAACAGAAACTCTAAAACCTACTACGTATTAACAAAAAACATTTGCATCTTCTGTAGCTAAAACTTGATGTTTTGATAGTATTAACCTGAGGTTCAAAATTTTTTTTAATGGCAGTTTAAAAATTTAGCACCATATATACACTTCAGAAAAGCACATCCTTGCCCTGGAACAGTAGGGCATAAGAAAATGGAGATTTTAAAAGCCAAAACTCTGTGTTTCAATAACAGTGCTGCACTGAGAACTCACTAAACAATCCCAGCTTCCTCAAATGCTGTAAGCAAAAAGAAAACATGAAATTGTTTGAAAATTAAATTAATGGAAATGTGTGCCCTGCTGATTCCAGCAGGAACAGAGCAGGCCCACTTAATTTCCACTGTGTGATGTTAAACTGTTAAGACTATTCTTGCAGTTGGTAATTAACAGTTGTTACTTTAAAGAAAATTAACAAACCCAACAAAACAAAAATTTGGGGATCAGGACTATGGAAGAGACAGCACAATATTAAAACAATAATGAGAATAATAATTCCTGATGAGAACCAGAGGTTATCTGAGACAGACTCCATGGCAGCACAGCAGTGCAGGGCCTGGAGGGCTCTGGCTGATGCAGACAGCTCCTGCGGGGGGTTATGGAGAACATATGCCAGGGTGGGATATGCAGCACCCTCTAATACGGCAGAGCATCTCCTGCCCCCGGGCACCTGCTCAGCTCTGCTGGCTACTGCAGGAGGTGGCAGAGCCAAGCCTTGTCCTCAGCCTGCCCCTGGCAGCCAGGCCAGCAGTGTCACTGCTGTCAGCGCGCCCACGGCCCTGAGCCAGAGCGGCGCGAGGCTCATGTTCGCGCACCAGCATCGCCACGTGCGACATCACAGCCCAGACCTGCTCAGGACCGGCCGGGGCTTGGACTGGGCAGCTGGGCATGAGGCTGACAGGATTCCCTACATCCACGGCACAGATGGGTGAACAGGCTCCTCTGCCGCCAAAAGAACAAGGCACAAACAATAAATATTCCCCTTCGCCCCCACAGGGAAGGATAGGCTTCCCAGTCTAAGAACAAACAAAACTTCAGCTAAATTCAGATCCATATTATATTTAGGAGCTGCTGGTGTAGATTTTAGTGTTAAGTTAAATTGCCACTATCTTTTTTTTATAAATTTGCATAAAGGAGAACTTAATCCTAAAATGTCATGCAATTATTTCTAAACTATATACTTGAAATTATTCTATAAAATAAGCCACAGATGAGTATGTTCAGAATTCTGTCGAGATGTTGATATCTTTTCTTAAAAACATATAAATAATGCTTTAAGATTACTAATATCACAAACTGGCATGTCCTGGATGTGATTTTAATAAAACTCTGAGAACTAGAACAAACACATTTCACAAGCTCCAAGTCTTGACTTCCTCTGAAGTTTGTAAAGGCTCACAATATCACCATCATCACACACAAGGTGAGATTTATGCAACCTAATTACATTAAATGTGGCACGCTAAAGAAGAAACGCCAAAATTTTATTCTGTCATTAAATCTAATGGAAACTAACATACAAATACTTTATAAATAAGGAATAGACATGAACTCAAACTATACATACTCCATGAAAATTCTGATGAGACCTGTTGTAATCACTAAGACTTCAACCTGTATTGAGTGCTAGAATTGGTATTTCAGATGACTCAAAGACAATTTACATAAAGAAAGCACCTCACTCAAAGTCCATTGCACTAATTATAAATTTTATTTTATTAAGACCTAATATGAACCACAGACTAGCTTTACTTCATAATGCTAATCTTTACAGTTGAACCAAAAATAATCAATTTCGTATTTTACGCATTGCATACTAAAAATATATTGACACTAATCAGCATTTCAGCTGTATCTTTACTTTATAAAAACCTGGAAGAAATTTCCTACAGACCATAAAACTGAATAGAATCTGCTTTGAATTAGGTGCCACCATTTTTTTCTTCTCACGTAACACCAGAACAACCCCAGGCTTAAAACCTTGTCTTATTCACAAAACATTATTCCTGTTAGTATAAGAAGTCCAGTAACCTACAATCTACTGTAACTGCTTTACCAAAGAGAAGCCAGTAAGAGGAAAAATAATTTCCTCTAGCTTGATCTGCTAATAATGAGCTCAGACTTTCCAGTGAGTGGTCTTCTCCAGAAAAGCCATGAGATCATCAACCAGCTCCCCCAAGGAGAAAGCTGCAACCAAGGCAGCACCAAGTGCCTGTGGACACGCAGGTACAAGCCAGCAAGATGATGGCAGAGCCATCATCCAGAGGAGCAGCAGCTAACAAGAGGAATAGTCAACAGGAGAGCCCTAAGCATTCCTCTAAAAGGAGTTAAAAATTCCTTTACAAGTCTTTTTACTGTTCTTGTTAGCTAGAAAAACAGAACATATTAAAAAGATACTATACCATGATATCAAAATTATTTCATTTTAAAACATTCAAATTGACTAACTATCTTTCTATTAATCCTTACAGCAGAAAATTAGAGTTAACATTTCCTTTTGCAGAGAGATAATCACTGAGAAGTAACACAGGAATATCCAGTTTGATTTACTTAAAAATGAAAAACTTCTAGAAAATAACTTTAATTAAAAAAAAAAACAAGTAACTTGGAGCTGTGATTTTATACTATGAGGAAAAATAGACCAGGAACAAGCAATAGATGTATCACTGATTTTTCTGAAATCCCACTTACAAGGTATATTTACAGTACAACATCATAATGGTGACAAGAGAATCACCCACAGAGGATGCATGTTTCCCTGAAACATTTACATCAAATTCAAACGTCAAAATGTATTCTATCTAAATGTTAGTTCTGGTTCAACCCAATAAAAGAACTGAACAGGCAGTAGGCATGTTGCCTTGGCTGCCAAAGAAGTTTTAGAAAATATAAAAGTTAATTAGGTTTGAAAGAGAAGTTTTATGTGAAAAGCCAATTTATTATAAGCAATAACTGTAACTGCTTATAGACAGACATCATCGTCCACACCTCCAAGCTTTTTATTTAGAAATATCCACAGACAGCTGAGCTGTTTGAATAGTATTTGCTGCTACATTAAAAAAAATCTGATTTAATTAGAAGCTGATAGTAGTTGCAATTGCAAATAGGATTAAAGCAAAAATGTTATTTCTATATGAACAACAAATTTACGTTCAGGAGCATTAGGTATTATAAGGAAAGGAAAACATCTAAACACGCAGAACTGCTAGATGGACGTGCTTACATTTACAACCGCGCACAGAATCATTCAAGCAACACCAATCTGCCCCCAAAACTGAACAGGAAGAAGAAAGCCAACATCACTGTCTCCTCTCTGCCCTCTCCCCTGCACTTGCTCATTGTTGCAGTAGGAGGGGTGGGTACTGAAGAAGATGCTTCATGCAGCTTGTGCATTTTGATGTCTCCTTTCAGGAGCACTTTCTTGCCTCCACATCACTCACCATGACAAACGGATCATTTGTCCCTCTCTCCACTTACTCATCATTGACAAAACTGCTGTGATTCAGTTATAGAAAGGAATTATCCTCAATAGGCACCTTCAGTTTCAACCACATGACACTGCAGTCATTTAAGTCTAATCCCTTTTCCAGCTGAAATAACCTACTCAAAGTCCCTTTGAGACACACAGCATGTCTATATTCTCTGCCTCTCATGCTCTGAAAAAAGCAGAAGTGTGCTGAAGTATCTCCTGTTGCTGTGGCTTCTTTCAATGTCGTTCATGGAGCTCTTAAGACAGCCATGCACTTTGTTGATAAGAGAAGTTAAATGAGTCCAGGCAAGCATAAAGCCCAGCTTCAGCATCACACAAAATTACTCCGAGGCAAAGTGCAACACGGGCAGCACTCACTCCCGCACTGCCAACAGCCTCTAAGAGCCAATAGCCTGAAATCAGGAAGAGAAACCGCAACTTCAGGTAACTGCAGAGGGAAAGAGTTCTTGCTTTACTGACAGATATGTTGAATTTGCTTTTCAGTCCTGGAAGATTCTTGGGCTACCAGACACCTAGAGGTCATAAATGTTCAATTTTCAAATTTTTCTAAAATCCAAAACATTTTGTTGGTTTTGGCTTCAAATCAAAGGTTGCACCAGTTACTCTCCTAGTACTGGGAGAACTTGTTAGCAATAGTACAGGAGGCAATTTCCTGAGGTTTACTACTAAAAAAAACTCCTGAAAATATTTTTTGGAAAGATTTCTACCTAAACTTAGGATCTGCCCACAAACTTCCATTTTTACCAAATCTCAACAGTATTAATACTTCAAAGGATAAAGAAACTTTTTCCCACTAATGAGATCACTTATGACTTAGGATGAAAAATTTCATCCCCAAGGTACCTCTCTGACAGTTAGAAGACAGTGAAATTAAGATATCCAATATTTGGCAGCTGAATGTAATCTAAAGTGCCTATTCTAAGCTTCTGCTATCAGCATCAAAGATAATAGTACAATAAGTTTAAATAAATAAGTAAAACCATATATCACATCTCACAACAATAAAGGATGCCCAGAAAGAGCTCAAATGCAGAACAGCAAATGTGGTTTTACAAATGAATAAGTATGAAGTTTGGCAGAATCTCAGTTTAAGTAAAAACATATTACTGGCAAACACACACAAATGGAAAAATGCTTACTTCTCCATTAGGTTCTTACAGAATGTCTGCTTGAAGACAAAACACTATCCGATATACAACCAGCTCTGTCTGTGCAATAACACTCAGTCTTAGTACATTACAAATCATCTCGTATTTGTATAATTTTAATCTGGATGCTCTCACTATTAATCACACTGTATTTGCATGCTTTCATTTAAATTAACTCCTGACAAGATTTCACAAATAACTCCTGTTGGTGCTTCTTTACATAGTAAGGAGCCTAAATGAAGTTTTTCAATCTTTACTAGTGAAAATGTACCAATACCAATTACAAATAACTATTTCATGACACAGTCACTTAAACACACAAACCTGTTTCTGATGTCTCTTACGTATAAGAAGGATAATTGAGTAATACCCCAAATTCCGTAAGCATAATTTATTTTAGAAAGGCCATATTGATGCAAAACATAAATTAACATTTTAATTATTTTAATTTACATTCACTTCCAGCATCAAAGATTTTGTTGTTAGCATGACAATGCCATGCTAGTGTGGAGCAATTCTATTTCATCTAGGCAACGGGTGAAGACCAGCAGCTTAAAATGCACATATGGGTAAGAAGAGCCACACCCCAGTTTTCCATAATTAAATTTCCATAATTAAAGTTCTGCAAATACAAATGAGAAGAAAGATTTAATCTATTTAAAATAGATTTCTATTTTATTTTCTATTTCAACTAATTTGTACTTTCTTTTATTTTCAGGTCCAAACCCAATGGTTCTCAACCTGTAGTTCACAGGCTACTTTGAAGACATTTAAAATGGATCATGGAAGAGCACAGCCCACTGCAAGCAGGCTTACAGTCTCTGGAGTGATTTTTTTTACACTGCCATCAGTAAATTTCAATGATCTGCAAATCAAAAACACATCAAAGAACCATCATTATTCAGCTCAGTCACTTTCAATGTATTCTATCAGGTAACATCCAAATTTGACTACATTCCATTTCCACTACGACAGAAACTGAGGTTGACCACACACATTACTTTAAAGAAAAGAAAAAACACCTGAAAGTACAGAACCACACAAGTTCATTTTGGAAGCTCTTAAAAAGCTGCTGCAGCAGCTTAGCTGGAAGCCTAAGCTCTTCTGGTTTGTTTGAAATCAGTATCAATACCAAGTCTGGAACAATTAAGGCTTGGATTATTAAAGCTTCACCAATTTTCTTCACGTGTTACCTCACCCTAATGGATCAAATCCTAACCTTGCATGCCTTCTGATGAACTGACAGTATTTTCAAACACACTCCGGAGATACATGAAATAAGGGTATTGACCTCCCTCCAGCTTAAAAAGAAACTTATAAACATAGCATTGGAAAAAAAATTTTATGTGCAGCTGCTAGCAGTCTTCCCCAATGCTCAGTCTGAGAAGCAATATTATGTCATTAGGTCACATTTTTCAGCTGAAGTCCAAACCTCAATTTTAAGCTTGGTCTGAACACCACACATTCATGCTCACAAATGACCAGGGAACAGGAGTGGGAATTTTTTCTTGACATAACTTGCACTGAACAGACAAGGAGCACCCAGCTCAAATGAGGTCACACCTTCAAAGTGCCCTGCCCCTTATTCCCTGACTGCACCCCTTCTTTCTACACCACTTCCTCAAGCTTCTTGCATTCCTTGAGCCATCCCTTGACCCTGGCAACCACTCAGACACCTCTTAACAAAAGGCTCTTTGTCTTCTCCTGCCAAGAAGTAAAAGATGGCACACACAGTGCTGAGACCTGCACACAGCCTTTCACAGTGATTTTAAAGTTCCATCCTTTGATATCTCTACTCATACTGCAAACATGGTAACTCTTGATTTGGTAACTCTTCAGAGAAAAAAGGATGTTGAACCAAATAAACACAGCAATTATGGAAGAAGTGGGCATTTTATACTGTTGTCTTGTGTTGTTTGTTCTGCTAAATAAGAGCTTTCTCTCTATGATATTAAATTGGTAAGAACCTTGTGGTGTTGACCAAAAAGCACAGAAAAACTTCAAAAGTTGTAACATTAAATAATAATCCAAATCACTTCAACCTGAAATAAAAAGCTTAATTTTGTCTTGTTATGTTAACTCACCTCCTCAGAAATATCAGACACAGAAATTAACTAATTTTCTTACACAGAATAACCTGAGTTGACAGGGACCTGCAAGAATCAAGTCCTACTCCTGGCTCTGCACAGAACCATCCCCAAGCACACCATGTGCTTGAGAGTATTGTCCAAACATGCATTGAACTCTGTCAGGCTTGGTGCTGTGACCATTCCCTGAGGAGCCTATTCCAATGCCCAAACACCCTCTGGGTGAACATTTTCCTTAGATCCAACCTAACCCTCCCAACTCAGCTTTGGGCCATTTCCCCAAGTACTGTCACTGATCATGATGATCATGAGAGTAAAGACATCAGAACCTGTCCCTCCTCTTCCCCTCATGAGCAAATTGCAACTGCGATGAGGTCTCCCCTCAGTCTACCCCATGCTGAACAGACCAAGTGACCTCAGCTGTTCTTCATATGGCTTCCCCTCAAGGCACTTCACCATATTTGTTGCTCTACTTGGTTGGATTGGAGCAATCTCAGAAATTTCAGATGTACCCATCTTCCTCAAATTTATTTACCTTTAACTTACCTTTTTTGTTTCTCAGCTTTGGAAATAGCCTTGAATAGACTTTGGGCCAGAGGAATTTATTATCACAGAAAGCCCTTAAGAAAGGAGACTGCATTGTAAACACTGACCAGAACACAATATGAAGTGATAATAGTTTTAAAGACTTCTACAAATGAAGTCAAACACACCCAAAAGATAAAATCCCCTACTCACAGTATAGTTTTACTAATCCTGTGCTGTACACTTAAATTAAGACTAAATCTGATTTTATCATAACTGAGTTTTAGGAAAACTTGTAGTCTTGCTCTACAAACATACTGCATGCAATACACATGCCACAGCTGCCCTCAGGGGACCTGATAGTCACACTCTGTGCAGAAACAGCAGGTCTTGTGCACTGCGTCTTCCTTCTCTGGTGTTTCTCAATAACCTTTTACCTTTTCAACAACTTCTTGTTTTGCGTTTGCAAATATTTTTGGATGGTTTTTCCTTTTCACCTGACTTCTGTTGTATTGCAATACTAGATGAATTCCAGGTGATTAAGATGTTTCATTAATCTGAAAATAACAAAGATGTACAAGAAAACAGCCTGTGTTCAAATTACAGCTCAGTGGGGCACATAAAATTGAAAATAGTGAATTCATTATGCAATCTTAAATATAAATGTCTTCTCCATGAGAAAACAAAGGAGGGAAACAACTTATCAAGTTTCAATTTCTCACTGAACTTATCTGATTTGCAAAAGTATACTTAAGATCAGGACATTTCTAACTGAAGAGAATGCATTGCTGCCCTTAGACACATTGTCATACAAATAATGGCATTTCATCCTAAAAAACTTCCCTTTCTTCTATTTGTTTAGTATCCCTTTAAGGCCTGAAGAGATCTACAAATTGAGAATGCATAACTTTTAAAAACTCTCAGAAAGAGAAAACACAGAAGCAAAGTTGCACAAAACTTTCCTCTCTCCCCACAGACTGTTTTACCACAGATTCCCTTGGATGCAAGTCAAACTACATGACCCAGTGCTCTGGAAAAATGGACTTTCCTCTTAAGATATAGATTTCTTTCACTAGTAACATTTGCTTCCTGACCCCCTGCCTTCACAGAGCTGAAATCTAGACTCCATATGCAATTTACTCTTTTTCTCAGCTTAAAGGAATTAATAATCTAACTACATTGAAATACTTGCAATTAGTCCTTTTCTCATGCTGAAAACTATTAATTATTTCTCTGAAATATCAAAGAGACCCTCATAATTGTCAAGTGTATCATTTACACAGTTTGCTTCAAAAAGTTTCAAATTCCTGCTACACAAGCCAGAAGTTACTATCTCCTGATTCACATGCCCAACCACAACTTCAGAGCTTACACATTTCCTTCCCTCCCCTCAGAAAAACACAGCTAGAAATGGTACGGGTGGCTACAGCTGGGGCAGAGATGAATCCTTGCTTCAAAGGCAAAGATGACCACTGAATTTCTCATTTTGAATATAGTATGGGTCTAGCTCAACACAGTATCCATAACAGTCTATGGATACATCAGGAACAAGCATTGGATACTATTTAAAATGCAGACACTTGCTCCAGTCCACATTATACAAAACAACAGATAAATTACTACCCAAGTGATGAACCACCAAGAGTAGTAGGAGGAAGTCATCTCTATGCAGAGTGAGCTTCCAGCTTAGAAGACTGTCTCCTCTAAATATACGTAGACACAAAATGATTTTTCATTTGAAGTATGCATGATCATTCAGCTGTGTTAAATAATCACAACAGAACACAACCTTTACATAAGGAACTAAAGACAGTTTGGCTAGAAATCACTACATAACTCAAAATGTTTTCATTGACTATGTCTTCACACACATTTCAAACCTGTTTGCTCCTCAAAGTAGCTCTTCTTTGTTTAGGACTTCACATGACTCCACTAGAGCTTGAAAGAGACTAAAGCAGAACAAAGGTTCCTCAGTGCACATTTCTGATGTGTGCATTGTTTCTGCTGAATATGTATTCCTTTAGCCAAAACTTTCCAAACTACTTTCCACCTTCTGGATCAGACAACTAATGACCTAAGGTGTGTAGGTGTGCGTACATAAATGTGTCATCATGAGAGTTATATAGCTTAACAGACAAAAATAACAGCTTAAAGCAAACACAATCAAAAAGAAATAGGAATAAAGTTTCCCATATCCCCACCCCCCTTCATACCCTCAAGAGAATTGAAACAACTGCATTAATGCAGCAAGCAATAGCTTGTAAAAGGATGCAAACCAGCTGAAACATTTGACAGACAGTGTTAAATACCAGAGGATTCATATCAACCACTTTATTTGAAAAGGTGCTTTGAAGTTGGCTATCTTTCATGTACCTCTTTCATGGCACATTAATAAGGAAAACTGAGATGGGGTAAATTAAGTCCCAAGGTCATATCTAGAGTTACAGCACTGTGGGTACCTGATGAAATACGGATTAATGCTGCATGAGCACTGAATAAATAAAACCACTTCTGTTAACCACTCAAACAAGTTTTACAAGTAGTTCTGAACTTTATTCGGCAACTAGACTTCAGACATCTTAATCCCCCCACACTGCTTTGAAACCTAATTATCATAATGTGAACCCAAATGTTAGGTCCCTTTCAAACTGCGAGTGCTATGAAGCAGAAAAGTAATGGGAATTAAGCTAGTGTAACATTAGAAATGTAGAGGCATGGAACTTGAAAGTGGCATTTGTTAAAGCTGAGAGAGCATAATGTAGATATTCAACAACATAAAACACACATTTAAATTGCAAAGGATATTTAAAGCATGTGCAGACACCTATAAAATACAAGCAGACCTAAAATCCCGTAGAACAAACATGGCTAAATCAATTTCTTGCCACCAAGGTCCAACTTCAAAAGGTATTACAGTCCTATTCTACCTTAGCAGAACATTTCTAAGTATTCTAAAGCAGACAATTTAAACGTTAAAGAAAACCCAATGAGAACTTTACAAGACATTACAAACTTTCCCCTATTTGTCACAGTACAGAAGTGTTTGAACTTAAACAGCAGTAAATTATTAATTACACTGCTAATAAAGTCTTGAGAATAAAAAAAGATTTTTCTGTAAATGGCAGAAAAGGATTTTGCATCAAGTTTAAAACCAAGTAGATAGAAACTAAACACCAACCCATCTAAACAACAAAAAATACACTTGCCTGGCTGCATTCTATGCTGCAAGTTGAAAACAATTAACAATTCCTGACACTTATCAAACTTCCTTTTAAATACAAGCTGAAATACTTAATTCTGAGTGCATATTAATGCAGCAAGCATATAAGAAGAGTCAGAGGAGTAAAAATTGTGGCAACAAAACCACTGAGGCTGAAAGAGAAATTGTGATTTGATTTTGCCAAATAAAAAGGGAGAGCTGTTTGTTTTGTCCTGCTTTAGCACAGTTCACCTGTCATACAGATAGCATTCATTTCCAAGATGCCTCAAACTGACAGCAACTAAAGAAAAACAGATTCCTGAAGTATTTTTTCAAGATGTTAATTTAATCCAAAAAGGCCAATGAAATCCTAAAAGTTCATCATCTGCCATGTTAATACTGAGCACAATGTTGTTTCATTTACATTTCTGGTCCTGTTAAAACAAATACACTTGTCTAAACTGGAACATCTGTTTTGGTTATAATACAATGTATCTTTGGCAAGAACTCACAATAGAACTAACATAAATAATCAAGAATATTTATTGAACCTTGTAACAAAAACTGATTTGTAACAAAAAACCCAAAGACTAGATATGACTGTCCCTGGCTCTAGTCCAATCCTAATCTAAGTCAATAAACACAGCTCTAAAAGGAAACTACATTAAAAAAAAAAAAAAAAAAAAAAAAAAAAAAAAAAAAAAAAAAGAAAGTCCTGTAGTTATTTAGGTTGGATGTAGCTATCTGAAAGCATGCTAGTTACAAAAATAGTGAAAAATATTTGCTGTAAATCAAAAACTGTCAAGCTGAGTCCAGACAGGTTTTAAAGCCACATGAAAAATCATGCCATATACCTCATTTCCTACTAATGTCTTCACTTATTCGTCTTCCCTTTGGGAAACTTTAGTAAAACTCTACCCAGTTTATATTTACCACCGGCAAGTATTTTTTATTTTAATTACTTGCTTGTCATATATTATGTTTAGCCTTCATTATCTGTGTGTGCACCAAGTGCACACACCTTTGTGAAATTACATATTCTATTATCATTTCATTTCCCTGGAAATGCACGATTCCAGGCTCTATACAATGAACTGGAGAGGAAAGTACGAACACATTTTTAATTTTTTATAATCATTAGTGATCTTATTCTCCACTGCTAATATTTCCCGAGGAAGCTGAAGTCTGTAGTACCTCCCCATCAGCCACCTTTCTGAACAAAAGCTTATGTTGAGTGTTTTGCTTTTAAAGCACTACAAAAAATGCAACCTCTTTTGGTAAGCCCCTTTATATTTGGAGTCCTTTAAAGAAAAAAATTGTCAACACAGATACAATTAGTGATTCTCTAAAACTTATACCCAACAATGAGCTGAGCTCTGTTTTTCTGGGCAAGGATTTCCACCTTGATGCAGTGCATACATGTGAGAAGATGAAGGCTTGGGAAATGGTATCACATAAGATGCAACTGACTCATTCTATTACAGTTCGAGTACATGATGGGGGGTTTTGTTCTAGGGGGTTTAGGCTGTTTTGTTTTATTTGGAGTTCTTTGTTGCTTTGCTCTCCCCACAGTTCAAATGCTATATTGATTAGCAAATCCATTCTTTACTACTGCAACCTGCTGGAGTAGGCCTTCTTTAAGTATTAACTGTTCCAACAATGGCTGAAATTATTTCTTATAGATTTTAACTGAAAAACAATTCAGAAAGATCACTTCATCCAAAAGCATACACAGGTTTCCATAGAACTGATGAAAGATCTGTATTCAGTCTATGAATAAACAAAGTCCCCATACTTTTTAAAAAAAGCCTATCATGAGAAAACAACCTAATCTAGGGAGGATTTTGAACATGGAAGTAGAAAAGATGTTTGTGATCTGAAAGCACATACTCTGAAGGACTTTACTATTTAGAAAGAAGATCAGCAGAGCATATTCTTCCAAGTCACCTTGCACAGTTCTCCTCTAAAGGTATAGCAGTTATCCCGACGTACTCCTACAGTTACTTATTGCTCAAACAGTAACACTGTACTGGCTGCTCCTCATTTAGCAAGTATCACATTTTTTAACTCAGACTAACACAAATTCCAGGCATTTCACTGGATTATCAGAAGCAGGGGTTGGATGGCTGGACTCATCATTCCTTTCTGTTACTAAGGAACACCAAGGAGATTAATAATTTCTGGAGCTAGAAAGGAAAAAGTAAGCTACCTTGCAGGATTCAGCAGCATGGCTTAGAAACCCCAACACTGGATAAACTAGTTTCATGTACATCTCACTGCTTTATCAGAAAGGGATTTATGGGAACCCTGATTCTTATGAAAAAACTCAGTACAGACAAAATGAGAAGAGACACAAGCACTGCAAATGCAGCCTGTCTGTAAACTCACATACATAAATTTACACACAGACAGCAGTACACAAAGTTCAAGAACCCCAGATATCACCTACAGCATGAAGTACAAAAAAAAAAAATCACTTTGCTTTAACATGCAATACCTCATGGCTCTGCACACAAATTCCGAAATATGGACTAGCTCTTTCCCATATGGGCACAACACAAGAAAACCATTATAAATAAAACTATTTTTCATTATGTTAATTTTCAGGATATAACATGTCAAGTTAAACAACTGCAGTTATAGATTTTTGCTACAAAATCAGAAGTTTTGGAGAAAGTGAAAGGTTAAAAACTTATTGCTCACAACTAGAGAAAGCAACAAACCTGTTAACCTGTCTTCTGCCTTACAGCATTTACACTAATTCCTATTACACAAGAGCTTTCATCAGTTGCAAGAACTTGGTAACTTAAGTACTACTTCGAAAATGTTGTCATCTTGAACTATAAACAGGGAGAAAATATTATATCAGGAAAGGTAAACATAGTGAGAAAAATAATCACAATATTATATAAATAAATTTTTCTGTGTAAACTAGTATATGATCGATAAATAAACAAAACCACTATTTCAGACAAAGTACTCATAGCAACATAACAGATTTTTAAGCTATACTGAGTGAACAACAGTGAAATTAAGCATTTGCCAAAACCCACACAGTATGAAGTGTTTTGTACTCTCTACAGTTGAAAACACTCACTGTTTTTGCACTGGATTCAGCAAAGGACACTTAATTTTTTAGAAGCTTGAATGGCCTCTCCCCTTTGCAAACAATTACAATTGGAAAACCTTTACTAAATCTCCTGGAATAAAAGAGCGATTTAAGAATGGAACCTTGCGCAAATTTACCTGGGAATCTTAGAAACAAAAAACAAATGCAATCACATCATATGTTAGTAGAAATAACACATTTTGAACATATCTGTAAGGCCACTTCCTAATTTATGAAAAAAGGCACCTTGAAATGTATTTAAATGTAGTTTGAACAGCAAAAGGTCACAGACTTCTTTAAAATATAGAAAACTTATTTCAGTATGCTAAGACGTGAAAACTAAATACTGCTGTCAAATGTCAGCACAAAAGATAATCCAAAGTAAATCACAAAAAATGCTTTAGAAAAAAATAAAGGTGGGAATTAAAAATCAGAGAAGAGTTCTGCAGTTCTGCATGGCAGAAAAGAAAGTGATATAATACAGTTTCCATCCAAATCAACAGAAGAATACTTCAGTGCAAATTCAACAAACTAATGGGTAAAATTTGAAGTCTGAAAAGGATAAGTATCTTCACTGCTCTCCACTTGGTATTAACACAATATTTATTTCCAGATCATTTAATTTCCTTAGGACTAGCAGGCATTCCACACTGCAGTCAGACAACAGAAGCTTCATCACGTGCAGTTAAACCTCATTTATGAGGAAATAAATACACAATGCCAAAGGGGTCCTTAGCTGTTAGTGTTGCTATTCTCGCATACTTTGTTACA
Organism: Sylvia atricapilla; assembly: GCF_009819655.1. Taxonomy (NCBI): domain Eukaryota; kingdom Metazoa; phylum Chordata; class Aves; order Passeriformes; family Sylviidae; genus Sylvia; species Sylvia atricapilla. Next base: position 87,293,916 of record NC_089142.1, on the reverse strand, counting down.
ATGATAATAGCAACAGAATGAACCTCAGGAAGAAAAAATAAAATGCTTCAGTGAGTCTCTCTTACTGACTCAGGATAACTACTGTCATGCTTCAAAGAGCTGCAGCCAGTTTTCTTTGGCTAGAATGCTGGGTCAAGCTTGACTCAAACACAGACTCAAATACAAGGCAGCACAAAGAAATACTTCAAAAATTACATCTAAAACTACCTGTTAAGTTAAAATATGCTGAACAAATGAATAATATCCCAGCACAGGGATCTTACCAGTAAACAACATCCAGTGGTGCAAAATATTTCTTCATAATTAAGTCAGCAAAGTAAGCTTCAGTTTCTCTGCAGGCTGTGCCATTGCCAATCACAACGGTGCTGCAGCTTTGTGTGGGTTAAAAAAACAAAACAATTATTATTAAATCTTCTTTTATACCTTTTTATGCACAGTATTCAATCCAATATTCAATCCAATTCAATCTGATTTTAGATAACACAAGGCCCACATGTGATGAGAAAATATTCCTAAAAAGCATCATAGTGTGCTTAGTAGGTTTTCATTATGACAATTCATGAGATGAGTCAAAAATCTTCACTTATTTGTAATGGGATTGTACAGTGGTAACATAAGCAGAAAATCCAGAAATGATACTTCATATTAATAAATGGAATGTTATTTATAGTCCTTAAACACTTTCACCTCATATTTCCCTCATCTGGCATGAGTCATGAAAAAGAGCAGAAGCCAAAGCAATCAGCATCTTAATTCTTTAATGGGAATATCATAGTTTCCAACAGCTTGCAAGGTCATTCCCTCTGACTGCCCACACCACAGCCAGTCAGTCACCAAATCACCTTGTTTAAAGCCATTCTAATGCTTATAGACAAACTGGACTGTATGCTGTGGCAATTCAGCAGCTGACTCAGTAGCCCGAATGTCTCTCCACAGACATAGCTGGACACAAACTTTTAATCATGCTGCCCCTGTTTGTAATTCCATCTGGAAATCTACCTTTGCAGGATTTCCTTTGCTTGACAAAACTTTACCAATACCTAGTGCAGCTTTTGGAACAAGAAAAGACTGATGAGTGACTTGGGGGTTGTAGGGGGTAGGAACAGCAAGGCTAAACTTATTTCTTAGCTGAATGCTAATTTCTATTGCCAAAAATAAATGGATTAACAGAGTTTTATGGGGATATGTTCATAGCACGCAGCCTTACTCATAGCCATGGCTTGATTTCATGTGCTTCTAACATATATATACTGCAAAAACATGAACACAAAAGAAAACGAAACTCTGAACTAAAGAAAATAAACCTCCAGTTAAATCAGTAGAATTCTTATTGCACTAAAAATCAAGTATTTCTAGAGCAAAGATTTTCATTTTATTTGGTAAGAAAGAGCTATAAATGGAAGTTTCTTTAGCATACTTGTACTGTAGCAGAAGCCTCTTTATCTTCTCAGCTTCACGAAATCCTTGACCAGAATGCAAGTAAACTACATCAGTATGGAGTATCTGACCTAGAACAAAAGGCAAAGCCATTTGATGAAACCTACAAAGGTTCCAAAGCTATATCCTGCAGAGCTACTGAAGTAAATTTGATGATCTACAAAGAAAGATTCTTAATACGCCATATTTCCCTTTGATCTTTATATCCATTTAGAAGAAATGTATGGTGGGCATAGGACAAGAATGCTTTGGCTGGCAAAGAAAAACAAGTCAATACATTTTGTAGTTACCTACAAACATATTCACACAGCAAGTAATGAGCATCTAAACCTATTAGCAATATAATGTGTTATATCACAGAGAAAAAGAGTAATTTACCATAAATGATTTATAGTTCTAGTGTAGTACAATTTATAAATCCAGTAAAGAGTGATGAAAATTAGAAAGACTAAGTACTTGCAGTACAGGAGTTCTAGAATTCCAATACTAGCCCTTGTCATCATCCCATCTATCACATTTGGAAAGAACTGTATTAACTAGTACTGATAGCTAATGGTGCAATGAGAACTTATAATCGTTTACCTCACCTTTATTGCCTTTTAAAGTACACACCTTTCTTTACACTCTCTGAGTCTAGATATATTCTCAGGCAAAAAGCAACAACAACAAAAAAGGAAAACAAATAGTTTTTGCATAGGCCTAAAGAGGTGTGTATCCCCTGAACAGACTAGAATGAAGTGAAGGCTCTGTTCTACACATGAACTAAGAAGTTTTGCAAAAACAATGTTTCTGACTTCTCACATTAACACACATACTAAACAAAAAGGGCTGAAAAAGTGTCCAGATATCCAAGATACTAGTCATGAAAAAAGCAATATTATAGAAAGTATTTAATTCAAATTCTTTGTTCAACAATAAAAATGCCAGGTGTTCTCTTTGCTGACTACTGAGGGGCACAATCATTTGAACCCATATTCAGGAAGGCAGAAGGCATTTTAAATTCTATTTTGAAAAGCAGTAATAATACCAAATAAGTCACTGGAATCCAGGTGCCAGAAACTTAAGCTGAAGAAAGGAATTTATACAACAGAATGTGTGGAAAATACTAAAAGCCTTCACAAAAAAAAAAATAAATTGATAAAGAAGTAGGTCTTGAAACTATCTTTACTCTAAATGAATGTATTTTTATCAGTCCTTCCAAAAATATGTGAAATTGAAACTTACTGGTTGGTGAAATAATTGCCAACTTGCAGCCATGTTTGTAGCCAGGATCTACTCCCATCAAAGCACGGCCCCTCACAGGGCTGGTCAGAAGCAGCTGACGGAGATTTCTCCCAAACATCATCACAGACTCTTTCTCTGCATCAGATGTCAACTTGGATCTTAGAAAGATGGAAATAAAAGGAAAAAAAAGCCAAATATTTTTCTTTCAATTACCTTTCAAATACATTTACTAATTGCTCCAAAGTTAAGACTTTTTCCAAATATGTTTCCATCATGTTCAATTAAATGTTACAATTCAAATCAAGTTGTTGACACCTCTTTCAAAAGGATCAGCTATATATCATCTCATTCTTGTTCTAAGAAAGTCAGTCAATATAAGTAGTACAGGAGAAACACTTGTAAGAACATACACCCACCAACTACCATTCAAACATCAACTTGTAATTTTGAGTGAAGAACAGCTTCCTTTCAAAGCTGATAATAATTGTAAAGAAAAGTGGATTTGAAGGAGGCATAGATCAAATCCATCATAATTTCACAGTTCTAGAGAAAAATCACACCCAGGAAAAAAAGGATGATGGTTTACACTGAGAGGTATGAGAGAGAAACTGGAAGGGTCCCTCCAATTAATTGCTAACACACTATGACTCCTGAGGCATCTAATTTTGTCTTCGGCTTACTTCATTTAACAGACATCATAGCAGCATCAAGACTTGAGCTTTTTCTAGGAGAGTATTCTGATTCCTCAGAACCAAACTAGAAAGCTGCTAGGGCCACAGTATTCCCTTTCTTTTCTAAGTTACAATCTTTAACAGAGAAAAGTGGGGTAGTGCAGCAAGGATTGATTTAGATAACTTGAAGCACAAACGCAGCAGAGTGTCACAAGAAACAAATTCATCTTGTTAAGTGAAGATGTAAAAGATGCACAATGTCTTACTTGTCAGATGTGGCCAATGACTGACAAGGACACGCATTCTTGTTATGGTATGGACCTTGTTTAAAAAAAAAAAAAAAAACTGAAAGAATAATGGCTACAAAAATATTCATCACCTCACTAATTTCCTTTTCTTTTGCAGGTATTCATTACCATTTGTACATGCATTACATCGTCAATAATTCCAGTAATCAGGGAGTCAAAAACAATCCAGTAAAGCCTTTATTTAAAGGTAGCCTGTGCCCTTACTCTCCTTTTCTTTATACCTATCACTGAAAAAAACCCAACTATCTGGGTTTATTTCTACAGAATGGAAAAAACCTGCACTACAGTTAACTACTTCTATCAGGACAGGGAAAATTACTCAAGTTGTTTAGGTCATTCAATGCATGGCACAAGTAGGCTACAAATAGTTCAAAGACAACCCTCATAAGGGGCTATTTGACATGAGGCAATATGACGCTGTTCTGAGCTGTTTTTGGTTGTGGAAGAACTCAATAGCCTGACTTGAATTTGCCCAGGATCCAACTAATCAACCAGCTCAGCCTTGTCTCATCCCACAGTGGCATAGAAAGAACTAAAAAGTCCTCATTGTCTCTCATTTGTAAAGTAGTTGAGAGAGAGGTCTAGGTCCTCTTTCACACATTACTGATTCAGCATTTCCTAAGGAAGTGTGCAAAAGCCTCCCTTTTATCCATGTGCTATTTGTTTCTGTATCAGGTAGATGAGATTAACATAGACACAATTTCAAGTGTGGTGAGGGCATATAAGTGCATTACAAGGCTCCTTAGCAGTTCAGGTGTGCCCTCAGCAAAGAGCAGATAGTCTGTATATCACCACCAAATGTGTGACAGGCTGCACCAGTTCAGCTAAGCTGTCCTTCTACCCCAGCATTGTGAATCCAAGTCAGTCTCCAAGCAATTGCCTAAGCAGTTAGTTCATAGAGTAGCACTAGCATCTGTCCCATAATCTTGTCCTAGCCACCAACTGCTCCCAGAGTATTTCCTGGGCTTGACAAGACTTGTCTCTTTACTAGCTCGTAGTAGAGCTCTTGCTCAATTATCTAATTTCCTACTGAAGACAGATCTATTTCTTTAATCCACAGAGTCTGCTGGCAGTGAGTTTTGCAGGTCCATCACAAACTGTGTAAATAGCTGCCACCTTTTGGTTGGAAACTGCTTCTGTTCCCTTAAATCTTATACTGGAGCAATGTGGAGGCACAGGGGGCTGCCAAGAGGAGAGACACCCTTTGAGATTAGGGTGAGAAAAACCTTCCTCCAAAGGGCCTTTGCAGCCACATGTTAATACTTCTTAGGTTTCATTGTTCCATTGGTTTGTCAAACTATGTCACCCTGTTTGGCCCCCACTCACTATATTTGTACCCCTCCTAGAGTGTCCTTCCTTCCCTTGGACCCCATTGGGTTATTTTTGCCACAATACCACACCTCTGTGATCCCATTAGTCCCTCCAGTGCACCATTTTGATCCATAGGGATTCCTATTGGGCCTTGACCCTTACGACCATCCCTTTTATCTGGCATATAACCCTGGACCCTTGGCCCCATTTTGGCTCTCATCCCTGGAACACATTCGAGGCTGTACCCGTGATGCCTCCACCGACAATGAACCGCCCTTGGATTTCCAAAGAGGATCCCATCTCCTTGCCTTTATCAGCAGAGCACACCGGCCCCGATGGTGCAGGTCGCTCTCAGGGACATGCTACTATGCGATGCAACAGAGGGGAGTAAAAATTTACCCCTAGAAACCTTGTTCCATTCTTCACACATCATTTATCTCTAAGTCTCCCTTTTCCAAGTTGATGTTATAGTGTAGCCATCTTTTTTCTTTCCAGAGAAATTATTTCATTCCTCATTCCCCTTCCTTGGGCCTTTTCCAGTTCCAGTGAATTGTCTTCCTACTTCTTACCCCCTTCCCCATGTCAGTGAACCAAAACAGACAACAATATTTCAAATATAGGCCAAATAAATCAATGATTCTTTATTCCTTAAATAAATAATCTTATCTTCTGAACACTTAACATTCATGTGGAGCTACCTTCCATGGTGCCAAAGTGCCTCTCCTGTGGCAGGATAGCTCGGAGCTTATAGTTTTACTTATAAAAAGATAACTACTTCCCCTTGAAAGTATAATTTTACACTCATTCCGCTGCATCTCAGTTGCCATTCTAGTTCTTGATCATTCAGTCTTGCAGCCTCCCCCTCTCATTTTTCCCTTCTCTAATTAAAAAGAATCTAGACCACAGAACAAGCTTGCTCTAGAGAGAGTGCAGAGTCAGATCAATTAGATGCCACTTCTAAGAGACAAGAGAAAACAAAAGCAAATACCTCAGCCTTACAGAAGCATGGATCTTCTATATACACATAACAGAGAATCAACCAGTCTCCATGCATGCAAAGGAAAGTTAAAAGTGGCTTGTAGACAAGGGAAAGGAATGCCCTTGGACCAGAGGCTTTGAACAAAGAACAGGCCAAGTTCCATCTATCCCAAAGATACGGGGTCCCAGCTGTCCACAAGGCCAAGTCCTCCCACACTGCAAATTCCTGTCAGTCCATCTAAGAATGGAGACTTGTATAAGAATTAAAATTGTCCCTAAACACATGCTATTAGTTATGTCAGCCTTATGGAAATCACGTTTAAAATTGGCACGGATACACAGCAACTTTAACAGTGCTAGGAAATGTTACTGAAATTGCCAGGTGTGTAGGGGGAATGTTCTATTACATAATATCCTGTATTTTTAAACTTCAAATATAGATATCTCTTTTTCCTCTGTCTCTTACTTAACACTTGTATCAATTACATCATCTATTGTCCAAACCAGTGACCCTTAATTTCAAGCTTGGTATAATCATTTGATCCTTTGGAAAAAAAAAAGGGCAAAAATAAGAAAAAAATCCCCATCAAGCTATCCAAAACAATCTAGTATCTTTCTTTTTTTCAGTGTGTTACTGGCTTCATCCAAATGGCAAGATGTCCAACTTCATGCTTTTCCAATTTATGACTGTTCTCATTAATTTGAGAGAGACAAAAAGCAGAGAGTAGTCCTCCTCTTGAAATGCAAGAAAAATTGCTATTTTGTAAAAAAAGACCCAAACAAATAAACCTCAAAACTCTACTTCTACTTTATGAAAAAATATCCATAAAGTCAGGACTCCTAGTCTTGAAGTCTACAAAGTACTCAGACTGTATATCACTAACAGGTGTATTGTAATAAAAGCAAATAACATAATCATGACCTACTAGTTTCTATATTCAATGTTACAAGATTTAGTTTACAAACTGAGACTTAAAATTCCCCACTTCCATGTACAGTCTGAGATGCAATCATTTCTGTGGAAAAATATCTGCAAACTAGCTTCAGGTGTGAAACAAGATATACAGAGAAACGTTTGTGGCCCTGAAGACAATGGAGAGAAAGCACTCTCTACAAGAAAGCATGGAAAATTATGAAAGGATTATCCATTAAAAAATATGTCCATGCCACATCACTTGCATGAAACTCTGACAGAATCATTCCATGCAGTACTGCAACAAGATAAAATGTATTTCAAAGAGCCAAAAGCAACATTATTCTACCAGATTCAAGAAATGATATCTGACAGAATGGAAGAAAGGAAATTAAACAATAAATAAGGTAATCGTCATGCTGGCAAGTTTCATTCTTCTTCTGATCACTAGAAGCACCAGCAATTTCTATACATCCTTGGAAACTTTCCGTTCCAACATTTAATGATAATAAAAAGAAAAAAAAGAACAGCAGGAGGTGGGTTGGAAATACTAATGCTAAAAGGAGGTATTGAATACTTTAGCAGCCCTTTGCAAGACTCAGAAAAAACAGCTCCTCATGTGTCCGGAAAGAAAATAGGAAGAGGATAAGGGTTAAGTGGTCAGGGACCAGAATACTGTAAGGTGCTTTGAGTTCCTCTCTATAGGATAAGTTTCAGATTTTCCTATCAAAACTCCAACAATCATGCAACACCATCACAAAGAATAAAACCTAAGCAGACGTCACCTCAGGAACCAGCAGCAAGCTTCATATTCTTCTCACTGATTACTTGTGAGCTGCATCTAATAAGCAGTAGGGAAGGAAGCTTTTTTTTTTTTTTCCTCTTTTGATGAATAGAACAGAAAACCTTCAGCAACCTACTGTTTCAATAGTCCTCAAAGTGTTACACACAACACAGGCCACAACAGTCCTGTCATAGAAACTACAATTAAAGAGCCCTGGAGCACCCCTATGTCAGGTTGCTTACTTCTCTTAAAACCAAACCCAACTAAAAAGTAGGTCTTTATTTTAAAAGAGTTTGACTGTAGAGATGGCTAGGAATGACAACAATTTTCACTCCCATGTGACAGAAGCCAACAATTGAACTCCTCACCATGAGATGTTCACCATTTTGACCACAATACACACAGTGCCTCCCCTAACACAGCTACATTCATTGTGGTCAAAAATAGCAAGTGAACTCAGTACTTTTAGAAATCTGTGAGATTCTAAGCAACAAAAAAACAGGCTCACTAATCCAAAGAGGTAAAGCAATCTTGCTTGCAAAGCAATAAGCAAACACAACATACTAGTGAAGAAGCCCAAAAGCCACTGGAAATATATGCTGTTAAAATCTTGAGCTGATGGTTCCTTTCAGAGAGATAGAACACAGATCCTTCTTGCAATGACGTTCATGAAAAGGTGTCACGAAAAAAACTCCAATTCAAACACAAAAGCACACCCAGGAAAGTACAGAAGAAACATTCCACAGCGTGGTTGCTGATTTTAGGTAGTAGATAGCATGTCCTTTTGATACAAGTAATTTCAACATTCTGGTCCAAGAAACAGGGTCTCTTTGATAAATTTCATTTTGAACTACCTCAAAAAAGCATTAACATATAGGTCGTGTATCAGATAGCCTTGCCAGAATGAAACATGTTACGTTTTGAGGTGCTTTTCTCCTCAAATCACACCGTAAGTACTGTTAGCTATTAGAAGATAATGCTTTTAATTGACATATACAAGAATTTCTACTATGTGGTAAACTGTTATACTACACCACGATATACCCCATATAATTCATGCTAATTTGATACTAAGTTTCAAATTTCCTTTAAATTTAGAACAATATAACAGATCTTAAGTGACATGATATCCAATGCCATCGTTACTACAGTATCACCAGTAATAAGTTTACTGAGTTCTCTAAAGACATCACAAGACTCATAAAACAGTATCAGACTAACACTATGACTAATTAGTTTGCCACAAAATGCAGCTGACAAGCATGAAGGGTGCTTACAACTCTAAAAATACTTTGCTGAGTTCCATTAGACAGGTAAAAGACAGTGAGTCAGAATAGTGTCACTGACAGTACTACTGCTGTGACATGAAGAGATGCTGGGAAAATTCTGTGACATCATGGTTTATGCTATTACAAGACTAAAGATACAACTATCATGGTAATATAGTTCTACTTGTGCTTTATTAGATAAATGTATGAGTATCTAGCATGTAAACATGTACAACGTCTTCACAGAAAGATCATTTCTCTACTAGGCAAGTAGCCAAACTGGATAGGGTCAGAAAATAAATCCATAGAACCAAGACTACATAGTTCATTTCTTTTGTAAGCACAGAGGATTATGTGCAAACATGCTGATATTTTCAAATAGATAAATGATAGTCTAACAAAACACTGGGGAGGGAATTGCTAAAAAAAAATCAGTAATATGAAAATACGGATTTATTCCAGGCTTACCTGAATTCCCTACAGAGAAGAGGATATATAAGGCGTTTATATGCATCCTCTACAGAAGTCCGTAGTAGCCTCATAAAGTCTGGCTTTAAAAATTGTTTTGGTCTCCATCTGCAAAAGATTGGAAGAAAAAAGAAATATTTTAAGAACACATTTAAACACATAAATAAAAAAGAAAATTTCCAGAAGGCTTCTACATTGTTAAATCCTATAAACTGCAGAATTACTACAATATTTAGGTAACTAAATCATGAGTCACTCATAGTTCTAATACCACACAAGGGACAGGCTTATCTTTTCTCTTCTTAGGTATTAGAACACAATTATGCTTTACGGTTAATGTTGTAAAGAAAACATAAAATAAATTCTCCACTTGGAGAAGTCAAAATTTACTATAACTGAACAAAGAACTTGGTTCCATTATAATCTTTAGGGCTGCGTTGTTTGCTATTCCTCAATACATTAGAAAAATTACTAAACACCCTCTGTGACTCTCACTGCAGAATAACTGATAAAGGGCAACTGTGCCCAGATGGAGATTAAGGAGCTAAACTAATGTCAATAAATGAAAGCAGATTCAAATTTCATTTAGAATGCAGTATCTCTATTCAACTTCTAAACGAACTATTACTAATTTTGCAGCAGGTTTCAAACCACAAAAGCCAAAAAACTTACAAATTGTTTTTCTATTTTATGTGTTACTAATATATTTAAAGTGCAAATAATAATATAGGAAAAGGGAAAATTGAATAAATAATTCCAAAGAGAAACAAGACTGTTTTCCAACTTTTTCTAAGCTGAACTCTTTTCTAGGGGAAGTGCACAGTAACCATGAACTATAATGACAAGTACTTCCAATTTTGCTGTAAAATACACCTCATTCTCAAAGCTTCTTAGATATTTAATCAATTGATCTTTTCATTGTGGGCAAAGTTCCACGAAGGAGGGTATGGGGGGGATGTAAATTCTTGTGTGGGTGTGAGTCTTGAACAAGCAGAATTGACCCATTGAGATTGTCCACCATGTGAGAAGAGATTGAGGTAGAGGAGAAGCAACCAGATATGCTCAAACATATTAGCATATATACTATTAGCATTTTCTATTAAAATCCACCTGTTTTTTATTGCTTTTAAAAAAATACTGATAACATTCAGTTTTCTTCACTTACTGTATTATTTAACATGGGTCCCAAACCATAACGGGAGATACTCATACATATTAGAAAATAAATATGCAAGTTTAAGTTTTTTCTTTGGTTGGCTTGGGTTTTTTAAATGAAACAGGGTAGAATTATGGTCATAATGTGTCCAGGTACAAATGGAAACAGAACTCAATTTTACTTCTGAACTTGTTTACTTGCAGCCACTCAAACACTGAGAATTCTAAATTGCTCTTACCCAGACAGCTTTACAGTTGTCTAAGGGGATCTGCAACTTCCTGAAACAGCTTTTCTAAGTGTCTGTGCATACAGTAGTTGAGAAATGTGTGATTGAGTCAACCCTGCATTGAGCAGACAGACATGGGAGCAGAATTAAGCTCACCATTTAGTTTTACAACATTCAGCATTGTATTTCAGTACTTACCCACATGACCTCAACAACAGTTTTGCAAATAGTTATATTATATTTATCTACAACTAGAGACTCTTTCCATACCTATATAAAACTGTATAAGCTTAAACCTTCTTATTGCCATCACATTCTATAAACATGAAGGTTTCACAGGTGGCAAATATGACTACCCCAGAAAACATCCTCAGCACAAATAAATGAATTTGGTAGCCTGTCAGCTGTTTCCTCTCTCTCTTCCATGCATTAAAGCCAGTTAAACTTTTCCTCTGTAAATAGGTTATCACAACAGATATTTTCATTACCTGCCTATAGATAAGTAAAAATTTAGGAAACATTTTGTTAGAAATTGTTACAAATCAGAAAACATTCAAACAGCAAGTTCAATCATAGCAAATACTGCAGTTTCTTAATTTCAATACTTCTTGAGAGAAGAGAAAAATCCACTTTGCTGCAAAAAGCAAAGCAAAATCACGTGTGTATATTTTTAAAGATCATCACAGTCTAGTTAAGCCTCCCTCTAGGAATGGATTTTTCTTGATTATTTATTCAAGATCTAGCTTTTGAACCCAAATTTTAGAAAACCTCCATACCAATAATATCATCTTACTCTGATCATCAGTTCTCCACATCCTAGTGCTCACAACAAACATAAATGGCTTGGACTACTGAGACACCAGAGGGTGGAACTACACATAAATAGAATTAACAGAGCCCACGTTACCACCAGTACTGATTAAGAACTGCTCCAGGAAGAGCCCAGCTAGGCTTTTAGACCTGAAGGACAAACAGCAGAGCTTTGTGTTCCTCCAAGACACTATATAAAACATGTACTGAGTTAGTAAGCACAGACAAAGCAAACCTTTAAGGTCTGTACCACGGACTTTACACAGAATCAAAGGAATTTGACTGGAAACTGAAAAAACAAACTTTATTTTCAAGGCTGAAATCCCACTTGGAAACAAACTTTCACCCCATCCCAAGGAACAACTCCATGTTGTTTCTACACTCAAAGCCAGCTAAGCAGCCCTTCACTAGCTCTCTCATTGATCATTTTTCTGTGTTCAATTTCACAACAAAGTCTTTGAGACCAGTAGAGTTCTAGTGTTAATGGCAGTAGGTTTACTGTCAAACAACAAATGCCATTTTCTGGGAAAAAACAGAATCCATTGGGCGAAGCATAAGGATATTCCTGAGTTTTCTACACAAACCCAAATTGCAAGGAAACAGATGCTTATACAGACTAATAAACATTCTGAACTTGCAAAAAAATTACAATATTCCTAGCCTCTACGCAGAGCTCAAGGCAATAAGGAACTCTAATCTTCCAAACTCGCTTTCTAACACAGGAGCATTTAATGCTAAAAAATTTGTCTCAGAAGAAAACAAAAAGTTCAGAATATTTGCTACTAATCTACTAGGCAGTAAGTGATACCATTTTGAGGCTAAAATACTGGCCAAACTCTGTAGCAAGCTGGCATTTCTGGTTCTGCAACTGACTGTGTGTGTGAGATCTCTAGTAAATTAGTTAATACCTTTGAAAAGTTTTGAAACCATTGACTCAAAAAAAAAGTTATTAACCTTCTGCTCTAACCAGCAAATCAATGCAACAAAAAGAATGCAAATTCCACCCCTGGACAATCATTTCAAAGTTTGCAGGGCAGAACACACATTTACTATTTGTCAGTCTGATAACACAGTTGTCAACCTAAGGAGGAAGATCAGAATCTGTCCTCAACGTTAATGCACAAAGATGTACTAAAACCACTCCTTCAGAAGTTTGCTAATGGTGGAAAAGATCCTTAAATAGTAAAAAGCCATAAGCATATACAGCCTTATGAGTGCTAAGTATTAATTAGTATTCATTTCCAAGGTCAATATTCTTCTTATCCCACGGTGATTCACAAAAGGGTAATTAACCAAAAATATCTCAGTTTACATCCCACTTTTATTTGTGTAGCAGTGACAAGCTGTTCCATTATCTGTGATTCTCAGTGCTTCCAAATTCTGTCATAGATTCAGTAAAAGCAAGACTGACAGCTATGTTTTGCCTACAGATTATACATCTTGAGAGGAAGACTGAAATTCTGTTACAGGTACTAAAACTAGAAAGAAACAGGCGTGTTTATGACTCCTGATACTTTCCTGGGAAAAAAGGTTACTTAGCATAATATTATCGAAGAGTAATAGTATCTGGCCAAAAAATATTTAGATACTTTCAGAGTCCTATCCTTCCCTTTCAGAGGGAAATAGTTCTATTAAATTTCTACAAGGGAATTTCTATTAAATTTCTAGTGCAAGGGAACATTTTTACCACATCCATTTCTTAGACTTGTTGTGAAAAAGAAATACATGCTAAAGCAGTGTCACCGTATTCAGTTTTATACATTAAGTGGCACATTTCTTCCTATTTTTCCCCCTCCTTTTCGTTATTCATTTTTAGGATGCAAAGGAAGGAGTTTCTAAGACACCATCAGAACAATGCACAATATCTTAAACTACTGAGAAAGTGCTTTTTTATACATACAAGGAAGAAGCACAGTTTGGATCACAATATTCTCTGACAGAGGATATGAAGGTACAGTTTCCAGATGAGAAAGATATTGCACAAAACACCATTTAAGTTAGCCTAAAATTTCGCAAAAGACTTTGAAAATTATTCAACATTAAACATCTCACTACAGGCTTAAAAAATCCAGACAACTTATATGAACAAATCAGCAGGAAATAAAAGAATCTAGTTTTTACAGTCCAGTTTTCTAACTGAAACAGAGATCAAAATGCAAAAGATGGTTGACACAATATGTGAGAGTTATGCATTGAAGGCAGTTATATTTACATTTGTCTGTTAAATCCATTAAGTTCTTTGTAAATGTGTAATTCCTTACATTCGTGAAACTTGAAGTTATGTACTTCACAGATCTAAAATCTGACATAGTCCCATTTATTCATTGCAATTAGGCATATGAAGCTATTTTTCAAAGTTTGGAGTATACTCTATTGGATTCTACAAAGTCCTTTCAGTAAAGGCTACTGGATGTGATGCATATTACAGTTTAAAAATATATTCGCATTTCATCGGCCTTTGCATACGTTTAAAAAAAATTCAATTGCTTGAAGAATGCCAGAACTTGCAAATATAGCCCAAGGCATGATCTTTCCAGCATAATGCAACAGCAGTTGGAAATACAGAGTAAGAATTATCCACTTGCTAATTTCATCTAATCTAATAAATATTTGTTTAATTTGTAATGTAACAAGACATATGAGATACACTTCAGTATGCAGCTGTCTATAGAAAAAAGAGATTTCTGTAAGAATATGTATCCATGCAGACCTTTCATTGACACACCACCAACAGAATTCATTCTTCACCCCGTCAGGAATGTTGACCTTCACTGTCAGGATCTTCAGATTTTCCCCTCGGTTAATGGCCAGAATCTGAGTGCAAACATAAATGGCAGAGACAGATGACACACAAAATATCCAAAAGATAAACTTATCAACATTTGTGTACGCGCTTGCTTGACATTCTGTAGCAAATCAGGATGGTGGTACAGTAAATCAGTTCACAAAGTACTAGCATATACAGATAACATCCACAATTTAAACAGAGATTAAATCATTCCATGGCCTAACAAATATTACATTTTTCCTGGAGTCTGCTATCTTAGGATCCAGTTTAGTCTTAAATACACTTATATTGCATGAATTTTGGCCATGAATAATCATATTTAATAACCCAAATTAAAACTCAAGAAATTAATTGAAGAATGACTCCAATCAGAACTAGACATCAGAAATGGAAAAAGTCACTCCCATGCTTCAGATTCCATTTTTCTTCCCATTATTAATCCTAATTTAAAATTAATTATTGTAACACAAAGTCACTCAGCTTAATTTGAAAGAGGATGAAATTAGTTATTCATGCCTAGTTCACAAATAGCAGAAAAGGATGTAAACACTTGCTCTCTTTGCAGCAACACTCCAGCCCTAAACCATACGCATGTACTTCTGACAGATTCTTGTGCACATAACTGCACAGTCATGACCTAAAGCTAAATTTGGTTGCATGCATGCTACCTGCACACAGAGCTCAATTTTAAATGGAAGACTGTGACTCTACATTTAAAACCAGATGCACAACACAAGTGGGGGATCCTGGTGGATATCACCTAGTCTAATCTCACTATGGAGACACTGAATGTTCACCTTAATACCAAGAAAATTCACTGATCAGCAGATTTTAGAAACAGAATAATACTCAGAAGCAAATAAAATCCACATCCAGGAAATCTTTAGATTTTGTTTTTCATTCCAAAGTATTTTAAAGTAGAAAAATACCAAAATAGATAAACCTCCTCAAAGCTGACATTCCTGTATGACTACACATGTTGCTGTATGTAGCAGGCCCTGAGCACTGTCACAACAGAGCATTCTGTGTCAATCATGAACTTTAATTCAATCACTAGCTAACTCAGACATGTCACATATGTTAAATACAATGGTTTAAAATGACTCGAGGACATAGTACCAATTTATATTCCTCAGCCTTACTGCTCCTGTGACATACCAGGCCTGACATATCATTGAACAACAAAGCTAATAATAAAGATTGCATGTGAAATATTATAGCATCTGGTACCTTGACTGCCAAAGCAAATGTTTTCACGTAGAAATTAGAAAGACACATTTTAACAAATCAAAAGCTTTTGCGTTCATTCTGATTCTGTTTTTTAAAAAGAGAGAAAGTTAAATGTCAAGTTTAAATGAAATCAAAGTGATGCTCACAACAGAGAATATATGTGATAGAATTATAATGTTATCATTCAGCATACTGCCAGCAGGGTCAATATTTGCATCATATTTAGTTTCCCAGCACTCCATCTGCAGAATGTCAGACACCTGAACTTAAAACAGCTGTTAATTCAGTCACTAATATTGTTTATATTTTTTATCCTCAAACAATCTATCCTTTTCTAAGTGAAGCATTCAGAGAAGAATTATCATCCAATAAATGCTCAATTAAGAACTGAATTACCCAATTTCTCCCTCTTCTCGTTTAGCTTGTTTTTTTTTAAAGTAACAGATTAAAATCCAGATATTCTAGTCACAAAGCAGTCTTCACTTCTGGAAAAAGACTGGTTTTATATGAGATCGGAAAAGATCCAGGACAAGGGTTGTTAGAAACAACATACATTTTTCAGAGAGCGCAAGAACAATATGATCCCATCACAAGATTCACCAAACCTTATTCTGTTTATCATAAAAAGTGCAATGTTTCACTTTGCACAGCTCTCTTATATGTTGCATATTGACTTGAACTCAAAGAATAAGTTCTGTATACTTTGCCGAGGACTTTAATTTCCAATTCCTTTTTAAGTATGAGATTGAAAATAGAGCACTTGCCTCAAACATTACACTTTATTCATGAACTCTTTTCCTCACAGTATTTCAGTCATCTCCAAATACAGGAAAGCAACCCCCAAGGCATACACAAATACTGAACTGTTCACAATTAGTCAAAAATTCAAATAAACTCTTGAAAGATTTTTTTCTTTAGTTATGACAGTGTTGGTATTGCTTCTCAGCTAAGTCCTAGAAGAGTCCAGTCAAGTTCTTGCTGCCAAAGGAAGAAGCTGTGACTGAACCTCCTGCTAGCAAAACATTCCAGCTGGAAACACCCACAGGGTATCTGACCATGTCAAAAACTGGAGTCAGCTTTTAAAGCTGACTAAAACAACGAAGTTTTTTTCTCATTACAGTTTTAGTATTTTAACTTTTTCACATAACTTGACTCCACACGAGTCCTGATTACTCCAGGACTTGAATAAGACAAAATTACGTCTCAGCAGACAAAATGACAGTGGCACAGGAAGTAACCCAGACCTACAGCAGAACCAAGCTGCAGCACAGCTTACTGCTCACCACATAAACTCACTGCAGCACATGCTGCAAGGCACACTCACAGCTGCCAGAGATTTGGACACAAAGGCACAGCTTGTTCTCCTACAGGTAACATGTCAGGCTACTGAGCACCCCCTATATTCACATCACAAGCCAGACCAGAGTTAGGGTGGTACCCAGGTCTTTAAGATCACTTGCACTTCCATATTTGGGTGATGACAAGTTTCAGCGAGGTATTTTATAGAATCTTGTGTTTGCAACTCTGAAAAGAGGCGATTTAAAGCTGACTTTTGCCTCTGCCTAAAGACATTCAGAACCCTTGTCTTTGTGCAGCCATGATAGCAGTAGAGGTGGTTGTCAAAGCAGTAAGTTTTACAACTGTTCTTCAAACACGCCTATTTAACCTGAAGTTTTGGGGGATTAGTAAATTATATAAATCACTCTGAGGTTCAGGCTTTCCTATATCTTTTTCAGGCATAAGCTTCTTTTAATAATCCTGAGCAAACCAGAGAATTCCTCCTATTGAAGACATCTTGAACTCTATCCTTTAAGAATATATTTTTACCAGATTTCAATGCACAAAGGAACTATCTCTTCACAGTCTGAGGTGAAGGAAAAAGTTAAGACTTTTAGGTATCGAAAAGGATAGTCATAACCTAAAAAAATAAAGACATTAAAAAATGGCAATTTGCATCAGTAGGGAAATAAGGTAAAGTAACAAAGAAAATGAAGATGATGAGAAAAGTTTTTTTTCTTTACCTGCCATTTCTTCATTAAGCTTAAACCCTACCATTGTACTTTTGAAAGTCTATCTCCTGATTTTATTAACAAAATACAAAAGGGAAAAAGACAGAAACTGACAGATGAAAAAAGAACCCAAGTACAAAAAACAGACATGAAAAGTTACAGTATATTTACAAAACAGTAAATTTTACATGTCAGAAACTATCATAAAATGCATTTTTTGCTCAACTAGTACAGAGAGCCCTGTCACACCTTGAGCCTTGAAACCTCACTGAAGCACAAGCAACTCAGACTTCTACAATTCACAGTACAGAAATATTCAATGTATTAGAAGAGTTGATGACAGAAATATACAGATGAAAGGCAGCACATAACTGTGCAAAACCATCCCTTGATTACAGGACTGCTAGTTGCAAAATCAATACTTATTACTTCTCTGAAGAGCAAGAATGGATTAAAAAAAGAGGTTTTCAGGTTAGCAGCAGAGACAGGGAAGAATAAACCAAAGCAGACCAAGCTAATATTAACATCCAACAAACTAAGGACACATCCTGGATAAAAAACAGTGCAGCCACATAATCAAAGTGCTGACCTGGTTTGGGAAATACAGTTTTTAGCCCTTAATGTAGCTAAGTAAGGGTTTTCCTTAAGTAAAAAAAAAAAAAAAATGGATGCCTTGGACAAGAACTAAATTATACCACCATCCCAGGAAACACTTATGCAACATGTATTGGATGAACATCGTGGTATTCACCACTCTGAGTGCAGGTAAAACCAAATACTTTTTGCCAGTTCAAGTGTTCTTTCTGCAAAAAAGGACACAAAAAAATCCATACATCATAACATGATGAATCTTTGTCAGTGTCACCACAGTAGCTGATAGATTGCTCTAGCAACTTTTTCAGACCCTCCAGAAGCAACTTTTCACCAAATAACTATCAATGTAACTACAGTAAATATTCATACTTATTACAAAGAGAAAAACCACACGTACCTGTTCAAACATTTATGCCAGACCAGCCTATTGAAATCAACAGTAGCTACTTAGTCTTTCACCTAACACCTTTCCTATTGGAAGGGGGAAAAACAGCTTAAAATTAGCCTATCCATGCTGTGAATTTTTTTCTAATAAATTAATCCTTGATTAATTCAAAATATACTGGTTTAAAACAGAAAGCACAGAAAAAAATGAGAGCATATCAGAGCCTTCTAAAGGAAAAGGACATTTCTAGTTAGAAGCATCTAAGTGGTCTGTCTTCTGTGATATTATGGTTTGTTTGGGTTTGGGATTTTTGTTTGTTTTTAATTGGTTTTTTGTTGTGTTTGTTTTGGTTTTTCTTAAGCTAGGTGATAAAGCTAGGTAAATAAAACAAGAGACAATTCACTTGGTCATTAGTTATGAATTACTGCAGAGGTCTTGACAGCTGCATTGAGTGCATCACACTTCAGCCTTTGAATTTCAGTAACAAGGGGTAGCCTAGCTGTCAAGCCATCAACTTCTCCTCGGCTAGTAAGTTTGCTTCAGCCCTCCTCTCTTTATCTAGTTATGTAAGTTTAAGCTTGGGGCTTAGGATAACTGAAGATGCTTCACAAAAGGGAAAAATGATGACTTGCAAAACAAACCCATTTTGGGGGTACTGAATAGCAGTCCTTTGCTCTGTTTCTTAAAACAGAGATCAAGAGCTTATTTCTGCATTTCAAGAATTTGAAAATCTCTATTACTTCTGATAACTGTAAAGAAAAAGAAAATAGCTTTCGAATTAGTTTTAAGCAACAAAATTCAAAACAAAGCAACATTTACCAGAGTTAAAATTCTAAGAAAAAAAATTAAAATTTTAAGTTGTACCTGATGATGCTGAATATTCTTTATATTACAAGAAAACTCATGGTACAGTTGGAACTTATCAATATCTTTTTCATTTCCATTTTTGGACGACACTTTTGCCAATGTTGACTGGATGGAAATATACCTCTTCTGGCATCTGAATAGAGGAACATCAGATATTTTTAAGGTATTTTAGCATGAAAGTTGTAACAAACCATTACTGCATAGATCAAATAAAAACAAAGTTTAGAGTCAGCTTAATTACAAGTGATGTTAACTCTAATTACCTGCAAAACTGGATGACATAACTTCAGGCTGAGGTGGCATAATGTGTACTGACTATAATACACCAAGAGAAGACATTCAAGCAGAAAAAGCTGATGATAGCCCTCCTTAAGGGAATGGAAACTCAAAAGCCACCACCTACACTTCAGTTATGGGTTCAACTTCACACAATAAATTTTGGGAAGGTGGAAAAAAAAAAAAAAAAAAAAAGTGTCAACCCTGAATGCTCCTTGTAATTATCATACAACACACTTCAGATAAATAACATTCATCTGTAAAGCACTGAATATTCAACTAAGGAACTTCCAGGAGTCAAAATAATCAAAATGACAGTCAGGAAGTGACAGCACATCCCTTACAAAACAACCCCCTTCACTGAAATTATCACATGCTTATTCAAAGCAACTCTGCATGTTCCTAAGGTGGTGCATGCTCTATGATAGCTCTCTTCTCTGCCCCAGATGGCACACAGCAGACAAAATAAAATAACAAATGACTATTTCACTGTCACACCAACTCCCCAGACACAACAACACTGAAGTTGGATAATGTAAGAAAACTTAAATTCAGCTAACACAAGTAAAGGACATATTTGTTTGTCTTATTGGCTACCAAAATCAAAATCAACCATGACTGTACACTGGTTACACTGACTGGTGTCCAGTCAGCTATCGGACTAAGAGCTTAAGCAGATTGACTTCTGAAGAGTTATAGCTTGAAGAAAGTGCGAAAACTCCCTTACAGCTCACTAACTGCAAGACATATCTGCTATACAGAGGGCAGAGCACAGAGTTTTCCATTCTTTGGGAGTTACAGCATCATGCCATGCTCACTGCAGATCTCTACTGCACTGACAGCCAGACAGGCAGAAGAGCTAATGAACCTACACAGGAATGGTCCTAAATCCATCTCATAGGAACAGCATTTTCACAGCATTAACACAAACTCCTGTATCTGCCACTAGGAGACTGCATTTCATCACGTAAACAGGGAAGTTTAGAAAGTAAGAACAGAACTTACAATTTCCTGATAAAATCCAGTGTATCTTTATCTTTAGCAAAGATGTCTGCTAAAATATGCTGCACTCCAGCCTCGACTTCCTGGATATTTGCAAGCCCTTAGAAGAAAAATAGTTATAGAATATGCAGTCACTACTATGTACAGTTAATAATTACAGAAAAAACTAATAAAACTATTTTACGCAACTACACAAGCACTTAGAAAATATATGCAAGCTGCAAGGAAACTAATTGATGTTATCTGAGTGACTTGCAAGGGCTTCAAAGAATCCTAATTCATTAAAACTCTATCAACTAAAGCTTCCTTTCAATGAGCCTGAAGTGACCAATGTATTATCATCAGTCAAAATTATATTAAAATGAGAGAAAAATAACTTTTTTGACTTTTACACTAACAGATCTTGACATTTGTGATGAAAATAGTGCAACAGTAAAGCTTATATTTAAATATAGTTTAAATATATAAATTATTTAAATATAATTTTTGAAAAACTTAATATCATTTTTGAAAAACTTAATATCATTTTTGAAAAACTTAATATCATTTTTGAAGTTTTAATAAAACAAGCAACTGCAGCAGAAGTCTACATATTTTGGAAACTACTGGTATGAAAACTGCCTAAATTTCTTTTATTTATTCTGTGGAATAGTTTTATATTTCCATTGTATTGTAGCAGGAGCTTGCACAACACTTTTGAGGTCAGGGTTTCATCAACTTCTCCTATGGAACACTGAAGTTATAAAAGTTTATATAGTCATGTCTTCAAAGACAAGAAGTTTTAAATGTCTTTGTATCTCTGGAGAGATAACAGAATCATTCAGGTAATTTCCAACACTAAAAGCCCATTCTCTCCTTCAAATGGCCAGAAGAGGAAGCACATAATTCTCCTTAGCAAAGGGATTGAATTCGACCAGAAGCCGAGATAATGAAATAAAACAGACATCTTGTATTTTAATTCAATATATCTAGCTCTGCTTCTAGCAAGAGTCAGTAATGAATGCTTCAGAGCAAACAGCAAGAATCCTAGAGCTGGCAGATGCAGCATTAACTGTCTTTTGCAACACATACTGCTGTTCACTCTGCTGCCTAATGGACAGCTTTATTTTAACAAGTTGCACAGCTCTACCTATTCATTGAACCCAGAACCCTGCTTCTGATTAGGTTATAAAGTTACCCACTATTAAAAAAAAAAAAAGAAAATAATTATCTATCTTGCCCCTCTTTAAGACAAGGAAGCTAAACTTACCTGCCAGAAAGAAAAAATAATGTGAGAAAAAGAATATATTATTAAATGCCTAAACTTCTAAGGTGTAAATTTTGGATCCTTACATCTATGAGTTACTGTTTCTTATGGTAGAAGTCATGTCAGAACACAAAGCTAAAGGAATTTGAAGACATGCATCATACTGAACACAGACTGAGACAATCAGGTAGATTATTTGAACGAGACAGCAGAGGCCCAAACAAGTTACAACTGGAGAAATAATCAGAAAGTTCCTATTCAACAAGCATCACTTTCATAGCACTTTACTGTGTCCACCAGCACGTGCTTGTGTAATAAGAGAAATTGTTCTTTTTAGTTGTATGCATGGTCAACAAAATTTTCTGGATAGCCTGCTTCTTTAACTTTCAAATGTCAGGCCTTGAAACATGAACTGCTAGCTTTTATCTCAGTTTATTTTTGGGCTAAGTTGAAAAACACTGAGAATTTAAAAGAACCAAATATTATAAGATTTGATGGAAACTTTTCTGTACTGCAAATGGCTCATTCCTTTTTAAAAACACACTCTGATCTCAAGTTGTATATACGTTGTCAAATTGGCTCTGAAGGTGATAAAAGTGACCCAGTTCATAGATGCATGTAACTTCTGATACCTTTTAAAGGCAGACCATTATATAAACCTAAGCAGCATTATTTTTAGCACAAAATTGAAAATAGGTGTACTGGTTTTAAAAAACTAATGTTTATGGTGCAACAAATAGCACTGCCTTCTGAATATACTCTAAATAATTCATCTGAACTTTTACAGTGAAGACTTTCTTTTGGCTCTTTAGACTGCACCAGAATAGTCAGATACATGGCTGCAATACACTGCTGTATGAAGTAATGAGATATGCTGAGATGCAGTAATTTAATGACCAGAATATTTGGTAAGTGATTTTCATTGCAAAATTAGCAGAATTTTTAAAGTAATATTTAAATAAACTGAAGTGTGAAAAGTACAAGTCAGCCTTACTAAGAAGGTTCACTACCATTATGCTAAAATTCAAAAAATTTGGGCAGGGAAGAATAGAAATACATCTCTATTTAAACATCATACAGAAGGCTTCAGTAATCTTCACATTTTATTGTCAGAGATTGCCCCCTACAGATCCACCCATAACTGCATTCACAAAGACACATAATTCTGCATTCTATATTTGACAATCATGCTGTTAAAACTTCTTGCTCAAATTTCAGAAATTACATCTTCAATCCCTACTGTCATTCAGACACAAAGACTCTACTGCTCACGCCTAATCCCATAGGTCAGTTTTTATTAAGATATGCTTTGCTGGGTGACATTTCCTTCAGTACAGAATACTAGCATAAACCTCTTGTACAATCAACACTGAATCGTCACAAAACAATTCAAGTATAACAATGGAAAGGTCTCAGGTGTGTGGTGTGGTTCTCTCTCTCTTACCAGTAAATACAGATCTCAACTATAAGGTCTCCAGATTTATGTCATTTCTATACCATAATTATTACTATTTACAATACAAAGAGAGAGGAAAGGCTGAAGAGTCATTAAATGTGTTAACATGTTACCACATATTGCTAAAAGCACTGTTGAATTGAAAATAGTTGCCTAACTTCCAACAACATCAGAACAATTAAAGTAATTTCCCTTTTAAAATATTTTGAGACATTTAGAACATTACTGCTCAAGAAGCAGGGCACTTACCTTTGGTATTTGGTCTAATGTAAGAAAAGAGATTGAGTTCCACAGGATTCTGCAGGAGGGACAGAGCAGCAGGTTCTAATCCCAGCTGCTTGGCCCTCTGGGCTTTGGTGCCTTTACTCCCAGTTTTATAAGGTGAAGACTTAAAAAGAAAACACAAAACCAATTATTAAAAAGCAGGGAAGTATTTCAATCATGCTGTGCACGTAACATTATGCACTATTTAGTTATGCAAGATTACATTTAAACTGTTCAATCTGAAAAAGACTAGAGTACTGACCACATGGTCTAATTCTTCCAAAGTTCTGCAATTTAGCAATCCTTTTAAAAGGCAACTGGATAACTTTCCTTCTTTCTTCAACTTCTGTATCATCGTATGTGTCTTTTTTGCAACAGTACTAAAATGCAAGAGATTAATGTTACCAGTCACATTTCACAGTGAATTAAAGTATCTATCGATTGTGACTTTGCCTATTACACTGCTGAAACTCTCTGAAACCCCCGAAAATTGTATCTTATGTTTATCTTCAACAAACCAAGCTCATAATCCAAAAGTTTCTAACCATTTCTCTCTCTTCAGTAAGTTCAAAACTGTATCAAAATATCCTGTGGTAGCTTTAAGAAAATTTGTCAAGTAACACTGATAGTCATTACTGCTCCACACATTTCTGTAATATTATTGGCCTGGAAGCCAAATAAAAAGGTCCTAGAATAAATCCACACTGATGAGCTCTTACAGATGCAGTTCATATCAAGATAGTTCTTCAGCAATAAGTACAGGCTACCAGATTTAAACTCCTGGGTCTTCAGTAAGATAACACAGGAGCAACCACAAGCAGCAGAGGTACTTTGTTATTATTTAATTACTTGTTCAGACGAGAACCCTCTCAGGCCACTTCCCTCCTTGGAAAGGACCTCTTGGTAGGGGCTAGCCAGGGAGTACAAGGAGGAAGACACCAAGTTGACAGAACAGCTGACCAGACTGTTCCTTTGCCATCTCAAGAACACAGGGCCATTCAAAAGCAAGATGGAATGAAAGCAGTCTCATCCATTGCCACAACAAGCTTTGCTGATCATTTCTTTCCTGCAGTGATCTGGGATAGTTTAACCTCATCTCCTGGTACACTCCAATCTAAGAAAGGCTCTCCAGTACACGTTTCCCTGATCCAACACAGAGCCAAGGGGCTCTAAGTGATTCTTTTTCTAAAAGTGGAGCTTTCATCTCATCATGCTATGTATTTCCAGTAATTAATTAACCATTAACTACTCTTTTAGTACACGGTTTTCAGTACAGTTTTAATAAACTGCAAAGAAATTAAGATGTTAGTTTTTCTTTGGTAATTAATAACTCTTAGATTCCTGGTTACTTAAAGAAAAAAAAAATAAGAAAAACCCAACCTCCCAAAAAACCCAACAAAACCCCAGACAGGTATCAAGAACAATTGATTTAAACTTTTTTCTTTATTAGTTCTTTTACAGCTGTAGTGCATACAAGGAGGTAAGACAAGGGACACAGGAGCAGCAGGGAGTTGTTACTCACCTCCCCCCAGAGCCCTCCTGGTGCTGTTGACTCACTCACCGTAGCTCTTCCAAGGCGTGCTGCACCTCCCGCAAGGCGTCGGCCTCCAGGTTATTGATGAGCTCCTTTCGGTACCGAGCAATGAAAGGAATCGTGTTCTCCTCTTGAAAGAGCCGGATTAAGTTTGCACACACCCATGGCTCAACATTGGTTATTTCTGACAAAGCCTGTCAAAGGAGAGAAAAACCCCAAACACAACAACCAAGCACATTTAAGAGATTGTAGATTCCTTTAAACAGCTGCTCATTCAACACTCAAAGCCACCCCCAGAACATTACACTGGCCAGCAGAGACTACTGTCCTCCCTAAGACAGGATGCCAGGCTTCTCATGCATCCAGCCACCACACCCAGTAATTCAGCAAGACATGCAGCAACCAATGTTTCCAGAAAACTGTAACCACAGTAAAAAATGCAGGAAGCAGTACCACTTGGGGAAAAAAAAAAAAAAAAGACAAGGAAGAAAAAACCAAAATTATAAAACAAAACAGAAAGACCATAAACTGTACACAGCAACTCAGAAAACTTGGAATTTTTTTAAACCAACACTGATATACCTCATGGTTCAGCTAAACAAATCCTGCAAAGCCAGAGCCGGACCAAATCCCAATCAACCAATAATAGGAAACTAGCAATATTCCTGACAGTTTCGAGGCAAACCAAGCCTTGCAGGGTTAAACATGATTATGTACATGTTTACATGTACCAAAAAAAAAAAAAGTGTACATGTTTAGAGCTTTCTAAAGTTATAGTGTATCAATATGGAATCACTGACACCCTATACAAGCAGCTTATCTTAGTAACATTTCAGCCATCATGACTCTAGTAGTTACCATAGATGGCTGATACAAAAGCCTTTTGAAAGTTTCATTCCAAAGCCTAAAAATATAACAACACCTGCACAATCATATTCACTCCTTTCAGAGCACGCACAAGGATCAAATTCTCCATATGTATTTCCAGCAATATGTGAGAAAACCCACAAAATTTTACAGCTTTCTTAAGCAGACTGTACTACAAATGATGAATACAGTATGTCCCACCTATTCTCATTCTATTCATATTAAAATCTTCCATGATCATACCCAGGCTTCCAGCACAAGAGTTATGCTAAAACTGCCTCCACCTGAACAGCTTCAAAGTTAAAATCCTACAAAAACAAAGATGATATCTCCCTCGTTGTCACTGTTGTGTGAGGAATGCAAATCTCCTTCCTGATGGAACCATAAATTGATAAACACTCTCAGATGGGTCTCTGGAACTAAATGATCCACACTGACTAGATATTAAGTTGTAAAGCTGCACACAAACATCCCAAATGTGTCAGCAACCCTTCCTGTGGGAGTTTCATTTGAGTACATCCACAAAAAAACCCCATGTGCTCATACAGGAGAACCACACAAATTGTCACAGGCAAGCTTTGTCCTAAGGACACCCAAAGTCACAGATATCAGAATGATGTAAAAGTTAGAAGTTTTAACAGTTACCAACCAACACCTATATTTATACACATTTTATGACAACCTTAGCAGGGGTTAAATGACTACTTAGAATCTTAACATACAATTTCAGTCCTCTGAATTTAATTATGCAGAAAATAGTTTCATTGGCACCTCAGAAAAGCAAAATCTCATACCTGTACAATATCCCAGTTCATTTCAAATTCTTCTTTTATTTTGTTGTCTCCCAGATTTTTAACTGGCTTTCCTTCAGGACATGCATTCAACTTAATCTTTTTAGAGGGTTGTTCATCAAATGCAAACTCCTCCTCGCATTTCTCTTGTTTCACTGCAGGAGCACTTGTTGAAGGTTTTTCATCACTCACTGAACTGTTTTGGTTTTTCCCTTGGAATGAATTTATTTCCATTTTCTTAGGCACTTCTGGCATTAGATTTAAAGTTTTCGGCTTAGTGCCTGCATTTTCCTCCTTAGGTTTTAGAAGTTGCATTTTATTATCTTCTACAGGTGCAATAGGCAAGGATACATCCTGCCAAAGAGACATTAAAACCATATTAAACACTGACTGTTACAAAGTGGTTCAACATTTCATTTTAACTCTAAAAAGACTTGCTACCAGACATCATTTTCCCAAGTAACGTCTCTAGCAGCAAAATGCCAAGCCACATTTCAAATTACCTGATTTCTATCTTGCATGGAGAAAACAATACAAACACACAGAGGAGACCTCTGATTTAGATTAAAAAAAAATTATCCTGTGAAGAATTTAATAGGACCTTCCTTCAGAAGACATTGATCTACAATCTTTGCCTCCATTCATGTCGTCAAAAAAGGAAACAGCAGGGCAGAGAAGCACTTCTGAGGTGTTCAGTTCCCAGCATAGGAACTGGAACTGAGATCTGGTCTGCCAAGATACAGTTTAACAAGCCACACCTTCTTTACTGACCTTCCCCCGGGATCATCTTCAAAAGTCAGGACTGGCTTCTGTCATGATGTGATCTCAGATGCTAATAGCTGACAGAAATATCTAATTTTCAATACAACTACCTTTTATATTAATAATGAAACTGTAATCCTTACTGGGTTGAACAGCCATGCACGGAAATGTAAGCACAGGCTGCCTGCTTTTTGTGGTACCCAGACAGTGAAAAGTTAGAAGACATCAAAGGTGCAATACCAAAACCAGAGATCTTACTGAAAGAGAGGCATTTATTTATTTACATTGTTGAAAGATCTCCAGAGAAAGCCACATCCTATTATCATTGGCCAACATTTTCAAGGAGGACCTTTAGATCATGGACACTTAATGCAAAACAAAGCCATGTTTATACAACATACTGAACATTCACAGGAATAGTGGAATTGTATAAGCTGATGAGACTCAGGCAACCAAATGAACCAGAATCAGAAAAAAATGTTCATGTTACTTCCCAAGAGCAGTAAATAAATGTCTCTTGCTTATAGATACTCACCATTTCCTCTTTTATTGCTACCTTCTTGACCATCTTCCTGGCCACAGTTGACCGTGCAGGAGCAGCTTTTTTAGTTTTTGCCTCAGTTTTCTTTGGCAAACGAGGTCTCCTGGCAATTTTGCTTTTTGGCTCCCATTCCTCCTCTTCCTCCTCTGATTCAGAGGTCCTGAAAAACAAATGAATCAACAATACTGCTTATGAGAATAATAAAAAAATACATAAGCAAGCTAGTCTGAGTGGGTTTTGGCATAAAAGAACATGAAGAGGAAAAAATTAACAGAAAGGTAGAGAGACTCAACAGATACAGGTCTTACACACTGTTGCAGAGCTAATGGCTTAAACAATCTCCCAACTTCTATAATGTATAAACACATCATACACATGATTCTGTTTGGAAAACTGGCAATTCACTGCTCATGTTTCTTCACTGTGAGCATGAAGAAGCCCAAGTAATTTGCATTTTATAATTGAAGTTTTATACATGAAAACTTCTTAATCAACTTCTCAGAAATGGAATGTTGCTCTTATGCAATTGCTCATGCTTAGCATAAACGTTTAAAAAATTGTAATAAAAACAATCTTACGAATTAAGAAATGAAGGTAGTTCTTCTGATGTAGGGGCTTTGGGTTCAGATTTCACCCTCCTTGGTAGAGATGACATCTGAAACAGAGGAAAGAAGAGAGGAACATAACACTGGTTGAAGCTGAATTCTCTTCAGCTCACTGTCAAATGTGCCCTAATAATGTCTTCAGCAATCACAAAAGTTTCCTCTAGAGCAAGTTTAGCTTAATCAGCATGCAAGAATTTGGGCCACAGCAGCACACATTCAACAATCTTTTCAACTGAGCAAACAAATCAGCACTATAACCTAACTACCTTTCTCTTCACATGAAGGTAATTATTTGGCTTGCATGTAAAGCTGTTCTGGCAAAAAGGGACTGGTTCTCAAACATTTTTTGGGTGTCACATGTAGTATGCCTGTCTTTCCTCCATCCATTTAAAAAGCATAGCAAATCAAATTAAAATCTAATAAAGTGAGCTCACATGTGGTTTTGATGGGACAGGACAAGGCAACTGTCCATTTTCAGCTAGATTTTTACATTTTGAGACTATTCGTTGCTTGTATGCACAATGAAAGCGATTATTTTGAATAAGCTGCTCACTGCAATACAGAAAGTCCACAAAACAACTACCAAGAGTAAAAAACAGGAGGCACATGTTTTCTCCTGACCCAAGATTCATACCTACAATAGCTGTATTTCAGTTAAACAGTTACATAATTTTTGTGGTTGCCATATATGATTATTGACATTCATGGGCCCAGTCTTAGTTTAAAAATGTTAGGTATCCTCAAAATTCTATCTGCCAGAAAATCAAAATTTAAAAAACTTAAAAAGCAAAAAAAAACCCCTTGTAATTAATTTCAATTCCTACAAAACTCAAAAGCATATTTTACCTATATCTGGTACAATTTAATCATTCTTCATATTTTCATACCTTGACCTTTCATCCAGCCTTACCACTGCAATGGGAACATTAAAGTCCCATGTTTGCACTATATAAACCAGATAAGCATTTTCCAAAGTGCCATTTAATTCAAGGGCAAAATGCCCTTTAATCCAGCTTCATTCTGGCCTCTGTTCAAGCACTAGAACACACTTGTTACTGATGACTTTCAGCAAGCTTTCCTTGTAAAGGAGCACAAAAATTTAGGTGACAAGTTTTCAGCACTGCAGTGGAAGGAGCAGTATTGAGGCTCACATCAAAAAGCACCGTTGGCTCACTTGCAAAGCACCTTCTTGGAGCTACCATCTTGATCAGTAACAGGTCAGCATTTCCGTGCTGTTCCATTATGTGACTGGCTGGAACACGTATCTACCACAGAAAAACACAGACCTCCAAAGAACAGAACAAATATTACTCACCTTATCAGCTTCCCAAGTGCCTTTTCACCGTCAGTTCCAAGATACCCCCAAACTCATTCAGTCACTCTGCTTCTTTGTGTTCCTTTGCTCTTTATACCTGAACAGTCATTATCACAGTTATGAATTAATTACTTATTTATTCACATTACTTCAGAGGCATGAAAAGAATGTTTCCATTTTTATATCATAATTCAATGCGTGAATGGGAGATATAAAAAACATTAAACACCAAGATTTCCAAAGTTAGGTAACATTCAAACCGGATGGATCTCTGATCCACTCTCTTGAAGGCACTGAGACACTTCATGCTTCTTTCCAGCTAATCCAGTGAGGTGAGTATTCTAGGAAAGTGATCAGTTTTTAAACACTCTAAACAGCTTCTTCATGGGTAGCCATTAAATCACTGCAAGAAAGAAGGAAAAGACCAATATAGGTGTTCTCTCACCTACGGTCAGCATTGTCCCTACTGAGTAACACCACTCTAAATACCCCTGCCAGTTTGGAACACTCAGCATATACCATGAAAGTTCTGGAGCCTGCCCAGAAGCCCAGGTAAAAGGAAAATCTTATCTGGAAGGTCCCTTTTTTTACCAGCATTCCCCCCTAACCTCAAGTGGCCAAGGGTCTCAAAATATCTCAACATTTGTGTCATTATATTAAATGAGATTATGGCAAGAGTAATGCTCACTTTATGAAGTTAATTGCACTTCCTGACACCCAATACTGGTGACCTATCTAAATCTCCATAGCTGCAGAAGAATCAGAGATGAGCTCCTTAGCAATTCTCCATGAACAGCCAAGAGTTGTAGTCAGAAGCTAAAATGGAGTTCTACAGTTGAAAATAAAAGTCAATAGCAAAAAAGCATATGTACAATAAATATCAAGCATGGGGTATCACAAAGGAAAAAAAAAAAAATCATATTTCCACTGCAAGGTGGGGCCAAACTATAACCACCTCCCCTTCTCATATGAATACAGCAAACTAACTGTACTTCATATTTGTAGAAAAGAATCTTATAGCTATTACATATATAGCTTTTATTTACAATTTTTTTTAATTAGAACCCACAAAAGCACTTCTTGTTTAACTTCAAATTGCCAGACAGCTGTCTGCTAAATTTTCCTCTCGAACTGCCTTTGCTGGGGTGTGCAAACACCTACATTTTATGACTAAGAAAAACAGCCCTTCTGTGATTCACTGTAGAGGGGGAGGCAGGGAAGAGGACGAACAAGAAACAAGTCTAAATGCCACTGATGATGAGAGATAACTAATACAGAAAACAAGCTTGGAGATAGTCCCTGAAGTGAGGCAGGAAAACTCAAAAAACAGGCAAAGCAAATACCGTAAAGCTCCACCTGAGGCATCTACAGCACTGACTGCCTCACAAGGCACTCAATAAGCTACTGCCAGCTCCTCGCCCCGCTTCTGTGGGGATACAGTCCCCACATCTCCTGCCTCCAGTGTTGAGCAAACAGGGAACAGCTTTAGTCCCCCTCCCACAGCACACTGGGATCAACCCAGTGTGAAGTTGGCCACTTATCTCCTATTGCATTTTCCAGGAAGACTGGCCTCTGTGGGAAAACTGCCTTTAACACTTGCTTCTCTGTCAGCTCCAGTTAACCATAGTCCAAACTCCTGCTGGCTTCTATGCCAATGTAGAGGAAAGAAATTAGAGTCCCTTCTAAATCCAGAAGAATCCCACAGCTGTGGAAGAGCCTACTACAAAGCTGAAAAATTAACAGTAACCTATTTATTTATACCAGTCAGGTAATTTTCCCTTACCGTGTCTGTGTTCAGTTTTGCTGTACCTTATCACAGACATATCACAGATGCTTACAGTGCTTGGTATCTGCTTATCAGCTGAAGGAAGTAAACATGCAGTATCCAGAATTGTGCACAAGTTATCCAGCCACTCTGTTCAGGATTTCACCAGCTTGCCAACTGTCCTATATGGAACTTCAACAAGCTCTGTTTTAGCAGCTCTACTCACACCTGAGGCTAGTAAACTTCTGTCCAGCAACCTTTAGCTATCACATCTTTTCTTATTTTATGTACACTGTCAGCAACCTTTTAATTGCTGGCAATGCTGTTCTTTAAGAAAAACAGTTCTTACTTACCTCACCAACAGTATTTACTTCCATGGCAGGTAAGATGAACTAGGCCCTGGAAACTTTGGCCTTGCCCACATACTTAAGCTCCTGGCTGCTGTTTCATTTCAAATCTGTCTGTGTACAGATTTGTAGAGTTTTTGCTTCTGTAAGATAGGTTGAAACCTTACTGCTGAACCTTCACACTAGACCCTTGATCCTCTGTTCAAGGGAATCAAAACTCACCTCCTTTTTCATGTCCCAAATGACAGCATGAAGCATCATTGCTTGAAACACACTCATCCATCACTAAAGCCTGGCTTCTTCACAAAACTCAGCAGTTATAGCATACTCCTTGAAAGTACTTCCCAGGTAAAAATTAAAGAAATTCACAAAGCTATTATGCTGTCCAGTG
The DNA here is from genome assembly GCF_009819655.1 of Sylvia atricapilla. Taxonomy (NCBI): domain Eukaryota; kingdom Metazoa; phylum Chordata; class Aves; order Passeriformes; family Sylviidae; genus Sylvia; species Sylvia atricapilla. The sequence continues at coordinate 87,261,327 of NC_089142.1, read as the reverse complement.
AAGTAGAGCTGAAACTATTTAAATCATTGCTATTGTAGATAAATATATTTGCTAGGTCCACTCTCAAAATAGTTTGCCATCAGTTTTGTTGCCAGTTATTTTGTTCCCACACTTGCCACTTCCATCCTTCTTTTGTTCCCACCACCACCACTTCTATTCTTCGCATCCAGTACAGAGCTCCACATCACAGTCTGAATGGCTGCAAACAGTACATTCTCCCGCCTGTCAGCTGCCCATTAAAATAAGGGAACTGTAGTTTGGGGTCAGGCCACAAGGAATAGAGACTGACCAAGTAGCTCTTATCCTTTACTGTACAGAATTTTAACATGGGTATGCACAAAAGGAAGGAAGTAATAATTTCTCTGGTCTCTCTCCCCAAGCAGGTCTAGGCTGCACACAGAATATAAGCAGATTGAGGTTTAAAGATCTTATTATGTTAAGGAGCAATCCAAATCTCATTTAGAGACTGTGTTCTTTTCAATCTCCCAATCCATGCAAAGGCACAACCCATTAAAAATACATTTCTTCCTACATGAATCCCAGTGGCATAAGCAACTGCTTACAGAAAGAGAAGTTTAATAACAGATTAAAAGTAATTATTTAAAAAAATTCTCACTCCCCACCACCATTTGCCCAACCCCCCCAAAAAAACTCTGCACTAGCACACACCTCTTTTAAAACTCCATAAGTAGAGCAACAATTTTCAAATTCAGAAATAATTCAAATAGATTTTTCTACCTGAAGGCATAGAATTAAAAAAATAAACAAATAAACCCAAACAAATCCAGTAAACAATCAACCAACCCAAAACACACCACCATCACAAATACACTTGAAAATTAATTTCATGTCAGTAACTGCAAAGAGCCCTGTCCAGTTGAAAAGTACATAGAAACTTCTGAACCTCTTTTCCAGTTAATACAAAGCAACACATTCCTCACAAAAAAGGGATCCCTCTACACAGGAAGCTCACCAAACTTCGCTCTACAGCCTCTGCTTTTCTATCACAAATAAACCAGCAAGAATATTAGAATTTTGCATTTTAGCTTCTTAAGTCTAACAATACTAGCCAAATCAGCATTTATAAGATGAAGCACCTGGGGCAGGACAAAAGGAGCACTATATAATCTCATGTGATAAGGGGATTTTGGACCATTGTTAGTAGAAGCAGAATGGCCCATTTCCGTAATTATAAGGAGATTCTCAACAGGTTGATTTTCCTTGTCATTTTAAGATACCTCAACTGCATTAGATAGTTGAGGTATCTTAGATGAGATGAGGTATCTTAGAATGTTAGATAACATTCTAAGGAAAAGAAAAATCAAAATGTGAGCATACAGTCAGCAACAAGGGGGAAAGATGCTATGCAGGCCAATGGCAGGGACTTGTACAGAAATTTTTCTGTCTCTCCAGGTTTTTATCCTGGAGAGATAAGTCAGCTGAGTTGTACTTCAAAATATAAATCCAACTTACTGTAATCCTCTTGAGGTTAAAACCTTGGAGAACTCCCAGACACTTTTGCTCAGAGAAGCTACTGCAGACTTCCAATGACCTTTCCTGTACAAAGCCAGTCAGGCCTACCTGAGGAAGGAGTTGCAGACACAACTTAGGAGCCTCCAGCACTAACTGGAAAATTACAACCACAAAGAAACAGAGAGACATACAGGGTACACACATACACCAAAACAGTCCTCAAAGCTAATCAGAGAGAAAAAGGTGTAAGAACCAGTAAGAACACCACCTGTTCTTACTGTTTTTACTTCCACAAGTACCATCAAAAAGACAAAGCACAAAGATTGTGCATCTAGAAGGTGCATTGTATCTCATGCCTGCTCCTATAAGTAGCAGTACCACTGAGGAAAAGGAACAACCTGTGGTATGCAGCACCCCATAAATAAATCAGGGCTGCCCAAGAAAGGGAGGGCACAAGCACTTTTCATGCATTTTCCTTAATCCACTTATTTCAAACCACCTATGAAGACATCCAAAATTAGGGATAATGCTTCTGATGCAGCAACAGACAGCTACATCATGCGCAGTCACTCCTTTTCTCCAGGCCACTAAACGAGCCCCAGAGAAACACATCCATCATCCTTGTTCATTAAACGGGATGTCTTCACTCCCAAAGGGATATGGAAGACACACACCTTTTCTGGATGGATAGAACCACAGTAGAGCTTATCACATCAAAATACTCATTTTGGAAGCTTGGAGGTACAAGGGGAGACGAGAGCAAAACACTGTTTGATGCTTGGTGACTTACTACCACGCCAAATCATTGCCTTTCGGCCCAGAAACGCGAACGAGATGAAAATACACTTTATGTACTTCAAAGCCCTATTCTCTCCCTGGAGACGGCCTGATTTCTTCAGCTATATTGACAGCGCTCAAGAGGAAGGGCTAACAGAGCTAAATGTCACCCTCGCCGCCCGGGAAGGGTAGAATCAGCTCCGTGGGAGAAGCAGAGGAATGAGCCACCTCTCAATCGCCCTCCTGTCCCTCCCGGTGTCCCGCCCCAGCCCAGCCCGGGCTGCCCACCCGCATCCGCGGTCCCGCTCATCCCCTGGCGGGGGTCGGGCGCCTCTCTCCCCAGGCGGAGGGCGTGGGAATGCGAGGGGAGAACAGGCTCGTTTCCTCCTGAACCACCGAGACAAGAGCGAACCCCTCGCTTGCCGGGCGCTGCGGCGTGGCACGGATGGCGCCGGGGCCAGCACGGCGCCGCTGCCCGCCCTGCTTCACTCCCGGCCGGTCCCGCCGAGGGGCGGGAGGCTGTCCCCGTCGTTACCCCCTGCTACCGCGTTTGAAAGGGCCGCCAGCGCGGCAATGGCGGACTCGCCCGCCCGGCGCGCCGCGGGGAGGAGCAGGAAGGGGCGGCACCGCCGCGCCGCAGGAAGCGCGGCCGGGCCGGGGCTCACCGCCCCTCTCACCGCCCCTCTCACCGCCCCTCTCACCGCCCCTCTCACCGCCCCTCGCACCGCCCCTCGCACCGCCCCTAACACCGCCCCTAACACCGCCCCTAACACCGCCCTTAACACCGCCCCTAACACCGCCCCTAACACCGCCCCTCGCACCGCCACCGCCTCCCCTCAGACCGCCCCTCACACCGCTCCTCACACCGCCCCGGGAGCTGGGCGGGAGGAGGAGCTGAGGGCGGGCGGCTCCGCGACTGCCGCGGGGCGAGAGCGTCAGGCGCCTTTCACTTAAACCAAAGACAAAGAGCGGCGATGCACGGATGTCCCGGTTCGGTTCTGGGTTAATGGGAGCTCGAAAGGTGTTGGCCGAGAAGCAGGGTTTTATCACAGGGGTCTTGGGAAGTAGAAGTCATCGTTGTGTGAAGCTGAGATACTGCGCCAAAGGTGACTGCAGGAGACGCAGAAATAAATACACGCCATTTCAGCCCCCGAAGTAGATAGGAACATGGAGATCCCAATATGCATAGGATGCTCGTGTTCTTCACCCAAGCACACTAAAACTTGCATTGTTTTTCCTTAAAAGAGTTTGAACACTAGTGCTAGAAAAAGTATCCAAGTGTTAGCTGCCTGCCTTAAAATTACATCTAAAATTATGTTCCCCTGCAGTCTCTTCACCTATTCCTTTTGCATCCACGTCTTGTAAGTTAGTGTTCAGCAAGGATCCTGTGAAGTCCATATCTCATGCAAAAAAGTTTAATGGGTGCTGGCTTCTGGAGCCATCACCAGAAGCGTGGAACAAGCACTCTGCCACATTAAAGCCGCCTTTCGAGCTTCCATTACCCTAAAAGGTCTTCTGCTTTGTATCATAAATATTTGTAACTTGTGGTCATAACTACGAGCCAGCTGTCCTGCAGCCTCGGAACAGCAACATCTTAAATGTAACTAAGGTGCCATAAACTTAAATAATTCACAATTTTTCATCTTCACTTTATAATAAATGTGTGTTTAACAGTCTGGAATGGTTTTAAACACAATAATGTTCAATGCAATCTCTCTCTTTGCATGGAGTTTACCTGACCTCTTCAGCTTTCAGAGGCCTGGCGAGAGACTTATGCACGTACTTGTCTTTATGTATGGGATTGTACCTCTGGTGCCAAATCTTCAGCTGATATAAACTGTCAGAGCTCTGCTCATTTAAATAGGGCTTGTGATTTACACAAGTTGAGGATCTGACTCACAGCCCTCAATAGGACTGTTCACATATTTAAAGGTAATCAAGTGTCCAGGTGTTTGCAGGCTCAGAGCTGATTTACCTGGAGTTTTGTCCTAATAAAAGCTGAGCAAAGAGTAGTTTAGTGTAATACTAGGTGAATAGGGAGCTTGAAATCATGTTAGATCATCAGTTTTTCGGATGAAGCATTGTAATTTCTAATAGGAAAGATTCTGATTCCTTATATTTCAAATCAGATTCTACTCTTACGCCAAAACAGCCTTTAAATAAGTATAGGAATTCAGTGCACTAGTTAACTACGGACAAAAATTGCAGTTATAAATACCTTAAAAGTCATATTTAAAGACTTGGTCTGATTAGATTTTGTAATACTTAGAGTGCGACTTTGTGCAGAATATAAAAATACTGCCTGTGTCATCTGACTCCTTTGATGCACTCCATTAAAATTCCTATGTCTAAGTACATATCATGCAGTCAACTTTACTTCTCTACTATTAATAGTTTGAAATTAGGTCGCTGTTCTTGTAAGGATAGGCTAAGCCTGTACAAGTGATTTAAAAGAAATTACCCATATATAAATGTTTGGGTTCCTTTCTCATGCTCGCCTACAGGGATACGGTTCCTTATCTATAATCAGTAATTTTTCTGTCTGTTCTGGCATATGTATTCTATGCTGGCAGGTTTTTGTAGATTTGTTTATAGTGACCCCTGCTGCAAAAGATTAAGACTGACGTTTCTCTAAGCCTTTAAAAAGACATTTACCCAAGTATTTCTGAGTTCAGCACAAAAGAACCAATCAGATGTAAATCCAAGTATATAAAATTTGAAACTCTCTAATCTGGATGATTTTCAGTAAAATTAGTTGAATCATAAAACAGGTTTTCCTCTCTCACATGCGTGGGATTTACTTTTTAATGCAACACAGTATAGTTGCAAAGTAAAATGACTTCTCATTTCCTAAAGGTAAGGCTTGTTCTTTGTGTTACTGTTCTTTGATAAGGGCTAGGCTTGACATCAATAAATCAATGTTTCAACTGCTACATGTAAATGTTCTCAGAGTTCCACTCAGGAAAGCACTGCTTCTGTTTATCTCTGTTCAGGATAGCAAACTAGTTAAAAAGCAGATTAAAGCATAGGACTAAGTTTAAACACAGATTACCCCTCTTGTTTCAGAAGGACTTAAGCATCAGCCTATTCCAGTATTGCCCTCAATAAAATGTTTTCTCAAGCTCAGCTTTAGAACCTTCAGCAAAAGGTATGTGTATGGGTTTGTCTACAAGAAAAAGATCCATGTGTGCTCTATGCTGGGCAAAATCTGTGCAGCCATAGCTGGTGAAACACTTTAACCTCAAAACTAATAGGCCCTGCTAACAGAGCTGCAGCTTCAAGCTGCTTCATCCTCCTAGCACTCTGCAAGCTGCACAAAATAAGCATCTACTTGCTTGTGAAAGACACTCGAGGTATAGCCATGGCAAAACCTCACATCTGTATTTATTAGTGTAAATGTTATTGTACAAATACATGTGTCTGATATGTTTTCTTAAAGCTGTGTTTAAAGAGTATTATTTAGGCTGCAAAACTAAGAAAAAAGCCATGCTTAGAGCTCTCAGTGTAATCTTTATACTGCCCTTTGTGCAAATATTTACTGATGAATGGAGACATCCCATGGAAAACTGTGAGACCAGTGTAGTAAAATAACAGCAAAGAGGCAGAATAAAAATCTGATGAGCAACCTGGATTGTCTCTTTCCCCCCTTCACATTGCACTCTCAGTAGCATTCTTACTGAGTGCAATTCTACACATCTGATAAACAGGTAAAAGTTAGATTGAGTTGTCCCATATCCTGTATTACCAGTGAGGATTGAAACCTGTGTCTTTTCCACAGTAGCCACAGTTCAACATAAAGCCAGTGAAACTTGTAATTTTAATGTAGGGTGATGGATTATGGATCCTAACAGTGGTTGGGGGACGAAACTCAGCATAGCTGTATCTTATTCACTTTTTCTAGGATTTGGAAAATTTACAATGTTGCAAACAATTTGCCATTGGGGGCAGATGCCAGATTACTTATGCTGTGAGAGTGCAGCCTGGTTCTTGGCCATGTTGCACTAACATGCTGAGGGTCATATGGTCTGTGCTCAGGTTTCATACAGAATGTAATCCATACTTCTCTTTCCTACCTCAGTGCTTTGGCAGCTTGTGAGTTATATGCTTCTGCAGCCATTACTGCTGCTTTGGTGGTGGTGTGAGATAAACCATGAGATCCTCATGTGTTTTTATCATCTTGGCAGGCTGACAAAAGTTTCCTTAGGAGTGTGACTGGGAGAAGGGAGTCAGTGATTTTTAACAGTCCATTTCTCAACAAAAAATGACAATGACATAAAGGTATATGTACGTAGAGGAGGCCAGAGAGGCAGGAGAACTCTGCCAGTGCACTTAGCTTGTCAGACACCGGAAGGCCCCAGTCCAGAAGCAAGATAACTACATGAACCTAAGCTAATGAGCACTGCTGAGAGGCAGGGTATGTTATTTTGGGCATGGTGCCACATTAGTATGACTCTACATCTTCCAGACAGAAGCTTGCACAGTCTGGGCAGCTCAGAGTGTGAGCAGAGTGTGCTTGTGTCTGTCTGCACCTGTCTGCATGGCCTTGCAGAAAAAAAAGCAGCAATTTCCCAATTAATTAGCAAAGACTTGTTGCAAACAATACAGATATAAGAGTATCTGTCAAAAAAACCCCAAACCCAAACCAAACAAAAAAATCCTTTGCTTCAACAGCTCCTCAATTTCTTTTTTCTACCAGGCCCAGAAGAAAGGATGACATTTGTCAGTGTGCTTGAAGAGTTTCTGAATTGCCCCAGAAAGTCCTGGTATTTATCCTCACAGCCTAGTTGTTTCTCTGTTTTGAAGAACAAAGTCATAGATATATTGCATACCTTGTATGTATCAGTACCTTCAAAATGCATTGGTATTCCATAGCTGAACAGTTAAATATACAGCTGCAGGAAGGAAGATAGTGTAGTTCTTCTTCCAACTGATCCAGCAACCCTCTTTTAAAATTACTCCTGAAGTTCTGTTATATGCTCATATGTCCAGTCTATATACATAAGAGAATGAAAAAATAATTAAGTTTTGGAAGGAAGCTAACGGGTGCAAAGGATGCTTGGACTGAAGTGTAGGCTACTGTTCCTGGGTTACTGCATTCATTTCAAAGAGAAGATCTCTTCAGAATCAGAAGCAAAGGTGGTATAGGGATTGCCAGATGGAATTCCACTTCTGTAGAGATCAGTTCTGATTTCTGTAAATAAGCACGCTCAGGATGATAGTAAACTTCTTCTGGGCTGTGAGAGTTTTCTGGAAAAATTCACATTTGGGAGTATCAGAAGTAAAATCCTTCACTCAAAGTCAGATCATCAAACTATCAAACCCCATTATTCCAGTGCCATTATCCATATAAAAGGAGTTATCCACTTTATTTTACCCCATATATATACATATGCATTTATCAGTTTCCTCTGTGTGGAAGTGTGGGAGTAGGATACCTCAAAGGCAAATCAGAATCTCTAGTTTCCTCTGCTGATTCTGCAGAAGCACAGAGGTCACAACCTTCAATAGTCACAAGGCCACATGTCTTGTTACAGGACTGAATCCATCGCTTTTGAAAAGGGAAGATGATGTTGGCAAGTGGAGGAGCCTTAAAACATGTCCATTATTCCTGTTTGTTCAAATAGCAACTTAAGTGCTTACAAACTGATCATAAGCTTTCACCAAACTACAAAAAGGGCTTCATTCTAGGGAACATAAATCTGAATCTCAGATTCAATTTCCTCCTCCGCTACAGATGTCCTGTGTGACCTTCGAAAAGTGACTCTTTTTTGTGCCTCGGCTCCTCAGTGTTAAAATGGGCTACTAATAATGCTTGCTAAAACGATGTGTGAGGATAAACAATGACTATGATATGCTCTGGCATTTGCACATAAAGGAGATGGATAAGCACATCAGATTTTACAGGGAAATTTCTGCCAGAAAAATTTTGACCAGTTCCAGTAAGTGCATGGACACTAACACTGTCTGCTGTTTGCCCTATTCACTGCAGGTCTGTTACTGGCACAACAGTTTATACAGGCATACATAAATATTTCTTACCAAGCAATCTGTGGATAATTTTGAATCAAGAAACTTTATATGTAGTCCAAATGTAGTCATAGTACTAGATATCCTGATACAGATAATCATTTGGAGAACTTCTTTCATTCTCAGTCATCATTTCCTTGCTTTTGCCATGCTCAAAAGCAAAGCTGATGCTTTAAAATCCAAAAGAGAGCTTTTAAATGTGTAGTCAAAACCACACAACTGTGAAGATGAAAAGAAGAATCACTTAAGGCCTTTATCAACTGCCTGAAATTCCACTGTCTTCAGCAGAGCCGCAGCTGGAGATGGATTAGTCTGATCCTAAATGAGAAAAAGATGCAGCTCCTGGCTGCAGGAAGATATGTGTTTTTTAGATCCAGCCCTTCTGCCTTCCCCAGGAGAAGTTAGAGCTTGCTTTTGGTCTGTGTCAGTGTTTTCACTAGCATGGCAGCCTGCAGTTTTGTTAAAAATCCTTGGAAAACGGCTCTGTTAGCAATCCTAGGGACCATTCTTTTAAACAACTGCCATCAGTCTTGCAGACTCAATCTCAATATCTGCTCAGTTAGAAGTGTGCAGTGTTTTGTAAGGGAGCCAACATTTTGGAAGTAACATAAACATGTAATGAGTCAACTTTGATAAATTTAAACCAATGCTGTTAGGTTCAAGAAACTGTGACATGGCAACCTCAGCTTTAATAGTACTAGAAGGCCTAGAAAATGGTTGCTTGCATTTGTCTCAGTTATCCTGCAGCATTGCAGGTCATTCATTCTCTGACAAGAAGTTCTAAAAATTCCAGTGAATGGAGAATGTTGACACATAAAACTCGGTTGCTATTTCTGTAAAATAACTATTACAGTAGCTAACTATATATAGCAAGAAGTAATTGCTTCTGTAAATAAAATACCAGTGAACACATTACAAGATTAAAGAGAAACTTTGAGCTTCCAACACAGTTATTTGCCGACTCCCAGCCTTATACACATGATGAGTTTGCATTCATAGCTCTGCTATGCCACAAGACTTAATTTAAGATATGTGTGGCCTATTATACTTCCTCACATTCCTAAATAAAGTGCTTTTCCATTAGCTGCTTAGTTCTCATTTTAGCTGGCCACTTCAGCTCTCATTAGTGAAGAAAGTACAGTCATTTCACTAAATATGTTGCCATGCAATTATTTGTTAATCTTATGTTATAGTTCGGGTTTATACAGGTATAATAAAGGCTTCAGTTTCTCCAGGGCACTTGGATGAATTTTTAGACAAAATTAATTTGAAACTCTCACTCTTTAAAAAGAGTCTCTTTCAAATGGCAGTTATAGGTAGTAAAAGTGAGATAAATTGATGGAAGATCAGATCAGAAGTGATGTATCTTAATAAATGTGTCATCCATCTTTGACAGAGAAGGTGATATTAAATAGCTTGAATATCATGCTGCTTTAGGAAAAGGCACCAGTTAAATACTTTGAAGGTAGGTTTACAGTGATCTCTGCCTTTCACTGAAGAGTTATTGCCCATAAACTGTGGGAGTTCTGCTTACTACAGATGGTAAAATTAGAAAGCCTGCTGCTCATCCTTTATACCTTTTTTGGTAGGTAAAGTGAGAAGTATAGAGAGCCCCTATATAAGATTCAAAATCCCTTATTTTTTCTTTCCTAATATGACATTATTCAGGTGAACCTGGTTTTGCACTATCAGCTGGTTTTGGCCCTCTCATAATAACAGTATTCCATTGCTATGAAATACCTTTTGCTGATTTGATCCTTATTGTTGTTTCTGAACTCTCATAAGAACTGGAAGCTGCTGTGAGGGAGCAGGATCCTATATAGCATGGTATAGATAGGAGTAAAACCAGACAGGTATTATGCATATTTGTAAGTGTCACAGTAAAGGAGAGCTTTGAACATGAAACCCAATGGGCAGATGGGCAAATCCCTTCAGGGAGCTATTAGGCATATGGACAGCATAGGGAAAACCCTTCTGTACTTGAATTAAAACATGAGAAGGGAGTTCTGCTTCTAGGAGTCAGCGATCAGAGAAAGGTGTTGACATCTTGTTAGGAAGGAGCAACTGTAGGCAGTGTGGGGATGGCTGCGTAGGAACCTGAAAGTGAAAATCAACAGCATGAGTTTATGCAAACAGAGATAAATGAGAGTAACCAGTATGTTGTTTTAGGCAAAAACCTACACAAATCCTACAAGATTCTGAATGAACAGGAGCAGCACCGGAATATATCTGTCATAACTGAAAAAGAAGGCTGATGCTCCATTGTATCTTGGACAGGCTGTTATTGAAGATTTCACTGCCAAAAAGATCCACAAGATAAACTCTGAAGATAATTCAGAATAGAAGCTGACACCTATATTATTAGATCTGACAGTAGTGTGACAAGAAAGCAGATAACAAGAAAGGATCATTATGGGAAACAAAATTGTGTTAACTTGTTTGTTTTGTCTCTCTGTATTTTCATAGATTTGCAGCAATTCAACATCAGCTCCTCCAAAAATGCAGATATTTGTGTTCTCGACTTGTTGTCAAACAAAATGACATCAAGCAACAACTCATACTTCAGCAATGTTGCTTCTGTGACAACAGAAGTAAATGTTGTTGATGGGCAATAACCCAGTGTTACTAAAGTATCTCAGTGATAAGTACACATCATGCCAAAGAGCACTCCCACTGCTCCCCCTTGGTGTACCTAGATGGATCTCTTCTACCCAGTTTGAGAAACACTTTCCCATAAGGTGTCTTTGTAAAAAAAAAAAAAAAAATTGGAAATTTAAAAGAAACAGAAAGATGTAGGTCCCAGTGCTTGGCCCATTAAAGGAGGCGCTGAGTGAGTTTCATGTGGAGTTTGGAAGGACCTTGCATAGAGTTAAATAAATTTATATTTGCCCTTCTAAGAAAGCTTTGGAATGCTGTCTTGTAAAGCAGGACAGGAGCACGTATGTCAAACAGCTGTTTGAAAGACCAATCTAGAGAACACTCCTACCCAGGACAATTCCCAGAACATTGACTTTAATCATGAAGTGTAAATTAATCCAGTATTTCCCATCTATTGAGGATGGAGCATTTGTGCCTTTCAACTGCAGTAATTGCACCTTTCCAGTGAAGTATCTTGCTTGTGCTTAGTCTGCCCTACCTTCAGCTGAAGCTCCCTAAACTCACTTATGTCAAATGGAGATCCAGTTCAGAAAAGGGTTGTGTGCACATGTCCTTTTTTAATCTGAAGCACTTTGCTGCAATTGCAGACACATTTTTAACCTGCCCATATGCTTCACTACTAGTCTTCATGGCTCCTGAACAGCTGTGATAGCCACTATAGGTTGCCTTCTGAGATAAATAAGCACTCACCTGCAAAGCTAGGAAAAAATTCCCCCCAAAAAGGGAATGTCAGATAGCTTGCAATAAATATGTTATCATCCACTTCATGCAATACACTAATAATCAAGAAAGAGAAGCAAATCGTCCAAATTTTATTTTCTATGTGGTGATGCGCTGTCCTTATGGGAAGAGGCGAGTGGCAACATGTCACAGCTTGCCAACTTCAAACACCTTTGTGAATGCTGTCTCCTATCAGTGGACTTGTATTCCCAAAGAACAGAGTATTTGGTTTCAGTGAAAGACTTGAACTGTTCCATTAATGACCTGATGGATGAGGTAAGATTCAGTGGTTTTACTCAAAGCCAGACTTGAAATATTTGAACTCCCTATCATTTCTACTTGTCTGTTTTCATGACAGATATTCATGTGGATCCAATCATCAGATAAGTTTCTGAATCAGCAGAAGACATCTGAGCTCTTTCCAAAAATACAAATAGAGGCCACTTAAAATTAGTTATTTTAAGATGTTGTACCTAAGTACAGTGATGGACCTTTCCAGAGTGCTAAGTGCAATGGGAGTTTTGCCTCATGATCTTGGCATCATCATCCTTGGACATCAGAACTGCAATATTTAGATATCTTAGTGCATTTGAAACTCTCAGTTTCTATCCTTTTAGAGAGAGATGACAAACAATCCTAGATAAGGATTTATTGAGGAAAATATTTTAAACTCAAAACTTTGAAACAATTATACTCATTTTTCCAGGCTTGGCAAACTAAAAAGAAAAACCACCCCAAAACAAACCAGGTGTAATGTTTCTGTCCTTTGCCATTATTGAAATATTCAGACATAAAATATGCCACTGAAATGTCTGAATAAGGTTATGTTATTAATGCATACATAACTTAGAAATGTTTGGAACTATATTATTCAAGCTTTTATATTAAAATACATTAGGCAAATCTAGAAAATTTCAGTCCAAATGAAGTATTTTGTAAATTTACAAATACATCAGCACAAGTTGGGAAAAATACATTAGAATGATAGATTAGATTACTTTGATTATACTGGATAATAGTTGTTTCTGTGACAATAAATAATTGCTAATTATAAGATCTTATTAGAGTTTCTAACCTAATTGCTAATCCCTCTTTCCTTCTTCCCTCCCTTATGACTCCTTACTGCAGATCACAGCTTTCTCTATTTTGCAGCAAGTATAAGCTACTTCCATATGTTGGAGAAAGAGGTACGTAAAGGAACCACTCATATGTAAGTATGTATTTTTCCCAATAAAAAAGTGGCAACATTTCTGCCCAGGCTAAACCTAGTATAAAAAAATTAAATACAAACTGGACCATAAAGGCACAAATCAGAAATCTCATTAGTTTGAAAGGAGACAAAGATATATTAATGTCAGTATAAACAAAGATAAAAAAAAAAAAAAAAAAAAAAGTGGGGGGAGCGGGAATAAAACTGAAGCAATGAGGTATTTAATGATGTGAATAAATAAAAATATATTATATATAAATATAATAAATGACTAATGTAATATATAGTATAAATAAAATATGAAGTTTAGTAATGTATTTTATAAAGAATGAAGGTATGGAGGCTGTAATATCTACAAAAATAGTAGAATTATTCATAAGCAGAAACATTTGGTGGGTTTTTTTTCTCTAAGCTGTTTTTTTAAGTATTATATCTAGACCTTCCAAATTCTTTTTGTTATTCATTAGGATGCATTAGGATGGGTGAATAATACTGGATTCCCCAGACTCAGATAGAATGTTAAAACCATCGATATTTAAGATATTGAAGATCTCCCAAGGGGCTCCTTCAGTTATATTATTATTAGAGAGGGAAAACAGTTTTCATGAAAAATACTTCAGAAAAATGCAGTGTCTTTATAATTATGACATATTTACTCACCTAACTACTTTGACAGTTATGATCAAAACAAACAAAACCCCCCCACAATGGTTTTATCAATATTTAATATTTTTTCAAAGAAACACTGTAACTAATCTTATTTCAACTTTTTAATTAACTACCTGGGAAAAACACCCAGTTATAACTTGTCCTATCTTGGATTAGCTGAGAGTCAGCAGCCCTACATTTGATTCCTTTGGATCAGTTACCTATTTGACTTTACAAGAGCAGCATTAGGGCAAGCATACTTCTACTAGTTCATTTAAATTCACATAACAAGCAAGAAAAAACTGACATATTCATATGAGATTTAGATGAAGGCAATAAATTCTCTCCCATCTCTTTAGGAATGCCTGCTTTCCTTAAGAAAACCCCAACAAAACAAAACCAAACCAACAACCAGTCCAACTGGCTATCACAATAAAACTTTAAATTCCATGATGGATTATTTTCTGTTGAGACCTAGATTGGTTTCAGATACTGAAAATTTGTAGTCTGTGGTACTTTCTTTTTGCCCCCAAATACCTGATATGTCCAAAACCAGAAATATTTATGATAGAGGATATATTTTAAGTTATTTGCTAAACATAGATTTTCTTTGCCTTTATATAATAACTGTCATATCCCAAAATGAAAGTATTAAAGTGAAGAGGGTGCTTTGAGGATAGACATGTGAAAGTTTTGTAGATACTTATGAGGTTACAGAGGTATATTTACTAATTAGGCAGCACTAACACAGACATCTAGTGCTTTGCTCAGACTCAGAAATTCCCTGTTAGCTGTAATGGGAGTAGATCATGCCCTGTCTTGTTACAAGTGTTCTGCTATGGGATCACAGATCACATCTTTTGTTTGCCCCCCTTGTGCTGTTACAGCAAAGTGGGATTACACTGAAGAAAGATGTTTTTTGGATTATTAAGAGCTTCTAAAGTCCAGAGCAGAAAACACTAAGAAAAAGAGATTAAGCTTTTAGCTGGACATATAGTTAGGTGGGTATATTTGGAGCATGTAAATGCAGAAGAAAAACAGAGTCCAACAGACTTAAAATCACACCCATAAACATAAAAAGGAAAAAGCAAAGTAAAATAAACTGTTGAGGAGTAATTATGATCTGCTAATCCTTTGTGTCTTTATTGTTTGTGAACTCCAAAGTAATGAGTCATGGCAGTTTAGTGGACAACTGTTTTCTATTCTGTATTTGCCAGTAGAGGCCCATTAAACATTATTTTTCCGTGGGAAAAAATCTGTCAGTCCACACCTCAAAGGTTTCACCCAGCACTGACACCCTTCCTCCACTTATGAGAAATAGGTTAAAGCAACAACCATTGCGGGACTGTCCATGACATTTAAAGCTGAAACTGCCACCTATACTTGAAAATGAAACTAGGCTTTAGCAACTTCAAAGGCATAAATATAAATACTTGTGAACCTATGTACTACATTTTAGTTCTCCAAAGACATATGCAGGTATAAGTCTCCTGAAGAGTCCTAAATCCTGATGATTCAGACTGCATAGTGTTATGCACATACATATAGGTCTTTTTAGGCTTTGGCCATCATTGTAGCTTATTAATGAAGCCAGTAAAAAAATACAACTCAGGATATCCTACATGTCCTGTGTGACTGCATTCAAATACTGTAAATCATTACATCACATCTTTATTCTGCCTTTATTTATCAGTTCTGCAAAGTTTCACTTCTTGAATACTACAATGGGAAAAGGCTGAAGGAAGGCTGTGAGAATACTGGTTTTATTAGTATCTCTTTTAATGACTCTTCATATTAGTGACTCTTCATACGTGAGTTTAAGTAGGTGGTTAGGACTAAATTCTGAAAATTGTCCAGCTGAGATATCTAAAATATCTCCAGTCAGATATTTTTCAATTAAAGCACTCAGAATTCAGAGGTACTACCAAAATGTGGCCGTTTACTCATTCTCAATCCTCTGTGCTTTAAAGCACTGATACTACCTTCTTTTGAAAAGCCTATTCTTTTTACATTTCTTTGATACTAATGAACCAACAGTGTGCATAATTTAAATCATAAAGAAAATTAACAGAAGCTGTTATTGATAGCTACACCTTGGGCACACTTATTACTCCCCTGCAACTTACCAATGGAGAAAGGAGCTTGCCTTCGAGTGTCACACATATTAGTGACAGATACTTCAAATCCTGCACAGGGTTCAGGGTAAAACAGTAGGATGCATGCTAGCAATGCTTCAATAAAGTACATACACACTGCCACTATTCCCTGGAAAAATCACTGTATCTGCTGATGGCTAGGCATGCAAATACAGGCTGCCCAGGCCTGAAGCTTCCCTTATTTTTTCAAATTTCTTCTGGTGTACTCACACCAAATAGATCAGCAGAACAGTAAACCCTTCTAGCCTGTTATGCTTTATCCTGCCATGTGTTACATGGCTTCCACTTCTGTAGTGTAGGAGAAAGCAGAGAATCAATTCCATTTCCTGGACGCAAACATGCTCAGATCCCTTCACACTTTCTTTTGGGGAAGTCCACCCCAAATTAAGAACAGCTTTTAGGAGCAACAATACTTTGGTACTATATGGAAGAAATAGAACCAACAAAAGCCAAGAGAAGCACGGGTAATTGATAGCTGACCCCAACATACACTGGGCCTCCAGCCTCAGGGGGCTGTAACAATCCATTGGCCAGCTTTTCTTATCATGAAAGAAATCACATTCAGCATTAGACTGTGGTTGCTCCTTGACTAAAATTGTGTAGCTGGTAGAGAAGAAAGGAAGAAAACAGACCGGTCCTTTTCCCTACTTATTGTGCATGGTTGGTTTGGTTTGTTGATTTCAATGCAATACAAAATCATTCATTCACACAGCCTATGCACTATGGGGTTTTTTTCCTGTGTGCTTCTCAAGAAAGCAACAGCCTGGAAAGGTAAGACTGACCTTCATGTCCTCTTCTAGTCTTGATGCAGAGAGTGAACTGTATTTTTAGAAAAAATATCTTCCAAGGTTCATGCCATGTGTGTGGAGAGGCTGATCTAGGGCAGGGGATTGCCTCTTGAATCCTGATCTATTCCAGAATGGTTTCCTTGTCACTGTACCAAAATTACTTCCAGCAATGACAATCTGATCGCCGAGTCTGAATAGCAACCGACTCCTATTATAGTTTTGAGCAATGCCAGGTAACTCCAAGTTTCCCTGCCCCAGAAACCTGGTGTAAATTCTCAAGATGAGGGCTGATAAACCAGGAACAGACCAGAGCTCGGTTTTAACCTACAAAAGTTTTTCTAGCAATTCCTTGTGTAGAATAGTAACAATCCTGCCAATGGCAAACCCACAGTAAGTGCTGTCAGCATACTCATATGAAGGTTGAGAGGAGACACGAAGTTGAAGCCTATTTTTATATTTGGGGTACATATAGAAGTTCCATTATATTTTGCCAGAAAGATATCAGTGTAAGTACGGCGCTAAAACTTTTTATATCAATTTAAAAAATCACCATCCACAAGCAATAAAATAATAGCACCCGCTCCTACAATGGTGAGAGTCCCTGGCACAGCTGGGTTTGTCTGAGATCATAGTGCTCTATAGCCCTGCCTGAGCCAGAAATCTCCAGCCTAGAAGTGACTTAAGCATATGTTCTGCAAGTGGAGAGGTATGTTTTTGTAGTGTGTGCAGATATGCTTAAATTGGCTGTGATCTATCTAGCTCAGATAAGAACTGCTGGGAAGGTATGATATCACGGGGCTCAGTCTTGGCTAGCAAACCAGGTGCATACCTGAGAACAGGCTGCCTGGTAGACACTGCACTGAAGTCACCGTGTCACCGCGCTCACCAGAACCACGTTCCCTAAAGCTGCAAATCCATGCAGATGTACTCTGAGAGATTCATTCCCAGTGAAAGCTAACACACTCAGCTAGTGTTTAGCATGTTCTTTTAAAAGAGATTGGGAAGTCTACCAAAAGTATAATTACACTTGAGAGAGAGTTGGAGACCTAATTAATCACACATTGACAAGATCCCTTATGCTGAGAAATTTCACAGGGAGCACTCGGAGTGCCTTAAGCAACTTCCTCAGGTACATACTTTGGGAGTGAAGAATAAATTAGTAGGAAATTGGCTGGACACGAAGGAAAACTTGGAATGGAGCTGGAGGTTGGACCAAGCTCACTGAGACTAACCGTTTTCTTCATTTTTAGAAAAGATGGATCAGCTATTGGTACACATGAAAGATTACTTGCACCATGACAGGAGTGAAAATGCTCTTGAGGATGCTTTTTTCATAACTGTGTCTCCAAAATTAGATACTAAATAATAATTTGATTTTCAAAGATAGTCAGCATTTGACAGCAATCTTTGATTTCTTGCCAGGAAGGGACTGATTCCAGTAACACCCAACTATTGCACTTGCATAAGCATATCTATTAAGGTCAAAGGAATTCAGTGGATATACTCATACTGGTGAATATCTTCATATGCTTTGAATATATTCTTGTCCAGAGTGGATTCAAAATTCCTCAATTTTCACAGGCCCTATAATGACGGGTCTGGCTTTCATTACAATTTTTACATAAAGGTGTTTCCAAAAATCTCTCCTGCATTCAAGACTGATTTTATTCCTTGTCTATCTGTTTAGTGTAACTCTAAGAAATTATACTCCTTTTAAAAATAAAACAAGACAAAATCTCCTCTTCTTTCATATTGCTGAATTCTGAAAAGCCTGAAATTTTGCTGATTTTCTCCAATATTTGAACAGGTTTTAGGACAAATGGGACTATAAAAACAAATAAATCCTCTTAAAAATGTAGTTAAACTATCTCTCTACCTGGAGCAACAACACCTCAAACCCATGGCAATTGTAGGTGCAATAACAGAATCAAGCCTAACACGACTCCTGGCAGGATTTTACATCCTCTCTCCACCAGATAGTGCTGTTTCTCCACAGAGCTACGGAGGATGCACAGGCCAGGGAAAGGTCAGGGGCTGTCTGAGATTACAATCTGCCTACAGTTTGCTCGCCCCTCCTTGCCGCTGCCACCGCCACTGCCTGAAACAGGGCAGGCGCAACCTAAAAGGGATTTGCGGGAGTAAAACCGTGTCTTGGGAGGCCGCTGTCTGCAGATGGCTGCGTGCTGGCAGTGCCATTGCTGCCATCCCTTATCAGTTTACTCTTTCCTAAAGTAAGAATGAAAACAGAAGCTTATGCAATTAGCCTCTGTTTTTATGATTTCTCAGGAGTCTTTTCCTTTTCCAGTTGAGCAGCACACACCGAGAGCAGCCCTGACACAAAGGCTGTTTCCTCTCAGAGTGCTGAACAGAGGGACTTCTACCAGCAAAAGTTACTTCTGGAGAATAGACGGATCACCTTAACCAACTCTGAGTCTAGATATCCTGCAGACTCTCCGTGTATTTTTTTAAAAGAAAAAATCCGAGCTGAAAAAAACCACAAAAAACCCGTCAGGCCATGGTTTACTGCGCTGCTTCAGCCTTTGTAACAGAGTACATAAATGTACCTGGAATACTTTTTACTGCCCTCCTGCATGAGAAATATCGCAAGTGCTGCATCTTCCTCTCCAGACTTCCCCACGCAAAATAGAATAGCTTTTGCTCTTCAGCTCTTAAAGAACCAAATCTTTCTGCATGCACAGCAAGAGCAAAAAAATCAAGCAAACAATTACTAAAAAACTTTTCAAGTGGAAAATGGTACTTACAGCTGTAATGTTCTTTGCTGTCTATTACTTAAAGTTTTTGAGATCACTGAGCCAAGTTTTTAGATGAACTTCCAAGAAGCGTTGAAATGTTGCTCCATGTACCTGAGTTACTGGGTTTTAAGAGCACTGTTCCAGGATACTTTGGTTAAGAACTGTGTAGTGCTAAATGTTCATTCTTGACATAGACATGCTTTGCTGAATTGTAATTTAAAAAGCCAAACAAACAAGTCTAAAACCAAATTAAAACTGTGCAAGGTATTTGTATTTTCCCAAGCAGTGTAAGGCTGGAGCTGTCTGATTCTAAGTGAGCTTGTAAATCCCTGTTCATGCAGGCAGATATTTATCCTTCAAAGAAATGATTTGTGAAGCCAAACTTCGGCTTGCATGTATGGAAAAGTGCAGATGGCTCGAATTAGGGATCAGGCCCTACCTAGGTATGCAGTAGACTATATATGCAATTAGCCAAATATAAGGTCTATTTATTATTTTGTATGCTGTGTTAATAATGTCTGTATTTATTCAGACTTTCGTAATATGCCTGTGTAATCTCAGAGATGCTAGGTCATTAAACTCACCATGGAGACTCTGTTTACCTACCGTGGGCATACAGAATACATACAGTTGCAGTTCTCTAAAAATAACCAGAAAAAAATTAAACAGTGTATCAGTTTGGCTTTCATGTTTTCCAATAAGTATCTAAGGAAATAGAGCACACTATTTACATTGCCCTTATTGAGAAAGAACACAAAGACATCCAGGCAAAAGACTTAATTACAGAGTTCTTTCTCACACACTAAATGTAAGACCATGTAGCTTAATATATAGAACTATATGCATCAGGAGTGAATGGGAGGAAGGGAGCAGGTCTTTCTTGTATTTCTGGCGGGGCCTGTGAGTATGGTCCTTTTCAAAAGTAACATGATAAATGTACCACGGCTGCTGTGAGCCCAGGAAAGGCTGAATTGAGAAGGAAGACATTCCCCATAATTGGCTCCATGCCACAGCTTTGTATCAAACAATTCTACTTGGAGATTGTCAAGATGATAATGAACATGGAGATTTTACTGTACTTCTATTTTGACTAGTAGACTAAGTGGCAACAGGCACCAGAAAGTCTGTCTTCCATTAACACGAATGCTCTCGTGACCCATTGGCTTCATTAGTACTGTATCTTCTACCTGGAAACTGCTCTGGGAGCACAGATACTGGAGCTGTTTCATTAGCTCCAAATATAACACCTGCCTCCTGAGCCATTAGCTGCAGAAATCCACCATTCTCTGTTCTTTCCTCTCCAGTCAGGAATATCAGGTCCAGATCAAGGACTGGGTGCTCATCTTTTACGTCCTTATTCAAGTGGATCCAGGCAATCCAGCTTCTTTCTACTTTGGCTGATTCTTCAAAGCACCCCAGCCGCTCTCCGGGATGCCAGGACTGATGCTTTTTTGCTTGTGATATTACAGCGAACTCAAATCCCATCAAAGGGCAAAGTCCATCCATTTCCTGGTGACTTACTCAACACGAGTACACACACAACAAAAGTAAAATCAGTGGCTAAAAATAATTAAGGCAGTAATAATTTTCACCATAGGAAACCATCCAGATCCCGATAAGGGGTTTGTTCTGAGGAGGAGAAAGTCAGGGTGCATGTAGCTTCACGAGTATTTCATAGGGTATTTGGTATGGTGATGAAAAATGACTGAAATCTTTCATGACGTGCAGATAACATTCAAGAACACAGCACCCACACCCCTTTACCCTTTCAGAAGGGCTTTTTGGTTTGGGTTTTTTTTTCCCTTTTCAGCACGCTTGCAAGGCAGTGGCGACTGCCGGCCTTCGGTTTCCCGCTCAGCGCCAGCCCGGAGCAGCGGGGAGGCGCCGCGGGTTGAGGTGGGGCAGGCACGGGCCAGGTGATCGCGGCAACAAAGGGGCTGGCAGTGCCCCACCGCCGCGGGGCGTCGGGCGGCCAACAGGCGGCTTCAGTCCCAACGCCGGCAGCACCTCCCGGCCGGGAAGGGAAGGGAAGGGAAGGGCGGCCGCGGGCCGGGCCGGGCCGGGCCGGGCCGGGCCGGGCGGGGCGGGCCCCGGGAGGCCGCTTCCCCTGGCGGCGCTCGGCACTTTCCGGCGCTCGCACACCGCGGGAAAACTCTTCCTCCGACCCGGCCCGGCCCCCGCTGACGTAGCGCTGTCTGTGCCGCTGCCGCGGCGGGCGGGGGTGGCGGAGACGCGGGCCGGGGCTCGGCGCTGTCAGGCGGCGGGGCAGGGCGGGGGCGGCGGAGTTCGCTGCCCGTCAGGCGCGGGCTGAGGCGTCCCGGGGATCGCGGAGAGAAGGGCGAGGGGCGGGAAGCCCTGCGGAAAGGGGCGTTCGCCGGCACCGCGGCGCCAGAAGCGCCCGGCGCGGTGCGAGTGGTGGTCCCGGTCCGGGCAGGACCTTGGTGGTCAAGCACGTTAAATAAAGGCGATCGGGGAAGAAGGCGTCCGGGGGTGCTTTGTCCACGTTTGGTTCACCGCTTTAAGCTGAGAGGAGGCGGAGGAGGCGTGAGGCCGGGGCGGGCAGCGTCCCCGGCGGAAAGCCGCCCGGCGGGTGTGGAGGACCGGCAAGCCCAGCCCGGGGAGCGCGACCCCCGCCGCGGTACCCGGCTGGTGGCGGCCGCGCTGCTCCCCCGACAGGCAAAACTTTCTACACTCAGACACACACGCGCACAGAAACACACACGCACGGCCGGGGCTGCCGCCGCCGCCGCTCACTCTCCCCACACACACACTGACGTCTTTTGCGCATTTCCTGCGCTGGAGCGAGCGGCGGAGCGGCACCGGCAGCGGGCGGGGGCTGCGCGGAGGGAGGCGGCCGGCGGCGGCCGAGGGGAGGCGGCGGGCGGGAGGCGGGCGGGGGGCGGCCGGCGGGAGGCGGGAGGGAGGCGGCGGCGGCGGCTCTGCCCATCGCCAGGGCGGCGGCCGCCCAGCCGGAGCCCGCCGAGACCCGCGCGGGCCGCTCCGCTGCCGGCGCCCCCCATGCGCGGGGGTCGCTCCGCTGGGTCCTCGGCCTTGGCGGCGGCGGAGCAGGAGGCGGCGGCGACGCAGGACGGGCGGCTGCGGGCGGCGGCGCGGATGGAACGTCGCCGGGTGGATGTTTGCTGAGCGGAGGCTGTGCAGTAGGCAGGGCTGGTGGGTCGGCCGGTGTTTCTGATCCGTGTGTGTGTGCGTGTGTGTGTGTGTATGCGTGTGTGTATTGTTGTGCGGCGCACAGGCAGGACTGGCGTGTGCGGGAGCCCGGGATCGCGGCTCTGTTTCCTCTGCGAGGACTGATCCAGGATTATGATCAGGGTGAAGGGACAAGGCTCTTGCTTACCCCCCGGATTGATTATGCTCGGGTTTTGATTGCATTCGGGGGTTCCTGCAGCCGCGGCCGCCTCCCCCTCCCCGGCGGCCCCCCTCCCTTGTTTTCCGTTAGAAACACGGGCAAGAAAATAAATGTATTCACTGGGTGTCGCAAGAGCAAAGGCTAAATAATCGAAGGTAACAGCAGCAGGCAGGCGAAGAGACCCGCACCGTACCCTGCTCCCCCACTCCCAGACCTGCCCTCCTATTTATTGGCGAGACCTCCCTCCCTCCCTCTCGGTGCGAGTGCGTTGAGCGAGTGTTTGATCCCGGGAAAAGTGCAGCTATCCAGCCATGGTGGTTTTCAATGGCTTGCTGAAAATCAAGATCTGCGAGGCGGTGAATCTGAAACCCACGGCGTGGTCTCTGAGGCATGCGGTGGGTCCCAGGCCACAGACCTTTTTGCTGGACCCTTACATCGCCCTTAATGTGGACGACTCCAGGATCGGGCAGACCTCCACCAAGCAAAAGACCAACAGTCCGTCCTGGAACGATGAATTTGTCACCGACGTTTGTAATGGCAGGAAGATAGAGATGGCTGTTTTCCATGATGCCCCCATCGGGTACGACGATTTTGTAGCTAACTGCACTATACAGTTTGAGGACTTGCTGCAGAACGGGAGCCGTCACTTCGAGGACTGGGTAAGTGTTCACTCTGTAGATACATACATATATACATACGATTTTCAGTGGCATGGCTCTGCATGCAACATCTGTCTTGCAGAGCTAGGTTGCCAAGGGCAAGTAACGCTTCTGAAGGCTTTTCATTATTTCCACACTTTGTTATACTGAGATAGTCATGACTACTATATAACTAATGCATGTGGTCTACAGGAGAGGCAGGAAAGAAAAATACGCTGAATCTAAGTAACAGGTATGTAGGTACCACGCGAGTTTCTGAAATTATGTGACATAAATACAAATCTAGTTGTCTTATTGAGTCTGAAAAACCTGAACCAAATGCATCTGTACAAAACATTACCGCAAAACTCAGATCCACTGCTTAGATGAGTTTCATCCTTTCAGGGTGAATACTCTTGATTGCCTGGCAATGATGAGCCCTAAAAATCCAGACCTGACCTCTGATACGAGACACCTCAGGGTCTTCCTGTCACTTGAGAGCTCACTGCATCAACGCTGATGCTCCTCCTTCCTTCCTCCAGATGATCGACACCTCTATGCGTAGATCTAACGCAATGCTTCTTCAAGTGCTCAAGACTCATGAAAGGGTCCTAGTGGCCCAACTAGACAAATTCTGTTGTCTGTACACACAAGGTGTCTTAACAGCTTCCACAGCGTCTTTAGGACTCAGAGGCTAACGTGCCTCAGTGGGAGTACAGAAAAAGCTGGAAAATCCTTGCTTTGATATCCTCAGGTACTATGATTTAACAGGGAGAAACCAGTCAAACAATGAAGAAATGTGAATATGCACATTTCACATTTCTGCAGTTAAACAGTTAAATGGTAGATATCCTTTACATGAGAAATATAATAAAGCAATAGTAGCTATCATCTCATTTTCAGTGTGCCCTGCTCGACCAGCCATCTGAAATTATATGTGCTCATCTTTGTATGTATTTATTTTTCATGGCCAAGGATACTAGCCAGTATTTTTTTTGGCAAACAGACAAAGAACCCAGGACCAAAGAAAAAATAGCTAGGGCTAATAGGTCTGAGTTTTATGTATTCTTTGGGGCTTCTTTGCTTAATGCAGTGATGTAGAGATGGTGAGATGATGGGGCGTGAAAGAATTAGGCTCTATTTATGCTGCTTAGGAACTGATCAACTTTACTGTTAAAACTTTTATGTTTACAACTTCAAAATATTTTTCATTTTTGCTACCTGTGTGTTGCATTGTGATAATCAGGGTCTAGATTATTCTGATGCTCTATAAAAGCTACACATTAGTAAGCTCAAATGGTAAAAGTGGGTGATCAAAAAAGGAAAAATAGCTGTATCAGGAAAAGACAAATGCAGCAGTATTGCAGATGTCTTTTACCTGGATTGAATGATAATCAAGTTGGGACTATCCTGATATCAAGTGAGGTTTCATCTTTGAGACCAGTGGGATGAGGAGGTCTGCACAGATTTTTAGTGAAAGAATAATAATTTTGTATGTTCTTTTTGTGCATGATACATGTTTTGACTTTATCACTAGATCTGGAAGGACCTTTCAGATTCCAGATGCCAAGTTTGAATTTTGGTGGGACTGGGGTGCATCCTGGCTCTCATATTTAAGGTGAACTCAGATGTCTGAACACATTCCCTAGCTAAATAGTGGAATTTAACAGGTTGAGGTCCATTGTAAACAGGATCTGTGAGGAACTAGATAGCTGAATCAGATAAATGCTGGCTTTTATTGCATCAGGATTCATTGCTGTCCAGCATTCAGTGGGTGGGAGGAGACGAGGGAGTGACTTCGCCTGTTGTCTGTTGATGTGACAGAATTGAGGACAGGGCAGTGGATCATAACTGGTCAGCCCAATATAATGCAGCTTCTGAAGCATCATTTAACTTGTTCTGTATTGTAAATCCTTGCCATTAGGATTGCGTTCATGTGCTACATAGACAGCATAGACCTTCCCCCTGTATCACAGATAGAATGGGGGGTGGTAAGTATTTATAGGATTGTGCTTTATCCTTCGCAAAATCTTCCTATTTACTGAGTGTGTCGCTGTAATTGTAATACTGAGTGTGTTTATTGGATCAATAGGTAGGACCTTCAGATAACTGACTCTTAGAAAATCACACTGATTTTGGGTCTTTTTTCACTGAGTTACAAGAAGATCTGTGCCCATGACATATCTATAGAGTCCATACTGAAGTAAATAGGTTTATTGGTATCTTCATCAGTGTCTGGAGTCCATATTAAAGCTAAAAAAGGAGTCATCTGCAAAGTGAATGAGTTTCACGCTACAAGGAAAATGCGCATGGCCTAAACCAACATTAGGCTAAGATCTGCTGGTATGATACAGTTAGTTTTTTCTGTTTAATAAGACGACTAGTTCTTTCATTTCACTCTTGGCATTTAAGGCAAACATTTTTGTAGCACTCTTTCTGAACTCTGTAACAAGCAAATTAAAACCAGCACAGTAACCCGTTCTTCCTTACTGCCTGAAATATCAAATAAATGCCGTTTTGAAGCACAAATAAATGCACTTGAAGCACACTTGAAGACCATCAAGTCTTTTTATGCCATTCTGAGGGTTTCCCTTTAAGCAGTCCTGAAAGTTGGAGCTGGCTACCCAGTACTTGCAGAATGTCATTGGGGCAATTGTGCTGGTGCCCCTCCTTACCTTCAGAAGGATGCACCAGTTTTGCAGGACTGTCATTATTAAAAGAGGGATGAGAAAATGTTCATGTGCTAAGAACAGGTCTCCTCAATTAATATTAATAGCTTTAATGCTTTTGATATCATATATTACTGCATGGGGCTTTTTTAAAAGAAATTTCAGAATTTGTTTTATAATATCTGTGCTAGGGTCAAGGTTATGTTTCTAGGTTTCTAGGTTCTTGTTTGAAGTCCAAAATACAAAAAAGATGCACAAAAAAAGAACATTTTGGGGTTTTTTCCCCTAAGAGGAACTGTTTCTCATTTTAGCCAGCTCACCAAATTTGATTGACTTTTGCCATTGTGCAAATCCTTATATTTTTTTTCTCAGATGAGATTTTTAGGAAAATACTGGATATTTTTCTCACTCTTAGGCCTGTGCTATATACGGATGCCATGGTTACAGTGGAAACACTAATGATAAACAAGTACAAAGCTTGAAATCATGATAACGTCTATTGTATTAACACAAGTCAGATCGATATGCAAAATCCTGGTTCCTTACATCTACAGATGTTCAATAGTCGCATTTAACCTTATCATACATATACTCCCTGTATATATATATATATATATATAATTTTTTTTGATTATTCAAAGTTGTGGCATGAAACAGTGATTGGGAGTTTACTGTCTGAAATGTTTTAAACAAAATACATATTTTCTTGGGGTTTTGGTAAGATCAATAGAAAATACTTGTTTGGTTTTCTTAAATAGGTATAATGACAATTAAAAAGATGGCTGCTTTTCCAGTGGTGCATCACTACAGACATAGCACAGTAAAAGTGTCAGTTTTGCAGATTTTTTTAGTCATGGCTATACTGCAGTTTTAAAGAAAGCTTTGGATTTATGACATTTCAGGCTTTTTGTCAGCGCAGAAAATGTCATACAGAATGGCACTGAGTGTTCAAGAGGATGCTGGAGAACTTATGCTTTGAAAAACAGAAAATACAGAACAATAAACAACTTTCAAGTTCTGATTGAAAAACAAACTAGCAACTTGACAGCTCTGGCTATATTTTTTTGAGTTAGGTAGTTCAGGTAATAATAAAGTATGTTTTTATCTATCTTTCTTACGTGTGGCATATGTAAATGATTCACTTGAGTTGGCAATGCAGCTACATTTTAATCAGCGGAATTTAGATCAGGAAGGAAAATTCCATTGATACTTAGCCGTGTGGTTCCACTCCTGCAAATTATTATGATCAATGTTTATGTGTGTGGATGATTGGTAGTATGGGTTCTGAGTTCAAGTCCACTTTCCAGAGTTGACGACAGATGAAATCAGCATGATTGGACTGATGCCAAAGACTCCATCTAAGGGTCTTAGCCATTAGCCTGGCTGTACATGAGAAAACCTATTGAGTTGTCCTAAAAAATCCTTTTGCTGGCTGAGTAGCAGAACTCACTAAATCAGCGAGGACATCACAACATTTAACAAAAAAAAGCCTTTATTTCCACTGAAAATATTTTACAGCTATAATTAGGTTAATGAAAGAAACTTAATTTTCTGCTGTCTTAAAAAATCCCTAATGCTGTCAGGAAAAAAAAACCAAAACAAAAACATAGATTTCAGTGAGCTTTTCCTTGCTAAAATACCTTTCATACTATTTTTCTTCTTTCAGTGTGGCTTCTTGAGATCTAAATTTAAACATTGTGCTTTTTTGAAAGCATCCTTTCATATTTCCATTTTGCCAGTGTGACGTTAGTTGTGCAACTGTGCCACCATCGCATAAAGCAAGTTTATTATGAATTAGTCTAATATCTCAGTAGCAGCTGGGTGATGAGTTATAGGAAATAGCATGGGAAGAAGTTGCAGTCTATACAGTTAAACACCTAGGTTATCTGAGCTCTGAATGTCGCCTGAAAGGCAGTAGCAGGGGAGGAATTAAAGCTCTACCGAGTCCTTGGTCCTGTGAGCTGTCCATGGATGTGAAAAGTAGAACTGTCTCTTTCCAGTGCCTCTAATCTGAATGAAATAGGAAAACTACTTAGGTGTGCTTTTTTTTCCCCCTTCTTTTAATGCCATTTCTGTTGTTGGAATGGGAACTCCTTTCAGTCAGCAGGTGATCTGTTGTAGCTGGCAGACAGAGAATGGAATTGTCATCATTGTAGTGCAGGTCACCCTGTGCGTTCACCTCCGCTTGTGCTGTGTGCTGCTGAGGGCTGGCAACGGGCTGGCAGAAAGGGGTTGTAGTGTATTTTCATTTTTATTTTCATCTGCTGACTGAATTTATTTGTGCTAGTGGTGTTGAAAGGCCTAGGATTTCACTTGCAAAAACTTTAGATCTCATCTAAACTGTGGTTCATGGGCTGCTGAAAAGCTGTTATTGGAATGATATTTGTTGAAATGAAAGGGAAATTGCTGGGGTGCTGTTTGAGAGGTTTCTGCATGACAAGGTGGTCATGGAGCAAGGTCTGTCAGGCTTGTGGGGCAAGGCTGAGAGAGCTACAGGGACTCTCATTCTGAGGGTAAGTGATTGTCAAGAGGAGCTGAGAGATTTTGGAGAGAACTTTGTACGGATGGGGGTCTTCCTTGCCTTCTCCCACAGTCTGTCTCCCTCCTGTGCCTTCTCTTTTCCCTCTCTGCTGGGGATATGGTACACTCACAAACAGCTCACCCACTGTCTTGTATCAATCCCTTTCTACAGCTGCATAAATCTACTCCTACTCCCTGCTAGAAATGTTCTCTCCTAACAGCTCCTGCTTACCTGCAGTGCTTTCCAGTCTGCTGAGAAGCAGTAGAGGAGGAAAACACTGCCTCTGTGGTTGTTACTGCAGGGAGAGAGAAAGGGCAAAGTGGGGAAAGGAAGAGATGAGGCATGGGGAGAAACCTGGAGGAGGGTAATGAATAGTTGTTGCCGCACCGCGTAGTCCAGCTGCCCTTTTGGCAAGAGCAGAAAGCTACACGTGTAGGAGACAGGGATGAGCTGGCATGGGCAAATCAGCTGGTTGAAGGCTGTATGGTGATCACTGACCTGCTTTGGGATTTATTTTTTGCCAGCTTTGCTGAGCGTATAGCTTTTGAAATCTCACTTCGTATGTGAAAAAAATTGCTCATGGCATGAAAAGCATGTAGTGGAGCATGCATTTCACTTACACGGAATTATTGTAGCTGTAGGTCAGGAGTTGATCCCTCCACTGATCAGAATCTCATTTTATTGTTACTAATACCTAATACTGATACAAAGCTCCACATAGTGAAAATAATTCTACTGATCTCTGTAGAAAGTATTTGTTAGAAAAAAGTGACCAGTAGAAGAGTCCAGTTCATAGGTACTAGTTCAAATCTAGACTTCTAAGAAATGTCCAAGTAGGGTGAAAACATGTCCTTCTTGTACCAGTTTTAAGACAGTACATGTCATTATTCCAGCTCAGGTAGTTCTGTAGACACTGTGCAGAACTTCATGGTTCTGAGCAAACCACTGATCTCACTGGGTTCACTAGATATCATATAGGTCAGTTTAAATTCTTCCCTCAACAGGGGCCTGTGCTCCAAAGGAAAACCAAGAATAAATAACAGTTAATGACATCCTTTGCTTGTATTTTTTTCCTTACTGATTTATTATTCATCTGCAAACCTTGCATATGTAAGTCTGGTTTCTGCTCTCTAGCATCAAACTGAATTTCTGTCCTCCATGTCCAGATTTCTTTAAATATTGCCAAGATGAGGGTTTGATATAAGCTGGAATTGTAGAACTTGGCAAGTAAATGTGATTAATTTTCAGTTTGTAAATAACTATTATTTAAATGAACTTTTTAGGAGGGGTTCAGTTTTTGAAGGAAGACTGTGAATACAGTTTTTAAAACATTAGAGACAGGAGCTTTTTGGCTTGGAATTGACTGGTTGAATTCATTCTGCTTTACCCAATACTATCTTAATCTCCTTTGCTTCACCCCAACTATTCTCTTCTAAGAGAAAGATATCTGCAGTTCATGGAAAGAGAGGGTTTGGGAACAACAGATCGTGCAAGTAATGGGATATCTTTGGTCAGAGAGGATTGAGAAGAGACTTCTTCCCTCCACATGGAAAGGTAGGGCTGCAAGTATCTGGATATGGAATAAGGTCCGAAGTCCAAAGACAGCTTGGATAGTTTGGGCTGGGGGGACATGAAACAAACCTTTTTGCCAAGCTGGCCAGAATGAGGCCTGAAGAATGGGTTATTTTGCATGCCCTTTTGAGTTGTGCAAATTGTAGAAGTTACAGGGGTTTCAACCATAGGGGGGGGGAAAGTGGTACAGAGGGTTGACAAAAAGTTTTAACCTTGTGTTTGTGAGTATTTGTGAGTTTGGCAGGCAGTCACTAGACAGTTTAAAAAGTAGATTCAGTAATATTAATATGAAACTGCAACTGTAAAGCTAATAAGCCATTCTAGAGATTGGGTAACTTTCATGGCAGTTATGTACTTTACCCTATATTTTAGCAAAGAAAATGCAAATTAATATGGTGCAAGAACATTTGCAGAATTCTTATCCACTCTGAGCATTATTCAGTCAGTAGCTTGAATTGCTAGTAAGGTTGATTTCTGAGTGTCCTCTCACTTGAGTTAAGAAATCAATGGTATTAAAGTATCATTGCTGTGATTTAACAGAAGTTACAGAAGCCAAGATTTCACATATTTCTGAATAGCACAGCTAAGAGACCTAGAGATATTGGCATGTACACATTAAATATAACAGGAGTTTTAATGTTTATTTTATTGGAAGCAGTGTTAGAGAAATGCTACACAGTTCTAAGAGGTTTTTTTTTTTTTTCCCTCTGAACTCTGTAGGACTTGTATTGTTGAGGAACAGAAGTAATGTCAGACCATAGCTTTTAAAATTAAAAAAAAACAAAGTTTGATTCCATCGGAGGCAGCCATTTCTGCCTTATATCGGCTAACTTGAGCTGATTTGATTGTTCCAGACAATAGAATCATTTTGCTTGTTTCTGGTGTCCTGCTGGGCAATTTCATCACAGGCAGGAACAAAAAAGCATGAATAATGGCTAGATGTTACCAAATAAATTTCATGTCTGCATTGTTTGAACAGCAGCCCCCCTTGGTATCTCTGTATCTTAAATGCAGAGTAGAGAAACCTAATACTTAGTGTTTCCAGCTTCATATTTTTCAGTACTTGAGAGTATAAATAAGTTACAAGCCTCTTATTATGGGGGACCAGGATTTCTTATGCATTTAGAACTCTCCATTCTTCATTACATTGGCCTTTTTAATATCATTAAATGATAGATGGCTTTGGCAATGTTAATATTTATGAGTATATTTAGAGAGTGATGTGGTAGCAATGCAGCAGATGAAATAGTGGTGGAAACGTGAAGGGAAGACTGATGCATCCTCTGCATAAGGTGATGAGGAAATGGCTGGAATTGCTTTGCTTTGTTTCACAGATTAAAAACCAGCAAGACAGTAGTGTCCTTCCTTTTTTCATCAGTTTCCTCTTTATCATCTGTTCTGTCCTTATGCTGCCAATTCTCCATCTTTCTTTATCTGTTCTGGCTTTAAGATGGTCAAGAAATTACAGAGCAGCATTTACAATAGTGCATAAGGTTTTGATGTTGGCAATGCTGGCAGGCTATGTGAATGAAGTGTCCTGCTATAGATCTCTACAGAGGTCTATTCCAAGGTCAGTTTTCTTGCTGGGACCCTATTTACTCATTGCATAAGTCTTTCTGGCATCTGTCAACTCCCCTGTATTTCAAGGTGAGATTCATCCATGGCCTTAGAAAATGATGTCTGAGAATGTATTGGAAAAGGAAATGCTTAAAGTAATTCATGCTGTGTCCACTGTGTTTTCTCTCTCACATGGTTCTTTTTAGAGTCACTGAGGAATCTTTTTTCTTTTCTTTTCCTATGAATTTCATTGCCTTTTCCTTCCTTGTGACCCCATAGTGCCTTGGCACCTCTTGAACATTTGACCTTTTGGCCCACTTTTCTCCTTAATCCACCACTCTTGTCCTCAAGTCCCAGCTGTCATAACTTTTCCTTCATTTCCATGTTATTACTTCCCTTACATCCATATTGCCATTATTCCCAGCAATCCAACTCCTTCCCCTTTTTTTGTAACTCCAGTGGACCAGTAAGATCCTCGTGTCAGTAGGACTCAGAAACATCCCCAGTGTTTGAAGCTCTGTGGTGTTTGCCCAGCCACTGTCATCCTGAGCGTGTCCTCACTTGTGCTGCTCAGCAAGCAGCAGGGAGCTGATCATGCTCGTGGCTGTTGGAGTGGCTATTTTCAGTCAGAAGGGAGTGATGCACTGAGTTTCCAGTTAGTAAACTGCTGAAGTATTTGAAGGAATAAATGTAACGTGTAGGTCTTGAACTTCAGGCAAAATGCTCTGGTTTTAGCAGACTCAGTGGAGTGTGGTAGGAACATGATCTATCCTTGAAAACTGGAATCTCCCAAGCAATGGAAATACTATTAAAAATTTTTAGTTGGTACCAACTATTGGGATGTGCAGTGACTCCTAATCACAGAAAACACTTCCTAGTGTTTGGTAATTTATTTTTTTTTTAACATGAAATGGTGGTTTCTGTCTTCAAAAAATTCCAGTCCAAGCGCAAGTCAAAAAGGCACATTGGGGAAGCCAAGAGAAATATTGGGAAAAAGCAGTGTGAAAGGCTGCAGTGGTAGCTGAGCCGCCTCTTGGCTTAGCTTTGCTTGGTGTCCCTAACTCAAAATATCAAGGGGAGAGGCAATTGTGGAAATTTTACTAGAGATATTTGGAGCTCCTGATAGTTTGCTTAATAGTGGTGCTTCTCTTCAAGGAGTTGATGTGTTTAGAGGAACACCCCATATGATCTAGTCCATGATTCCCAAACTTCTAGTTGGTTCTTAGCTTCAAGAATGTTTGGTACTGCCCAGTCTGAGAGAACTACAGAATTTTTCTGTATAATTCAATGAAAGCTGGTACCGTATTACTGCATTAGAGTTTTTTTCTGTAGTGGTAGGTGGGTTAGACCACTAGCAGTACAATAATCAAATCTGGATATGATAATGGGGATAATGATATGTACTAATGTCACTGGGCTGAGATAAGCCATGTGAAGTTTTATCACACTCCTTTACTCTTCCTGCTAGCAATTTCTCAGAGCCATGCCAAGCCTCTGGAAGGAAGAAAGAGGAAAAAAGATTTTTATTAACACCTCATGCCTGTGTCTCAGAAGTGGTATCCATTGAATAAGAAGCTAGCGACAGAGCTTTTCGCCTAAAAAGCAAAACCTTGGGCTTCTTTCTGGTGACCATTAGGCAATACTTTATATATATATATATATATATATATATTTATATATATATATATAAAAAGATACAGTATATAACTATATTATAAGTTATATCTATATATCTAACTTTAAAAATATTGGTTTAGTAGTCATACTTGGGAAGAAAGTTTGTATATGCATTTTTATAAGGCTGAGTGAAAGGTTTTAAGATACAAGTTCAGCTAAACTTATTTCCAGCAATTCTGAGGAGCAGCCCAGACACTACGACCTAGACAAGCTCCTATAATCTCTTTACGTGCTCTTTTCTTGCCAATCCATGTTCATTCTCTTCCGCTTTGCCCGCAAGAGGCCTTGGGTAGGGGATAATGTTACCTTCTAGGATGTATCATTTAGCAGAAATGTGGGGTCGTGAATCTTTTTTGAAGGGTGTTCACTTTACCATAGTAGTATGGTAACAAAAATAGATGAAGAGCAATTGACCTATGTTCATTGCACCCCAGAACAGTGCAAAAACCTCAGAAACTTTACTGTTTTGGTTTTATTGATAAGTAGATGGGTGAGTAAGCAAAATCAATATACTTTAAACAAACAAACAAAAATTGTAAGTTTGTAGCGAGTGCTGTCCATTAATGACTGGAGGACAGACAGAGGTAAGTTGTCTTGCACACAGATTCCAAGCTGATGTTCCTATATTGATTTTAATGGGTAGTTTTTCAAGTGGTGTTCTCTGTTGCTAAAACTATTGAGAGTATGTGCATAATTTAGTTGCATAAGTACTGATTCCTCTGTGCTTCTAGCTAGTTACATCACCATCAATTGAATTCCTTCTGTTTAATATTGAACTTTACGTATGTCCCTGAACTGAGACCTACTGTAAATTTTTCAGCAACGTGGAAATTACATTAAGAATTTAGGCTCCTGATTCAGCAGCTTTTTGGAAGTGTTATCTAGCTGTCTTTTCCTGAGAGGTTGTATCTGTTGTGATAGAATCACAGAATCTACTGAGTTGGAAGAGACCCATCAGGACAGCTGAGTCCAGCTCCTAGCCCTGCACAGGTCACCTGAGAATCGCCATGTGCCTGAGAGGCTTGGTGCTGTGACCACTCTCTGGGGAGCCTGTTCCAATGCCCAACCACCCTCTGAGTAAAAAACCTAGCCAACACAGGTTCTAAACTGTGTATGAATGAGTTTCTGAGTACACTGTGAACTGCTTGTGAATGTGTTTGGTCAGAAATTTTGGTCAGATGGTCAGGGTTCTCACCATCAAGCCTTCTTTTCAGTTTGCAAATGTGTGTTGTTTTGGAAGTGGTATTGTGCAGAGCATTTTTAAACTAAGAAAAAGCCCGCAAATCCTTAACTTTTTTTGTTTTAGCTGACATTTCATTGATAAAATGATAGTAAATCACTGGATATTTGAACAAATTAAATGAAACTGAGCTCTAGCGTTGTTTGAATGTACTCTGGACATCAAACTGACAATCTCTGACACGTTACATTTGGTTTAAAATGTGTGTGTTCTACAGCCAAGCACTGTTTTGCTGTAAATGCTTTCAAAATGCTTAGTGTATTCTAAAGTTTACCCTTTTTAAAAATCAGGTCTAAAATCAGATGTGAAGGTTGAGAATGTCATTTTATCTTTCAGACTGTTCCTGGAAGACTGAGGTTAAAAAAAATAAATCTGACTGAAAGGGAAGGCAGGCAGAGTGAGAAGTGGGGGCACTTCTGGTGAAGCCTTTCCTCCCTACAGCAGTCTCCTTGCTGGACTGTATGGGCTTTTTCTCTTTGGGACCTGGACATAATTGTGGCAGTGATCAGTAAGACAAATTACAGGCCAAATGTTTTGTAGAACTGCCAAAAAGTTTGCAGCACTTCCAGCGACTGTGAATCAACCCTGCACCCTGTTTGTAGACTCGCAAGCAGAATCTGCTTCCCAGCAGCAGCGTGCTGCTCTGCAGAACCCCTCTATTGTAAGATTTATGCACGGTTAATGAACTTTGCAATGCAAAAAATGTGAAGTCTTGGAGACATTTTATGCAGCTCTGAAAATGTGCTTGATGCTAGTGATATCCCAGTGAGACAGGAGCGAAGTGCTGAGACCTTGTCAGAGCAGGGATGCATACATGCTGGCAGCATGACAGTTTTGAATGTAGCAGTTACTAGTTTTTCTTTGATAACATGAGGTTGTGCAGAAACAGAAAGTTCATAGTTTCTTCCTGCAGGAGCTTATGATGCAAAATAAGAAAAACAATCTCACTTTTGGAGTGCAATAACCTGTGTATCAAGCTAGATGTGGCCTGCAAAAGATGGGTAACAAAATAAAGACCTATACTTTACAGGACAGAAGTATGCAAAAGAAATAGATTATGTGTTATCGTAACTTAAAAAAAATGTATTTGATGCCCCTTGGGGAAGCAATAGTTGTCTAACTGAGGAGTTAAGGGAGTATGTTTTTATTCACATGAGTCAGCAGAGAAAGAGGCTCAAGCTTGTGTGCCAGACCAAGGAACATGTAAATATGACAGATGGTCAACAAAGTGAAGCCACTTTGTAATAGAGCAGTTCCTACAAATAAGGGAGATCTTTTTTGCAGCAGGCTTTATTTAATTAAAAGTTTCAAAATGACGAAACAGATCAACACACACAAAAAAAAAAAAAAAACCAAAAAAAAAAAACCCCCCAAAAAACCCCACCAAACCCATCATCAGTATTGCCTGGTTTTCCTTAGTGTTTCTGGTAACAGGTGGGGTTGGTGAATTAATTTTCATAATACACAAGGTATTTCTGATTCTGATTACATTATTTTCTGAAATCTGTGTGAGCTGTGAGATAATGTGTAATAACTTCATTATAATCTTGCGTGCTGTGAACTGGTCAAGCAGGTTTTTATGTGCTTACTTGTCCTGCATCTACTTGTGATATAGCATGTTATCTCCTCTTTCTTCTGTAATTACTACCTTTATTTCCATTCACATAATTCCTTCAAACTAATGAGCATGTCAGTAATGGAAATGATGGGACAAACATTCACTCATAATTTAGCTATAAAATCTTCTTATTAAATGAATAATCTGGCCTTTTATATCAGTGGTTCCAGAAGAGGCCTTTGTCTGCTTTTGATTTACATGTAGTGATACATAGATCTTATCTGTCCCAGGTTATAATGAAACTCATTAGCAAAATAATCTGAGTCTGGAGAATCTTGAGTGTAGTCATCTTCACAGCATTCCTGAGAGGAAGTGTAATGGATGGGGATTTCTCCATGTTGCCCAGAAGTATGGCAGAAGCATTGTGGTTTTAATCTCACAATTTGGCAGTGGAAGTATCAGTTTCATTTTTACAGTGGGAAGACAAGGGCTGAGATCTAGACTAGTGAAATGAGGTTTCTGCCTGATACTTTCTAGAGATACCTTGTTCTGTCCTAAAGCTTCTCCCTCATTTGTCAATCTCTCCTATCACTCTTGTAAAAGAGGGATTCTCACCATTACATTTCTATTTCCTTCTTGTAGCTTACCTTTTGTGGGCCAATGAATTTATGGTTTGATCAGAAGGTTTTTTTCTGTTTCAATTCTCCAACCACTTTATTATGGGGATGCTTTCCTTCAGTTGTAGTAAACAAACAGAAATGCAGGGCCTCTGTTTTGCTGCTTTCTTGACTCTGGAGTTTTTTTTGTGGAACTATAAAACCAGGCTTCCAGACTGTCAAAGCAGAGTCAGTATTCGGAAGCTGAGCTGCTCCTCTGGATGACTAGTTGGGGGCAGCACCAGCTTTACTGTTTCCGTGAAAAAATTACCACTGAGGGTTATCCTGTGTGCATGTGCTCAGAACGCCTCCAGTATTGAGCCTACCTGTGTATGAATATATATGAGCTGTCAAAAGGCTGGAAGAGTTGAATGTGCAAATGCCTCTTAAACGTAGAACAGATTGTTTTGAAAAGTTTGAAACTTTGAAAGTTGCTGTCCTAATTTATAATTTTGTGTATTTTTATAGCCCCATAACTGCAGTTAATATAGTAGAAGATAACAGCAGACAACATTTAAAGTTAAAGCATTTGTTGTTTCATTGTTCATGCACTAAATTTGGAGGAAAGGGGACTTCCATTTGAGTCAATCATTTGAAGGAAACAGAACATTTGATTTTACATTTTTAGGGTCTTGTCTCTGTTACTAGGAGTGGAAAGGCTTAGGATCCTCCAGCTGGAGTGGTGTGAAGAGGGAGTAAGTACAGCTGGTGTGTGCTGTGGAGCAGCTGTGCAGTTCAGCAAAGCCTGATAGCCCAACACCTGAGTGTGTTTATAAAACAGATGCAGTGAGATTATATTGGTGTTGCCTGCCTGGCAGCCTGGTAGCCTGTGGTTTACACAAGGCTGTCCCTGGTTTTGAAAAAGCCACAGACTCACTGCACCGGATGTGCTGACATGGCTTGGGGTTAACATGTTGTGCTTCAGGACTGACCCCAGTTGGGAAAAACTTGGAGCAGATTACAGCAACTGGGTCTTAATGAAGCTTAGGAGAGATTCTGGGGAA
The DNA here is from genome assembly GCF_009819655.1 of Sylvia atricapilla. Classification (NCBI taxonomy): domain Eukaryota; kingdom Metazoa; phylum Chordata; class Aves; order Passeriformes; family Sylviidae; genus Sylvia; species Sylvia atricapilla. The sequence continues at coordinate 87,223,658 of NC_089142.1, read as the reverse complement.
ATTATAGGGGAGGTGTTCATTTAGCTACTTGTTGTTGCTTTGCAAAGTTATTTATTATTGTGTTTGGGGCTCAGATGAAGTGAGAGAAGGACACAACGTGCTCATGATCATCCTTTCACAGTGAAGAAGGGGCATTCTCTTTGTTTTCCTGATATTGTATATAGTATTGCCCTCCCTGATCAGTGTAAATTTAACATGTAGATTTGTAAGTGTAGTCAAGTGTTTTACTTACGTTTCTTTCATTGAAAAGGTATTGTGCAGATGCTACAGAAAAGGTGTTGAATCGTGCATTGCTAAGGTCCATCATACTAAAAGCAGTCAGTGATGGGAGTATCAATTATGTGGTATTACATGAAGCTGAAGGCATTGGTGTGTAAAGGTGGTGAATTTAAGGCTATAGTTACTTACAGTTTTCATCTGTTTAGGAGAATGTATTTTTATTTACAAGTTACACATTTCTATATGGCTATCCAAAATGTAATGTTGACTTTGCAATATGCTGCTCAGTGATCTACAGGAAGAAACCAGAGCCCTTAAAATATTTTGATGGATTTGCTTTATCTTTCAAATGTATATAGCTCATGAACACAAATTTGAATAGCAGCTTAAGGGAGTGTGTTAATAGCTTTGTTTCATACTGGAGGCTTAGAAATACTGTGACAACTTTTACCTCAGAGAAGCTACGATTTTCTTTCTTTAGGCAAATATGAAAAGACATGGTCCCTGAATACGACTAAATTCTCTTCAAATTCTCCTGGTGTCACAAGTTTACCTTAGATGTTGGATGTTCATCTCAAGGCTGCAGAGCAGCAGAAAAGAGATTGTTATGGGAGGGGTACTCAGCTGTCCTGAAAGTATCCCTGCTTACAAACCAGATTCCTGGTAAGAGTTGTGATTAAAAAACTCAGCTAGGTAATTCCTTTGTGTCTCAAAATGCATCTGCCCTGAAGCTCAGAGCTCATGTCTCAGGGCTTGCATTTTCAAGCCCACAGACTCAGTCTTCTTTTCTTTTAACCCTGTTACTCTAAGGGATACTACTTTTCCAGTTCCACTTCCCTTTTGCACATTCTTCTCCCAGTGGTACTTGTAATCCCTGATTCATTGATTGCTGTTAGCAGCTCCTTGGTTGAGAAGTACCTCACTTCTCTTCTTAGCAGAATTTAAAAATTGTGGTGACAAGCTGCATTTACCCAATGTCCTAGCTTGATTAAAAAAAAAAAAAAAAAAAAAAAAAAAAGTTTTGGCTCAGAATAACTGGCATAAATAAATGGGAGTGCAAAGTGATGAAATAATTTATCTTCATTTATTTGGGTGTATATGTCCAACTCATTCAGCATTTTTTTTTCCTATTCGGAATCTAGGAAAGAAGATGCCTTTCATCAACGCTAGTGTGTTCTCTTGTTCCTTTTTTTCTCCTGGAGGGAGTGAGACTAGTAGCAGCTTTAGTTACAGTTAACATATTTAATCATTGGAAAGCCTAATTTGAGGACCTACTTTGTTACACTGTGTTTCCCAGTGGCTCCATCCGCTTGTGAGGCAGGTGTAATGGATAAAACATATCAAGGCAGTGAATATGTGTCACAGGAAGAGGTTAAGTTGGTTGGAAGTTGTGCAGCCTCCCTTTTAGGGTTGTTTGAAACATAATTGTGTGACAGCAGATACAGGAACAAAATATGTTACTGAGAAAGAACAAAAGCAAATTCGGTCAGGTATTTCAAGGCCAAGGAAACTCAGTTGAGTTATTATTGGCTCCTATTAATATGCCTGAAAAAAATAATGTTCTTTGCTTCAGCTGGGTGGCCCTCAGAAAGGGGAGAGATTCTTTCCTGCCTTTTGAAATCATCAAAGAATATGAGAATAATCATTTCCAAAGTTATCTCTATGTTGGAAAACCTCACTGTTCAGGATGAGCCAGGGTAAACAAAGCAGAAATAGGAAGTGACTTCTAAAAAGTATGGATTTGAACCTGTGAGGTGCTGAATGTCTTCAGTGAAATTCTGAGCTTGCTTGATTTTCAGTAAGTTTATGGCTCTTGGTTCCTGACAGGATCAGGTCCTAAGATTAGATCTACCCTCTGAAGTAAAATTAGGTTACTGCTGTCAGCTTTTTTTGACTGCCAATATTGCTTGCGGTGCTTATCATCAGTGCTCCGTATGTACACAGACATGTACAGCACTTGAGTAAAGATAGAAGCTGATCTACAGGGACTTTCACATTTTCATTGTTTGTCTGCTGTACTAATTAGAACTCTGATATGAAAATGAGACATCAAGAGGATGAAGCAAGATACCAGATGCTTACTGACAAAAGGAAGATCCTTCTTCAGTTTTACTGTCATGCTTAGGAGCATTTTTGCGTGTTTTTTCCCTTATGTAGAGTAAAATAACACCAAATTTGTGTAGTATTTTTCATCAGTAGATTCCTAAGTGGATATCAATTTGATGAATGTATTGAATAAGCAATCAAGACCTTTTTGCAAAGAAGCCTGTGCTAGTGTAATTCTTCACTCACATGAATTGCAAAGCCCTTCACATTTAGTTTTTTTGACTTTCATTGGAGCCATTCATGTTGTATGGGCATCTCATCTCAATACACCATGTTGTGCATGGAGATTGAGAGGTTGTAAAGGATGTTTGGACTAGATTCCTCCTCTCCCACTAGTACATACTTTACTGTCCCTATGAGGTTAATTTTTTACCAATGACTGCAGTCATTGTTGGCATTATTTGAACTAAGGGTGAGTATAATGAGACTTCACTGCTAGTCATGCTTAAGGGGAAAAGAGTTTCTTCACAGTAGTTTTTAGAAGTTATACAAGGAAATCTATATGCCTTAAGCATGAACTGAGAAATGTACATATAGTAGTCAGACTGATTCAGTCATCTTGTAATTTGTTGCTCTTATGGCTAAAATGGCTAAAATTTTTGCATCTGGTTATTGCAGCTTGTAAAAAAAAATCTTATCTGAAATAATACTGACGTTTTTAACAGTGTGACAAATATGAGGGATGGTTTGGGGTCTTTTATTTTCTGAAATTCTAATCTATGCTTGTATAGAAGGCTTGGCCCACCTTGACTCAAAGGGATATTGATTATGTCTTTCCCAGGGTTGGTTTGTTACTCTGTTTTTTGAGTCTTGAACAGAACTTGTGCGTTCATTGACCCTGCCAGTACTTGGGTTATAAACAAATTGGAGGCAAAGGGGAGGAAAAAGAAACAGTGTTTAATTCTACCAAGGCTCCTGCCTCAGGCTTCTGTGCTCAAAGTTTCATCAAACAGGTTCTTCTACCTCTGTTTCCTCATTCCTTCTGAGGAGAGTCAAGCTGACCATGCTTAATTAATCACGCGGCTTCAGAGCCTTCCTTGTGCTGCAGAGAAACAGTGCCCAGGAAACAGCTAGAGTATAGATGCTGAGCTATGATCCTTTGGGCTGGGGAATTGTTTGCTGGGGCAAATTTTTTTCCACTTGGTGTGTGGTGACACCCTCTGGGAGGTCACAGGGAGATGAACCCAAATTTAGTGAGCAAGAAAAGTTACTCCTGTGTAGGGAGAGGCAGTCTCCCATCAAGCCTGGGGAGCCTTGTTTCCCATTGTTCAGTGATGCAAATCACCTGGGAAGTTATGCAAGGGAAAAGCCTGGGAAATACAGCATATTCTTTAATATACAGTAATCTTTGGAGGATAATATTACATAATCATGACATCACCATCTGGGATAAGACAGTATTTTGTAGCCAGTGTTTTTCCATTTACCTAAAGGGTGATCTTAGTACTGCAAAGCAATGCTGAAAAGGGAGCTATGCTGGTAGTTGCATATTTAACCTCTTTTAGGTTATAGACTTCATGTTACATCTTGATCCCAAGTATGTGGTGTACAGGACTTGCCTAAAGACTACTGATAAGGGTAACTTCCTCTGAAACATTTGGAAACTGTGCTTTGAATCTCTTGGTTCTCAGAGTAAAAATAAATGTGCTTCAGACTGCTTACTGAGAAAAGACCAGACAAAATCTTACTCTTCACTGTAGAGATCATGTAGAAATTTGTTGAATATTAGTCATTAATTTTGAAGCAGAAGATAAAACCATCTTTCCTGCAGCAGGCCTGTATGGATCAAAAGCTGGGAAAGATCTGGGTTTTGAGTAATTGTGTGATATTTTTGACTTGCAGACTCAGCTTCAAAAGAGTAGTCCAGATACCTGTAGAGCTTTAAAAGTACCTTGTGCTGGTTTTGAATATTAGGGCTAAATGTTCCTATTGTCCCTCTCTGCTCCACTCCCCCTGCTTCCTCCCCTTCTCCCCACTGTGTTTTAAAGAACTAGGAGAGCCAGGTAATATCTTCCTTTTCATAGCATCTGTGAAATAGAAGATGGATGAAGAGGTACACTCTCTGTGACTCTTATTCCTGTTTTAGTTCATAAAGAGGACTACTAAATAGTGATAAGTTGTTTAGTTTGGGTGGGGTCACTCTATTGGCGGTGAAACTCCTCTCTGTGAGACCGGTCAGTTGAAAGCCTGGTGGGAAAAACTTGCATGGGAGAAAATTTCCTTCAAGGTAATATGGAGCACAAGGATGGACTGTGGTTTGGAGAGTTTTTGAAACCTGTGTGCTTATCGGGAGTTCTGACTGGGAACTGAGTGCTTCTTCTCTTAAACGAGGATGGTAAAGCTCAGTTCCTCACCCCCTTGTTTTCTGCTGAAGACTGTGAATCAGAGCTGTCTGGGCTGCTGGTCCTGCTAGGTAGTATTCCCTGAGCAGGGAGAGGAGGAAGAGGAAAAAATGGCATCATAATTGCATAAAACCCCACATAATGTCTGAAGTACCTCAATTTTACCCCAGAGAGGTGTGTGTCACTGATAAATGAGCCTTGATATTCTTGTCAAGATGCTCATGAGAAGCTTATTATCACAGGCCATGCGCAGTCCACTGGGGTCTTATGAACCCAGTGGACTGTGTAGTGTGATCCCATAACCTGGCGACAAATGTTTGCTCACAAGATGTACTGAAATGCTATTAGGTTGTACCGAACTTATTCCACACTGGATGGTTTATAAAAGTTGCTTATATAGAGAACTGTATCTTTGACACCAAGGCCTTATTTCATTAATTACAAAATTGTGTAGGCCCTTCTGATACCTCCAGTTCCAACTGGTGATGATGCATCCAAATAAGGGCCAAATAGATGCTGAGGGGGATTGGGTCACTGCTGTGTCCTTGCTGCTCTGATAGCTGCCTGCTACGGGGTTTCTTACACCTTGGCTCAGTGCATTTTGTTACTGGGGGTTACTGGAAGATTTCCTCACTCTGCAGACCTCTGACAGGAGCGTGGTGGTTCCTGTTTTCCATCTGAGGCTGCCAGTGGTAGCAGTTATGAGTACAGTATGGATAGAAAACTATTTTTTTCCCAGCTGGTGTGTGTGATCATCGACTGCTTTGATTAACCAGTTCTGGGGCTTAAAGTGAGACATTGTTTTTTCCATTCTTTGTAGTGTTTTTGGCAAGGGGTGGAGAAAATATAGTCATAGCTTTCTTTTCTCTCTGAGTTTGTTTTGTTTTCTGCTCTTTGTGTTCAAGCACAAAATGAAATGGTTTGCAAATAAAATAAATATTAAAACTAAAAAGTAGTTTACATTCCCTCCTTACAGAAGTGTGTCTGAAGATAAATAGGAACAGATCATATTGGGAAAATATTACTTTCCCCCCCATTCCTTAAAATAAAGCAATCCCTCTGTTATTGAAGTTTTCTGCAAGTAAACCACAAGCAGACATACTAAGTGCAGCCAGCTACAGGATGATAGCCTTGTTTTTGTTGTTGTTGGGCTTTGGGGGTTTTTAACTGCAGATTTAGCCATTACAAATTGAACCACTAAAAACACATCAGTGTTATTTTGAAAGTTCACAGCAGATTCAGCTCAGACCAGGAAGTGAGGTGCTGTCCTTTTAAAGCCTGATATACTGAAAAGGGTATTTCTGACGCATGACCTTCAGTGAACAGGAATTCCTCTACTCAAAATCTCATCCTTACCATGAACTTCACTGCCACAATTCATCCTCTCACAGCTGTGTGGAAAGTGACATATTGTGGAAAAAAAAAAAAAGCCCCAGCTATGAGAGATTTTTTTCATATTTTCTAAAATAAATAGCAAAGACTTGCAAAATATAGAGCATGACTTTTTGTTGAAATGTTTTGTGTGCAAAGAAATGTGATTTTAAGTTGCATGAGGGTTTTTTTTTAGTAGAGTTCATTAGCTGTTAACTAAATAACTGATAAGATTGTTAAAATCTGTTTAACTATCAAATTGTTAAGTATCACAATAGAAACGACTGGGGCCTGGATTCTTGAAAATCTGGTTTGAATTTTGAGTGGAGAATATTTGAAACTCCACAGTGAAAAAATCTGGCTCTGAATGCACTTTTTGTATATGTTTGCTTTCACTCCTTTTTTATTTTTTCTACTTTCTTTTGTGTGCTCTCTCTCTCTCTCTCTGCCTTCAATTTAAAGGCAGTGAAAGAACACCTAGGAACTGGCTAGTTTGAGAACTGGGCAAAAGTGGTTTGTGAGCATGGCAGGTATGATGCCATGCTCAGCTGTGGCAGAGTGAATGAGCAGTATCAACTTTGTGCAGATGCTGAATATGACTGCAGTTTAATGCATGCAGAAATACAGCCTTTTTGCCAGAGATGCAGACTGTGGAAGGCATTGAATTGAAGCCTGTTTGGAGTAGGAGAGGGAAGTATCTGTCGGGCAGCTTTTTCAGGAGTCTGCATTTGGAGAGTATTCCAGTTCCTGCTGTTTAACAGCCCAGATTTGCTAACCTCCGGGACATACGGCAGGGCCTACTTTTTTCTCCTAGCTCTTTGTGGAAGTGGGTGTTGGCTAGAGCTAGATAAGGATGAAAACGGGATATGGTGCTGAGATTGCTCTGTTTTTGGTTTTGCTTTTGTTATGTTTGCTGGATTATTTAATTTAACCTAAGGCAATTTATTTCTAGTGTTTAATTTTAAAAGCATGCCAGTGACAGAGAGATCACTGAGCAACATCCCATTGTTTGAGCAAGAAAATGAATAAATAATAGTTTTGTAACTCAAATTCCCTATAAAAGTATTGCAGCTGCTAATTATTTGAAACATGTATTATTTTTATCTATAGGATGTGCTAGATATATAACATTATTTCCTCTAAGGAAGATAATTTTCCAAAAATAAGTGAATGCAGTGAATTCAAATAACTGATAAACCCTACTGAGTAAAAAATCCTGTGGGATTTTCAGGTAGATTAGGAGAAGGGAGTATGGCGTAGGCACCATAGTAGAGGCTGACACTTGCATGCAGTAAACGGTGCATATCCATCAATGGAGATCTTTGATCATAGGCCAATTTTTACCTTCAGTCATAAACTGGAGTTGAAATAGAAATCAAAGAATAGGCTTGGACAATCATATACCTGGAGAGACAGTAATATTCCATATGTGAGGGCATATGTATAAGCATAGTGCCCAACTGTACCTTTTTTTAGTTGCTAAAAAGAATTACTCATATTTGAGTTCAATATTATGTCATTGTAGTTAATAAACTTCTGACAGCTAGCTTCACCCAAAATTTTTTAAAAGTAATTAAATACTAATCTGTTGAGGGATAGAGATAGATAGTATTTCAAAATGTTGAAAAAATAAAGTTTATGATGTCTCAATACCAAAATTTATAAAGAGATATAAACCTTACTTTAAAAAGTCTATGTAATATGACTGCAGAAAATGTTCTAGCTTAATTATAGTAATGTGCTTCGAATTTTCCAATGGGGTCATTTATTTTGAGTATATGTCTCGTCTCCTATTACTGTAACTATGAAATAAGCCTTTTGTTGGGTATGTGTTGTCTAAACGTTGCACATAACTTTCCTGGAATTTGTAAAGCTATTCTGTTTGACATTAGTTGGCATACCTTGTTTGCAACCTTTGTAATCCAAAAATAAAATATTTATGTGTCTCTAGTAGCAAAGTACAAAGTGCCATATTAAGTACATCCATATACGGGCCTGGCTCTGTAAGATGCTGACTGTTTGAATCCCCCTAGCTCAGCAGTTGCATTTACATATGTCTTAAAATGTGGTGGGACTGCTCTGAAGCTACAACTGTGAAACCAGGGTCTCCATCTGGCTTGGCTGTACAAGGCAGACAGAGACTAACCAGTTGAGATGGTTTAGATGATCTTGCAGTTGAGGTGCTGCTGTTGCGAGCAGATACGGACAGAGATGTTGGTCTGGCGAGTGGGAAGAGTGGCGGCCATTTGATCACCAGAGTGAGTGGAGCTATTGGAAGGAATCTGGAGCTTTAAGAAAAAAATTGTATTTTCCATTTCTCAGAAAGGACACTACCTTCTGGCCATGCCCAGGGCCTTGGGGAAGTTGCTTGGCATGCTGGAGGAAGAGGCACTGGCCAGGCAGCCAGAGGTTTACTCACAGCAGGAGAGTGTGATCCTCCAGCTTCCTGCCTGTAGGAGAGCTCTGCTGACTGATAGGCACCCAAGTTACAAATACTGCACTTTCTCTGTGTTTTATTTGCTTTATTTTCATGTCCAATTGAATATTTGTTTTTATGCCTAGCTGAGGATTATTTTTTTTTCTATGAGTCTTTTTTTGTTGTGGGAGAAGAAAGGGAAGGAGGTATGGGGATGACTGGTGGGCTTTCAACCTGTCGAAGGTTTCTGTGGTATGTTGAGGATTTGCTTCTAAAAAGAATACTGTGCCAGCTATATGGTCTGTCAAATAGTGTTGTATTCATTAGTGCAGTGAGACTTGTTTGCATGTATCTTTTCTCATCCTACCTCCTTTTTTTCTCTGATTTAAATAATTTCATTGCGGGATAACCGTAATAAAAAATCCTCAAAAAAAATATGCCAACTTCATGGCTCAGGGTTAGCAAATCAGATGTGCAGAGGAAGCATGGGAAATCTAAAATGCCTCTCAGTGCTATTCATTCATAGCCAGAGACTTAGGAGGAATAAAGCATAGCTGGATTGGAGTTAGTTGTGTTCTTTCATCTTGCTTTATAATTTTTAGCATGGGAAAGGCTGAATATGCATAGAAGAGGGAATACAGGTGACCTTGTCCCTGTAACATATAAGTAACAGCTGTGTTAATTACCCAATACAGCGTTGCCCTTCATGAGTCACAGCTATCTCCAATAAAAATAAGTGTGATAAAAGGGAGTGGGTTAGCTGGTGAGGGGAGAATCATGAAGGAGGAGGAACCTTGAGGAAGAGGGAGTGAAAGAATTGTGAAGAAGACGAATCCTGGGGTGAGACAATCACTGCAGTGAGGTCAGTTCAGGTCTGCAGTCAGAGCCTATTGGAACCTGCAGTCACAGTCTGGCCAGGTGAAAGCCTGCGTTCAGAGTCTGTAAACTAATACCTATAGTCACAGTCTAGTGGGAAATAACCAGCAGTCAGAGGCTGCAAGGGAAACCTACAGTAGGAGCTTGCTGCAGCAAGAGTCAGGGAATACTTGGAGTCAGGATGGCTGAGCTGTAAAGAGGAATAAACCAGGACCCTTTTCATGCTGTGATAAACAAGAAGTCTGTGTCTTGGCTCATTTCTACACTCTGACAAGAGGGCTGCTGCAACAGAAGAGAAATAAGATGAGTGCTGCTTATGTTATTTTTTGTGTCATGGTGAATTCACCCCTTGATATTCTATCACAGCACAAAAAAGGAGCATGTTTCTTACTGAACATTGAGCTATTCTGTGACATGGTGTTTTACCTAGAGGCAGACAGCCATTTATCTTTTTTTTTTTTTAGTATCTTTACATGGGAATTAGTCGTCATTTGGTGGGAAATAAGGAATCACGTTAACCCCATATGAAAATGGGGTTAATAGCTACATTGACTCAAAACAAAGCTAGTTTAGGCTTTGAAGGTACAACCAGAGTGCTGCCAAACAGACTCTTCCTCTGACTGCACCAGGATATATGCCTTTATAAGAGCTTAGAGGAACTCGGAGAGGAAGTCTTGCCGTGGTAGGGGCTGCTGAAGCTGTCCCATAGGAAACCAGTGAGAGGAAACACGGAGGGGGGGTGGCTGCTGTCAGGAATACTCTTGCTGCAAGTCACAAGGGGGAACTAATGCAGTGGGAAGCACAGCTGGCATCTCTCATGGTCACTGGGAGGACACGGTGCAGTTATCTCGTGGTGGGAAGTGATAGTGAACCTATCCCTTGGTCTCTTTGTGGCTGTGGGGAGCAAAGTGATGGTGGAAGATAGGAAAGGGAGAGGCCATTTCAGGACATACAGCCTACAGAGATGGCTGGAACTTGTTATGGTAATGAACATTTTAGTATTATGCTCCAGCTTCATGTTAGTTGTTGAGGAACTATACAGCCTGTCCTCCGTCCTTCCTGACTGATTGTCCTTGTGAGAGCACCTATTTGTGGGGATATGTGATTTCTTGAAGATTAACCTTTTTCCACTTAGCTTTCCAAATTTGCTTTTGATGGAGATGGATGAGTTTTAAGTATCATTTGCACTTTTGTTCAAAGCATTCCTGGAACAGTTCTTTGCAATGGCCACTTGGACTATTTTAAACCTTGCTTTTTCAAAAAGTGAAGACAAGTGAAAAACAAGCCTTATAGAGTTGTATTCATCTGTTCTTTGGCAAATAAGGACTGATTTTTGTAAAAAAAAAAAAAAAAAAAAGGGTAGCATTTGAGCAGAAATCAGCAAACATGTTTATATTTTTCATTGGAAAGACTGCTGCATCACTGTTAATTTCAGAGTTTCTAAAAGTCTTAGGACCTAGAAGAAGGATACTGACCAGTACCCTTTTTAAAATGCATTTTTTTAATCTCTAAATGAGCAAAAATATGAATTTTCTCTGGATAGCAAATTTCAGAGCCAAATAGCACATGCTAGAGAATTTTGTGTATTGTGTGGCTTTGACTGATTCACGTGAATGCTAATGCTCTGCTTCTTTCCACTGCCTCATTTCTGCCAAGAACTGGTTTAGCTTTTTAAGCCTTCCAGCAATATAAAACTGGAAGGAGGAGATTCTTTGATTTGCAAGGCCCAAATTGTGAAGTATTGGTGTATTTTATGCTTTTCTTAATACATGTATCTATACATTATTGCTCATGTATCTATACATTATTGCTCATGTTTTGCTTGGGCTGAGAAATACTGCATAATATAGCATTGATACTGTTTTGGAAGGGTAACAATTTTAGACTCCTGTCTTTGTTCCTTTCAAAGTAGCCATCCTGAAATTGTGCTTAGAAAACCTTATACCACATTGAAGCATATTATTCTCAACGTAACCACTCTTCAGCGAGCCCAACCAATGTCACCAAGCTAGCTAATGAATGTTTATGCTGTATGGGTCCAGTTGTCTTTAAAATATGGCATTATGTACAGTGTACATTATTTTAATTAAAATATACAGGCAGCATCCAAACAGATTGAGTACTTCTATACTTTTTTTTTTTTTTTCTTTAGCAGGAGAGTAGAGAGAGAAACATAACTTCTCTGGTTTAGGTGGTTCAGCAGCTGGGATTAGATACTAATGTATAGAACACCTCTGTTGCCAGTAGCCCAGAGAGGTGCAGGAATCCTTGCCAGTTTTTCCTGACACACTTTGCTTCACATATGGAAAGTCATAGTGTATAGCTGGTCAAACACTTGTGGGTGCTGGTGTGTGTGTGAAAGATGAATTTTACCTTGAAGATAGCGTGATAAATCATTAGTGTTTTTTCCACTGTCCATGGAAGGAACCTATAAATTCCTTGGCAGTCAGGGTTACCTGGAGACTAATATAAAGGTTGCTAGTATAAAGGTAGCTTGCTTTGTTGCTTTGTTACTTCACATCTGTGAGTGTGCCAAAAGGCAAGGCTAATGGTTTGCATTCCCAAGTTCAGGAGAAAGCCAGATCAGCAAACTGGAGACCTTTAGTCTGTCCTATTTATTCCATCTGGTCAGGACTTTTTTCTTATTTTGGAAATACTGATCTGTTGCATTTTTTTCAGTAGAGTGTAGCAATTTTCACGTAATTTACACAGCAGAAATATTTATGAGGTCCTGGGTGGAATTACCATTCCCAGCCAGGAGCTCGTGATGGGAGCAGTTCAATGGCATGCAGGAGAGCACTTTCAAGGTTGGGTTTCTTTGCTGGCAATGGCGTTCAGTCTCACATCTGAGTAGTCTGACCATGGGGGCAAAATGCTCTTCTCCTCCTTCCCAAGACAGTTGGTTTCACTTTAATGCATGGTAAAATAATAAAAAAAAAAAAAACAACATAATTGTTGTAATAGGCATTTCACAAAAAGAAGTGAATGACGTTACCCAGTTTTGGGGTGGTTTTTGTTAATGATTTTACTTGAAAGGAAGCAGAAAGAGAGATTAATTTACAAAAGTTGAGTAGTACCCAGGTCTCCTACACCTTTAATCACTCTTATCTGTTCCAAGCACCTATTAGGAAAGAAAAAGAGCTGGTCTATTTCATCCCATCAGCTGATGTTGATACAATCTGGGCCTTCTCAATGATGTGAAATAGATGGGTTTCTCTGACACTGGGATATGCAGAAGACAAGAAGTGGAAAACAAAACCATGAAAGTGGGTGGAGTAACTATAAAGAAAAAGGAAGATGGGTTGTTTCCCTTCAGAACAAAGTCTCATTGAAGTATCAAAAATCCTCTTCAAGTTGTATGTACATGTCACTGATGTGGTGCTTTCAGTCTTGTGAACTGGAATGTCTGGTGAGGTTTATTCATCCCTAGCAATTTAAGGAAGGGAGGCACTGCTGAATTCCAAGATGTTGAATATTGCAATTTTTGCTGTTACTTGCATGTGTGATGTTACCGCCTAGGGACAAAAATCCATTACCTTAGTGTTATACAAACAGTAACCAGCTAGAATTCTTGCTTAAATGTTTCTACTGCCTGTGATGGACACAGCAGATGTCTAGAACAGCAGGCTCAGATGAGTTTTGAGATGGATTTAGCTTTTTGCACACAAGTCAGATGTCTACATGAGAGATAGAGGTCAGAGCCTTACATCAGACAGTCAAATAATACAGTCATTGGCAAGTTTTTCATTTGGTGTGTTCTCCTGTATTACATGTCAATACAATTAATGTTTACATGTCTCCTTTAATTCAGTCTGTTTGAATTTAGTTATTGCAAGTGTGTGGCCATGATGACTGAGCATAATTTTACCACACACTGCAATATGTGTAGTCTTTTCTTTTGGGCACTTGGAACTCTAGTTGTGCTCTTGGAAGGACCCATTTCCAAGTCCTGTGCAGCTTTGACTGGTTGGTTGTAAAAATTGCATAAAAGAAGGAAGAGGACTAATTTCTTTGATAAAGCTGGGTTACTTGTGCAGCAGTTCAGTGTTTCTTTGCATAGATATGCTAAAACCAAACTGGGAGAAATGATTAAAAATTTCTAGCAGTGCCGTCAGATATCTGAACTTTTCTTTTTCTTGTGAAGATCATAGAATAAGCATTTTAACCCAATCAGGGCTGTTTCTTTAGGGGTTCTAGTTGAGGCTTTGTGTTGTGGATGCTTTTACTACAGAAAAATAGGGGTCAGTGGTCATAGGCATAGTGCCTGCAGAAAAGGGATTTCTTATAAATAATCCTGTGTATTTATGTTCTAGTTCACCTAATCAAATCTTCTTTCAAAATAGTGCAGAGAGCAGAGATGAGTTCCTATAATGAAATGGCAGGAAAAAGCTATTTGTCCTCTGATTTAGGCTTCTATATTTAACAGTACCTAATTTTGAATTTAACCTAGAAGTAATTATTTTTACATTAAAGAGTCTTTTAATTTTGCCGGAGTCTCATACTTGTGTGCCAAAAGTAGACACTTTTAGAAAACAGTGACCTCTAGAAGTTTGCTGCATCCTTAAATAACTTAAAATTCTGAATGATTTTGAGGCTGCCAGTGCCTTTTAGAATTGTGACTCAACACCTTGATACATTTTTTTTTAAATTTTTTTTGGAAGCCAATCACCATTTTTTAAGATAATGTTGTTCACACTAGAGCTTGGGTTAATTCTTTTCTTCAGTTTGCATCTTTTAACAATGAAGGGAATCTCCAGCACTGTTGCTGGCTTGTGAAAGGATAACACCATCTGTTCACCTTGAGAATCTGAATTGTAGTGCTTGATGTCCAGCCTGTAATTTTGACTTTTCCTGGTTTAATTTAAAATTCTATGTGATAATTGATGTCCTCACACACTATGGATATGGTTATTGAGCAGCTGTGTGTAATGATAACAACAAGCATAAATGCATATGTAACTTTCAGGAGATAGACTAATTTGGAATTCTGCTGACAGTAATGAGTAATATGCCTAAGGTTCCTCACTGTGCGTGTATAGCAGCTTATGAGTTCAATTAACCCTTATGATAATTTCGTCCATGGAAGGCAACTGCTAAGAACACAGCAACGAGATCCAATATTTCTTCAAAGAGAAGTTATTTACTTGTTAGGGACACTGCATAAAGCATCTGTTACTTCCTGTGCTCCTTGTCCAGGGTTCGTGTCTGTCTCCTGTCCTGTTTCATTCTATCCTTGGTCCTAGTGTATTCCTTCTAAGCTGCTTCTTTTGTTTCATACCCACCTCTTCTTCACTGTGTTCCAGCAATGAACACAGTGTTTCACTGTGTTCCAGCAAAACCTCGGTTGCTGCATTCAAAAACTATCCTAAAATACTTTTTCTTTCTTCAAGGTCTTTTGTGAAGCTAGCTTGTGAGGAGTAGAGCTTGCAGAAATGTGTACACTGCAAGAGATAATCTGTAGAATATGTTATGTGGGATACATTCATGCAAAATTGTGCTAAATCTTTAGAATGGTAAACCTGTAAATGATGGTTCTAAATTCCTGGTGAGGTAGGAATTGAAAATTACTACTGCTGTATTCTGAACTATTTTGGCAGAAACTTCCTTTAAATATACAGCTTTACAGATACCCCATTAATTTGAATTTTACTTCTAAAAAAAAAAAATATTGAGTGAAATTCTGTTCTCAGTGAAATGAGTAACGGAGTTTCATGGAGTTATTTTATTAGTGCCAACTTTGCTTGAACCTCTGTAAAATCAGGATTTCTTTGTTCATTTTTACCAGTTTTCATATGGAAGGATTCCACAATGTTTCTTTGTTACTAGGTATGCTGAGGTATTGGTGAGATAATTTTTTGTTGCTGATGTTCTAGAAGGTATAACCTAGTCTTCATTAATATATAGAATAATTTTTAAAATATTCTTAATTTTTTGTCTTGAAAACTATGTGAGATTCTTTAAAAAGAGTTTTCCAGCTATTTCCCCTTTATATCAAAGAATAGCACAAATGAGAACTTTAATTATTGGACTTCTTATTCTTCTGAGACATCTTCTGTAACATCTTCAGTAGCATGGTAGACAGTGAATTTGATGTGTAATTTCCATTGAATTATTAGGAACTTCAGGATTTCATACAAGAAGGTGCAAAAGGGGTAAACATAAAATAATGGATGTTGAAGCTGGAAACAAAAATTCTGTTACAAATTGCTTCTGCTGTCTGTGTGCTTTAACTCAGCAGAGCAGAAACAATGATTTTGGGGTTTGTGCTTTTGGTGAAGTGTCCCTGGATTCCCTTCATCGGTCTGCATTCATGGTTCTTTGGGAAGCAAACACAGCTGAAAGCTGCTGCTGTTGCAGTCCTTTGTGTTGCTCTTTCGAGAATGTTTCTGTCAACTTTTTTTACTCTACACCCAAGATCAGGTTTGGCCGGGGTGGATTAGTACCCCTACCATCACTTCACATACCAGCCTTTCTTATTTAAAATATGGCTGGGTCTAAATATTTTTGTTAGGAAGCTTCACAGCTGTGGGGTTTGCCTACACATCTGTGGCTGAAAGTGGTCTAATTTGCAGAAATGTGGAGAGAACTGTGCACTCAGCATTACTGAGCTAGTAAGTTAGATGCATTGGCAGGTAGCTTGTTGTTTCTGTCCCAGATGCCCTTCTCAAAGCAGAAGGGCTATGTCAATAATTTATTTGAATAAATCCTTATTAATAAGTTAAAAGGATTTAATATTTTCCATGTTGAATTGTGTTGAGTAGAATGAACCTGTGAAGATACTCCTACTGACTTTAGTGGAGATAGAGGATTCACCCTTCAAGAAATTAACTATGACAATTCAATCAGTAACAAGTTTTTCTTAACTTACTTGAAAAAGAGCTGTGCTGCCTATCTTAAGAGAAGGCTGACAACTGCAATGAGAGGAATCAGAGTAGGAGTCCACAACCTGGTGCCAAAAAATAGTAGAGTGTTGACACAGACTTGCTTGCAGTGGAGACCTTGAGTTTATACCAACACAGCAGATTACATTCAGTTCTAGTTGTAATGTCACTAAAATAGTCCTCTGAACTGAAAGTTTTAATGGTTTTGTTTTCCCAACACATTCAGTGCACACAGAGCCTTGTGTTTGCTGCCTGGGAGGCTGAAGCTGGGCAGTGCCTGTGGCATGCTCGGCACACAGGGACTGAAGGTGTTCCTGCTTTCTGCGGGCAGCCAGAAGAGAGCAGGGGAACCACAGCTTGTTCCCTTGTAATCCTGCAGCAGCTGCAGAGCTGTTGCCAAAGGCACACGACTTGTTCCTCCTTTACTGTTACAAGTTTGGGTATTGCAGCTCCCTTGTCTAAGATTATGCTTACCCAAGTAACAGCTGTAGGACTCTTACACTGTTTGAAACTAACAAGCAGACTAAGTGTACAAATTCCTGCATGAAATTCCTTTTTGAACGTGCAAGATAGCTAAGACAGTAAATGAGGTATCTCACTATACTAATTTTTACTTTTATTTTTTTCTGGCACCTAGGGACACTTTTGGTGTACTCTCTAAGACTTTGGATAGAATATAGATTCATACAAGTATGCAGTGTGTTGGCATTTCTTCTGTTTAATCTTTTTTATATTTGATTTTATTTAAGTAACTGTTATTTAACTGTTATTTATTTAACTGTTTAAGTAACAGTTATTTGCATAAACAGAAATGCTAACAAATGTTGGTATGGAATTGTTGGATTCTTTTGGAGCTCAGATATGTAGTTCCTGTAATTCGGCTTGGTAAATTCTAACAGTTATGTAACAATCACTATCCCAAAAGACATTTAGTGTGGAAGCTATTTACCCTATATTACAGATTCTGGAAGCACTGTCCTCAGTTTATCTCAGTGTAGTGATACAACTGGTAACTTAATTAAATTATTAATTTTCTTTGGAAGTTTCCAAGCATTTCTTTCCAAAGGACTTGCATGCAGCATGGTATGCCAAAGACATTTTTATTACTGCTGGCATGTAATATAAGAGAATATTATTGGTTAACATCTTCATTTTCTGAGGAATGACACTATGGGTCATAATACTAGCTCTTTTGGGCTCTATCTGTATGTGTGGCTTGCTGACTTCTGACAAGCTGTTGAATCAAGGTAAGAGAATAATATTTGCAATACTGTGAAAATATGTGGTACTCAATTAGTATCTTGCTGCAGTAGTGCCCAGCTGTAGCAGCACATTAACACAATGGGGAAGAAGTACTTGGAGTGGAAATTGCAGTTGCTGGTCTGTTGCACTCTCACATTTATACTTTGTTACACAGTCATTATATTTATTGTACATCTTTGTGTGCAAAATTGGAAATTTGTACGTCCAGTAACAATATTCTCATTGGCTTCAGCAGAGCAGGATGTAAAAGCTACTATGGACTGAAGTGTAGGAAGAGGGAATATTATGTGAGTAGTGGTAATGCAGTAGCTCTCATGGCAAATTTCACTACAATGAAATTATTTCATTAAAAGCTTGGTTTTTTTAATAGATGACATGTAAAAATAAAATGTCTTTTGGAAGATTATAAAACAATATGTAGGATGCTTCTTTGTCATATAAAAGTAGTTGCTGTTGAAGCTTGTGATGTTTTCAGTAACAGCTCAGTTATTACTATATATGCCAGGTTTTTCATGACAGTTATGAGAGACACCTGTACTATTCTTAAAGCGCATTTCTGAGCTATCATCAGTATGGAAAACCAAGCTGAATAGTACATCTTAAAATTGATGACGGCCATCTTCTTTTAATGCCTCTATAATGCCTTAGAGAATTTGAGGTGGTCACGATATATTGTAACACTTTATAGAAAGGGCTTTCAACCTTTTGGCACATTTGGACAAGAAGCCATTTTTTGGATATTTTCCATTTCACATACATCTGTGTTCATAAAACTCCACGCTGTGTCTTCTAGCTGGAAGGAAAAATTCAAGGCTTTTTGCCTTAGCAGGAAAAGTGTTTTGTTGGCTAAAGAGAACACAGTTTAAAGACAATTTCAAGCTAGAATAATTATTATTCTGTCTAGATAAGAATGTTAACCTCCAAACGTTTTTGCATATTTATATAATTTAATTTCCTTAACATTGAAAATGTTTTAAAAAGCTGCTTTCTTGAAATAAAAATTCAGCACATTTTTCTTTTAGATAAGAACATTGTTTTAAAGAAGTTATTTAAATAATTAACATACAAAATTTCATAAAGTATTATACATTTTAGAAAGTACAACTTCAACCAGAACAACACAAATAAGATCCATATTCATAAAGAGGGTCTGATATGATAAGTCTGTGCCTTTGGCGATTAGCTGCCTGTTTGAAATTTTTTACAGGATTCTTCTACTGAAAAAAATGAGAATCCTGAAGGAGTTGTCTTTGGCTTCTACTTTTTAAGGTGTTTGCTAATTAAATTTCTTCAAATGAAGAAAGCTAAACGACTGTCCTGTAGTTTTTGAATGTCAAGAATCTGTAAAATAAAGTTCTTCCTACTTTGTTAATCAACTGAAATAGCTTTAAGAATTAAAATAGAGTCAGAAGTTATATATTTATAATTAATCACATAAGATAGTATTAAACATCATTGTAAGAGATTTGGGGCCTTGAACAGAACTTCGTCTCAAGTCAAGCTGGAACCAACATAGAATTGTTTGCAAATTTTAGATACATGTCATCCCAAAAGTTTCACAGGAGAGGCAAATCTATACAGCTCAAATAAATATGGGAGTTCGGTTAAGTGCCAAAATGGCAAGCAAAATCCTGACTGGGGCTGGAATTTTGTACTGTAAAAAGAGCAGGACATTAGCCTATCCTTATGGCCCAAGAAGTGTATCAAATCCAGAGTAATGAGTTCAAGCTCTTTATGAATCTGCACCAAAGCCCACTGCCAGTGAAACTGGTTCTGTACTGGTCACTGCAGTATGAGTGTGCTGCCATGGAGTTAATCACACCACTTTCCTGGATAACTGCATTCAACATGCCTTAAATAATGTTAGTCATACAGCCACCTTGGTTACCAAAGAAAGATTATGATGTTAACACCAGAAAGTTTTATAGTAGTCATTAGTAAAAATAATACTGAATGCTAGAAGGAAGATTCCAGTCACATAAGATAGGTAAAGAAAATAGGGCAGTGTTCTTAACCTGATGGTGTGCCAAGATGGGAGGCTTATTTTGGGAATGGAAAGTGATAGTTTTATTCAACTAAGATAGGAAAATCCCAGGATATAGAAAATTGAGTTTGTTATATCTTTGGCTATTTGATGTATTGGTATCTTAGTGTAATTGAACAAGGGTACTGTTCTTTGTTTCTGTCTTTGCCTAATGATATTAATAACAAGTTGTTTGGTTTTTGGTCACCTCTGAAAACTGGAACAAAAATTGTTTTTATCTTTGAAATGTGTTTTTGCTTCTGGGGTGGGTTTTTTGTTTGTTTGGGTTTTTTTGTTTGGTTGGTTTTTGTTGTTGTTTGTTTTTAACCTCTCTTAAAATTTGACAAATGGCACAGCTATAAACACAATCACAGACTATGGTTGTGGTGTTGAAGTCATTCATGTTTATTGTACCATATGTATATGCTACCTGTGAAGCTGATTGATATTGCTGGGGTTAGGGAGTGTTTATAGCCCTAGGTAATGGTAGGGATACGATTTAGTCCATGACCCTCCAGGATGGAAGATTTGAGTTGGTACTAGCTTTGGAGTTTTAACCTGTCTAGTCAGTCATGAGTATTCAGGCCATCTTTGATTCCTCCCATCTCACTGGAATCTGTCTTGGTACTTAGAGATGCTGGTTTTACAAAATTTCAATCTCTTTTTGTTTATCACCTTTCTGAAAATACTTTATTCTAGAAATTTCTCTTAAATGAAAGTGAGATTGTTCAGACATGTAGGGAAAGGACCACCATGTGTTTTATCTGAAGAGGATTGGAGTGATCCCAGTTTAAAAGTAAACTATCTCATCTCTGCTTCTCCATAGGTGTGTGTCAGTACTTCTCTGCTCAGCTCTTTAAATAATTTCAGTTGCAGAGTGAACTGCTATGATCATACCCTTCCCTAGGAGGCACCCCAAAGTCCTTTGTTTTGCATTTTTATCTAAATTTTGGAGACTTGTGACATGGTTTTCATAGTCCACACCTGCAGTGCCCACAGGTGGGTGTTAAAACTCTGCATATTGCTGTGTAGCCCTTTAGCACAAGGACCCACAGCCCCTCCCAGGTGTGACTAACCAGCCAGACAGCAACTTGTGCCATGACATGATAGTCCCAGGAGCTGGAAGTCTGCCCCAAGGAGAGGTTTGAATCAGCAGTGCTGAGATGGGAGATACAGCTCTGAGATGTGGTGGTGGAAAGATAATGGTGAGGGACAGCCAGGTCTGGTAGGAAGGAAGTATGCAATGGGAAAAAAGAATTGTTGTCTGCTTACCAGGATGTATTTAGCCCAAGATCCCAAAGAGGAGAGGGAGAGCCAGACTTGCATTGGTGGATAGAAGGGTGATTCTGCCAGACCTGGCTGTGGTCAATGATAAGGTGTCTCCCTCTGGCACATAAAAAATAATCCAAACTGATGCAAATGTAGTGTACCATTTGTGGTAACAGTAATTTAATTGTTAAATGCTAAAATAATTAATTTATGTAATAGTTGATGACAAATGGTATTTTGAATTATAGATGCACAGATTCTTACAACAGGACTTCTTTTTTTCTTCAGAAAATGATTGTTATGCTGTTACAAGCATTTAGTCACAGGTATTTTTTTCCTAGTTTTTCTTTTTAATTTGTTGCCCATATTGCATGAAATTCAGTTGGTGCTTTAGTCAGCCCTTTGTGTGTGTGCAGATATGAGTGGATATAAAGTTCAGTTGGAAACTACATAAGACTGGAGCCAAAAAATTGTGTTTCATCTGCAAAATGCCATTTAAAAAGAATGATTTCACAGGATGCCACAGATGCTGTTGGTGTGTGTATCTGACAAGACCAATGAATTTCATGCAGAGAGACATGTTTTTCTTCTGTTCGCTGTTAGGATTCCTACTTGAAACATGTCCTTAATATTTAACAGGTTTTACTGCTTTATTTTCACTGCTTTATCTTTTACTGCTTTATTTTCAGAATTCAGACATTGCTGTGCCACGATCTTTGCTTTCACCAGAGCTTTCCTTAGTTTCCTTCATCATCCTGTATTGTGAACCACCATGTGCACTTGCATTTAGTATTCCTCAAGTCTGGGATTTCAGATTGCTGCTACTCTAGCTTGGATCAGTTAACATAATGTAGAGACCATGGTCTTGTTTCCATTTCACTATGATAAGAATTTTCCATATTCATAAGTTGAGAATTGTTCTTGAAAAGCAATCCCTCATAAGTGTGTGTTTTTCCCATGTACCGTGTTTGTTAACAGATTGCAAGAAACAGTGCCAGACATAAAAAGCCCTAAGAAATGCATTTCTTGTGAGTACGAATTCCTTGGAGCTGGTGCTTTGATGTATATTCAGAGTTCTGTCAGCTCTTTTTGTGTAATAGCTAGTGAGCCTTTCATCTCTGCCTTTACATTTTATGCCCACTTTCAGAGTGAGGAGGACAGCAACTGGTATTTTGTATTGTATTATCTTTTCATTATAGCTGCAGCAACACAGTCTCATTGGCAGCCAGAAGTCCATGAAGTTAGTCTTCATGTCACCTTTCACGTTTTTTGCTTTTGTATTTTAAAGAAGTGCAGTGAACTTCTTTCACAACAGTGTTTCCACGTAAGTGAGAAGGAGCAAGGGCCTTTCTGCAATGTGTATGGTCTTCACAGTGTTGCCATGAAAATCATGTATAACTTCTTGGCATCTGTGTCCTGGAGACCAGGTTCAGCAGACTTTGAAATAGGCACCACGCCATCTGGGCCGATGGGTATTAATGTAAGCATTGGATATAAATATTACAGACATGATTCCCACTTCCAAATGTTACAAAATGTTGTCCTGAACTTCTACCTCTGGATGTAAAGGATTTGTTGCAAATCCAGCTCAGGGAAGAGTTGGCTTTACAGTCTTAGAAATCTAAATCTTGGCTCAACTGTGTCATTTGCAATGTTGGAAAAGGGTGTGAAGTTGCTCAGAGGAACTTGCTTGAATTTTTGGAGGAGTTCCCGTCAGTAACAGATGAAAAAAAGTATCTCTGTTGTTTACCATTTTCATATGAATAAATTCTATTGTGAAGACACTGTGGAAGAAAAAATTGTTTTGTATTTTTCTGTGCCTGTAAGTAGAGATGGCAATTCATTGGGAATCTAGTGAACTTAATTCAGCTCACCAGACTTGTTTGTTCCCTTATGTAACATGATGGTTATTCAGAGTGAAAAGGTTCTTTTTTGTTTCTCTGCCCTTTTTGTCCTGTATTTTTCTTACATGCCTATCTGGTGGAGGTGATAAATTCTTTCCCAGTCCTTGCTGGTAACAGATGTGATTTTGCTTGCCAGGGTCTAGGCAGTCCCTGGGTTCTTTCTTCCAAGACTTCTTCCAGGTCCCACCAAACTGAATTTCATCTGTCCTGCCAGAGTTTGCACAAGCCCTGAGTGTACAAGCACCATGTTCAGGACCTTTTTCCACTCTATGTCCTAGCTTGAGGTGTAACAAGATAGAGCCTGGGTGATCTGAGTAGAGGTGCCCCATGATGAGCCTTGTTCAGGATCCTGGAAGGAAGAAGCGCCCATGAGAGAACTGGTGGCATTGCCACTGACACTGCAACTTGGGGAAAGGAGATGTGAAGTGACTGTGGGCTCTTATTCAGGAGGAGAGAGGACGTGTTGGGAGTCAGATTGCAGGACCTATCTCTTCAATGGTCTCTACAGTGTGGAGGATATGACCTAAATCTTATTCGTTTTCTCCTTGTATAACACAAAGAGATTAGAATATATATTTATACTGGAAGTCAGCTCCTTTACCACATGATCAGATTATTTATCTTTTACATCCTGCCAAAAGTGAACAGAATGCAATTTGTTTGTTTATTTGGCATTTCTAAACTATCTTTTAAAATAATTTCTTTTGGGAAGAAACATTCTCCAAATTGTTAGTTTTCTTACAGCATGTCTAGTCCAGATAATTTCAACAAAAAGTTAATGTTAGTGGGATCATCCACTGAGGTCTTGGCTCTTATTCAGTCTGTACAGATGTTCTTTTAGACTCTTATCCTGTCTAGATAATAGGAAGCATGCCTAGTAAGCAACTGTGGAGCATGTTAGCATAATTCACGTAATTCCCAGTACCTCAGCATTCAGCCTGGGGCTGCAGACTCTAAAAATAGAACAACAGATTCTGCACAGCTTAATCCTACCTGCTTGTTAGCAATTATCTTCTTAATAAGCAGCTAGCAGCTACCTTTTGTTTGTTGAGAGTCTTTCACTCAAATGATTTTACCTTTCATTTTGGGAGTGAGACTCAGGCTTTGGCCATTGTCTTTGGTGAAGAGTTGTAGATGTGTGTGCTGATACTAAAACTGTTCTCATTAGATGCAGGTTTTAGAATTTCTCTTTTTATGTAAACTCGAAACAAAGAAGAGCAGATGTTGCTTAATAAGAGAGGAATAAATTAAGTAGGTGATACGCTGTGATTTTTTTTGTTGTTGTTTAAAGTTTTGGTTCTGTTTTTCCTTGGGCAGTTGTGCTCAATAAGGGTGAGATTGTCTTCTCTCTTTTAGGACAAGCAGGTTATGGGGGAAAACACAGAGAGTTTCCAGAAGCCTTTTCCCCATACCTCCATGCTCAGAATCTACATACCATGTCATTATTAATGCTGAGGGGGTTTGCCAAGACAAAAGAGATTAATGCATGTGTAAATGCAAATAATACATGAGAATGGTAATCAAAAGTATTAATGCAACAAGTTGAGAAACCAGTAACACCAGTTTAATTTCTGAAACTTCCAGAGACAGCTTTTATGATTTCTTAAATGCACCTTTCCTATTAAATTCTATAGGGTTTTGGGCCTGATTTCTGTGACACAGAGAGGATACGATTTCCTTTGCCTCTTTCTAAACTCTGTGCAAATACATTCACAGTCTAATGAAGCTCTCAAACTTGGTTTGAGGGCAAGTATTAATACAAATAACCTGCTTATCAAAGGATAAGAAATGGAGGAAAACTATTATATAGCATTTTTGGAAACTGCAGCAAGGCTGAGAAGACAACAAAAACTTTTTAGGATAATCGTGAGTGAGATCTGCAAGAGCAGTTCATCATCTACACTAACATATGTCCTGTTCATTTCAATTGTTTCTTTTTATATGTAAGACTGAGACATCTAAATCACTTAAGCTGTCTTGAAAATTTAATTGGTTAATAAATATGGATCAATATACTTGCAGCATAGCAGCTGGATTTATGAAGTGCAGCAGTAGAAAATGAAATCTCTACTATTAAATGTCAAGATAAGTTTATTACATGTGCTAATGATACATACAAATTAAGCGATGATTTATTGATTGAAAGAAGGATGAAGATGACTAATGGATGAAATGTTTACATGGTTTCTGAAGTTTTTGACTGAAATTCTAGATTTGGGAAATTTTGTGATTTAATCTGAGAGATAAATGAGGTCTGTACTGGAAAATACCAGTTATTAGTGTTTCTGGGCTGTGATTCCCTGTGTAGCTAATGTTAGTTCATCTGCTTTTAAAAATTCACACAGTCATCTTGCTAGGGAATTTGAGTCTTCTGAAACCACTGAGAGAAAGGAAAAAGAAAAATCTCTTGTGTGAACATTCTTTTGGATATGTATATTTAAGGTGTGCTTTACAGAGCTGAGAGTGGTAGTCTAACTGCTCCTGAGCTACAAGAATTTGTGGCTGGTAGACCAAAGCTTGGCTGGCAAATTGAGACATCTTTCAGGACATTGTAAATGTTCATTCTGGAAATCAGGCTTATTTCAGTTCTTTCTGTAGGTTGCCAGTATATGAGCCATCCCAAACCATTAGCTGCCTTTGAAAAGCTTTCCCTGCTTGCCTGAGGATAGTAGGCTTTTAAATGGCACGTAAACTTTGAGTGGCTGTTGCTTTTGCTCCTAATACACTGTTACAAGTTAGAATTTGACCATTAGGCCCTTGTTCTGTTTTCCTCTGTTTGTATATACTGCTGGCGGTGCCAGAGCATCACAGCTTTGACCTACCTCCAGTTAAAGGTTAGGAAACGCCGGGTTATGTATAACCAGGAAGCACAAATACTGTCTTTTCATGTAGCAGTAGCTACACATTAACATACTTTAATATAATTTCATTGATTTTGAGCATAGCTGTCTGGTCTTTGCATCAGTCAGCAAAATTGGAGATGTCAGCAACAAAGACTGGTATTTTAAGGTAAAACTTCTGTGAGGCTTACAGATTACATTTACTTTCATAGAACTATTATTACATATAAATGAAGTTAAAATTTGCACAAGGAGGTATGGTTCAGTGATAACCACTTGAATGTCAAAAAGGATTTTATGAACAGACAAGTTACATTTTATACATATTTTATGATGCAATTAGTCCCTAAATATATGAAAATAATCACCTGATAAACTTTATGTACTGGCATCTTCTTGTACTTGGAAAATTTTTCATTTAAAGCCTGGCTCACATTCCCATGGAAATTGGAGTTTCTTGAATTCCACTATTTTTCTTCATGGGAAGTTACCAGGTCATGGAATCCTTTATTGCTGAAAGTTCTTACACAAATTATGCTCTAAAACTTATAAAATCTTGAGCACACCCATAATTGATAATGAACTATCCCCATATGCAAAAAAAGTATTGCTGCTATTATTCCAAGTCAGAATGACACCCTTGGAGGGTTGGTTTTAGTATTACACTGTTTTGTGTTGTGCGGCTGCATGTGATGAGAGCTGTTCAAAAATGAGAAGTTGTCACCAAAGAGCACAATTGCAGAGAACTGCAATTTCTTATGCATTTCTAGAGTGGGAAAAAAACCACCTGGCTTCTGGGGCATTTAAAGCTTATCTTGTGAAGGTTTTCTAAGGGCTTCCTGCACCAATCTCCCTGGCACTATGAGTAGTGTGGCCCAAGTGCATCTGAGCTAAGGCTGACTGCTGCCCCTGGGCTGCTGCTCAGAAGCAACCCAGGCACTCAGCACCCTTGACATGGATGAAGTTACTGGAAAGACCTTGTCGTTTGCTGTTGGAGTTTGGCATTTTGGCTCGGATGAGTTTGGCTGTTTGGGCCCTGGGACTGTGCATCAGAGCAGGCGATTTCTGTGCTTCATTGTTGCAAATCAGGATGTGACAGGCATGGACATGCTGTGCTTTGCAAAATATAATATTTGTGTTTTTTGAATCCTCCAAATGGTTTGAATACCTGAAGCTATAGCTTTAATACCAATTATGAAGTAACTTGAAGGGTTTTTTTTTTTCTTTGGAGCTTTGAAAATTTTAACTTTGCACTGTTTTCTTGTCATTGCATAATCTGGGGATCTCTGAAAATTGCAGCAGAATGAATTTTACTCTGCTCGAAGGCCAGTGTTACTGTAGAGCAAGGAAAGGCTAAGGTTGTCACCTTGTTTAAGGGCTGAGAAATGCCCATTACTGTGTTGGTAGAAGAGGACATCTTGGAAGTGTTCTGACCTTCGAGGACCTTCAGAGAAGAAGGGTTGCAAATACTAGTTAGAAATGTGTTCCAGGAAATGAAAACTACCGAAGGAATCACATTATTTTCACTCAACCTGCATTCCCAGTGGAGTCATTAGTGAGTCTGAGCTGAAGAGAAACATCCAGGATTTGACCCATCAAATATTTAGTCATTGAAGTATTTTTGAATTATTTATCATGCTACATCTAGTTTAAATAAATCTCTGAAGTTTTTCAAATGATCCTGGGCCAAAGCCTTGTTTGTCTGGCTTTCTAGAATTATCTGATCCTCTGTAGAAGTAATAGTATCATTATTATGGAAGGCTGTGCTTTTGGGTTTTGTTGTGTGACACTGGTGACTGGTCACCTCCACTGAGTGACAATTTCCCAAGAAATGGGCAGCTTGGTCACCTGTTAACAGGACTCCAGTGACAGTATAACTCTTAAATTGTTCTAGATTGGTTGTGGGTCATTCTGCCTGATGTCTGTCTGATCTAGGTGTGTACTGGGCGACTGATCTGATTCTTGCAATGGGTTATAACTGATAACCTTTAAATTTTTTTGACAGCAAGTGGCTAAATGCACTGAGAGTGAAACTGCACTGCCGCTGTATTAATTATGGGTTCTGCAGAAGCAGAAAAATTGAAGATTTGTACTACTTTTCCATTGAGTGATGTTGTTGATGGGAACGCATGCATCTCAGTTCTTTGTGCAAGTGGAGAATATGAGCTATGAACCTGATTTGCACAAGCACAAAAGTCACACCTGTAGAGCTTTAAAGCAGGGTCTGAAGTGGAGTTTCTGAGAGTCAGCCCTGCCCATCACCCTGTTGTGATGGGATGCACAACCTCTATTTCTCAGCTTCTCTCTTATCCACTTGATGAAAAATCTTTGCTCGTTGGGCTTTTTAATCTGCACTAATATTTTTGATGCATCTTTAGTCCTAAAAGTTGTTCTGCTCAGAAAGTTGACATATAGGTAATTAAGTAAAATGCTTTTCTTCACATATCTTTAAGTTCTACTGCCAAATGCCAGTGAATCCCTTTTTATATCTTGGTGCGCAAATTGTTTCTAATATGCAACACATTTTTAATTTAGCCCTCGCATCCGCATTATTACTATTTAAATGCCATAGCCTATCTGTGGCACTGTTTGATGTATTCTGGATAGGAAGGGAGATCTGCTCGAGCTGTATCAGATGTAACTCCATATGGCATTGTTGTGTGCCGCTGAGATGCTTGCCAGTTCCAATTTGGAACACGACATTCAATGCAAATATATCATGATACAAATGCATTGCAAGGATTTGAGCTGATTGCTGTGCTCTGCTAACCAGCAGAGGAGTATATGATTACAGTGCTGAGATTATGGAGTGTGCTTTTGTCTTCAATGCTTAACAAGTTAGTGGTGCTTTGTATACTCAACTGTAACTTTTTATAATTTCTTTGTCTTTTGACAATGCACAAACCATTGTTTGATTTGGCTAAAGGAGGGTTCGTTTGCAAGGTACAACCAAAAGAAACATTTAATGATGTAATATTGTACACACCACCTCTGAGGCAAGAAAAAGAAAAATAGGCTAGGTTTCTGAGTTACTTGAGTCCCTGCTACCAGACTTAGTTCCCAAAGATCCAGCCAAAGGCAGAGGTATTTCTGAAAGGGTGGGTAAGGAGATGATTTGCCTGTGTGCTTGGGGATTTTGAATTTTAGACTCTCTTTCAAAATACTGCCAACAGATGCTTCAGAGGGGACAGGTGGTTGGTGGGTTGTTATCTTCCTCTTCCTCCTCTTTGGTACCAGCTAGTGGGCCTCAGTGACGCCGGGGAGATCATGCTGTGCTTTGAAAGGCTGGCCATGCCTATGGCGATGTGCAGTGCCTTCTCCTGCCTTGAGGCACGCTCTGGCCTGCTGTCTTTTCCTGTATGTTTGCAGTGATAGTGTGTTGGACCCTTGTAAATACCACGTAGGATTTGCCTTTCCTGCATCTGTATGCATGCCATGATGCATGTTCTTTCATAGTGTTTTCCTGAGTTTGTTCCTCCTACATCCTGCATGTCAGCATCTTCATGGCTTCTTGGAAATGCTGTCTTGTGCTTTCTGTCTTCAGCATGGAATTATGATCCATATCAAAGATTATCTGAGACTTTATTTAAAGAAAAATAAATCCCATCAATTTCATGTAATGTGTCAATTATTTTGACCCAGTGTTTAGACAAGCTAGAAATGCAAATATGTCCAGAATTGCTTGTAATAGCAATTGTAGTAGCATGTTATATATATAGCAGAGCTTCTCCTGAAGAAGGAGAGTGAAAATAAAGGATCAGATGTAAAAAAAGCATTTACCCTATTGTTTGTAATGAGAAGTAAAGTGTATCAGTAATTTAGAACTCACTGAGACAATTTCAAGGTATTACTTCTGAAAATAATTACATTTTTGCCTGTTATATTAGAACTTCTTAACACTATTTTTAAGTGAAGAAAAGTTCATGGTAAAAAGAATTATGGCAACACACAGGCATAGCAAGAACAGATACTGATTAGGTCATCTTGTAAGTGACTTAAAAACACTACTGCAGATGGGTACAGAACTGACAGCCTATTCTGTATCACTGGTGAGTTGCACAAGCTGCTAGGGAACAAGAAGTGTGGAAATTAAGAGAGAAATCTGGGATCCTGGAAACTCTTAGAGCAGGCTAAAACACTGTTCTGTTGTCATTAATAGTCCAGGATTCCTGAAATAAAATTAATTTTTCATAACTTGTTGGCAAGAGATTTTGAAAGAAATATCTGACATGTTTTCAAGCTGTGTGCAAATCAAAAAGAGTATTACTCTGAAATCCACATGCTCAAATGTTCAATTCATGTGATAAAATATTATAAATCCCTCTTAAAGGGATTCAACTAGTTAGCAGATGCTGCTTGACACAGTTAAAATTGCAGAAACAGAGGTGCAAACTTGGTGGCTTGTCTGCTGACAGCTGTGTAGCTAAAGTGGGAGTAAACCAATATTGGACATGACTTGTAATATATTTAAGTTCCTAATAATTTACCACCTACAGGGTGTGAGATGGCTCAACTATTTTGTGTATTGAGCTATTTACAGAGATCCTGAGCTGGCATGCAAAACATCATGTGAGAGACTTGGTGTTAGGGTAGCAGTAATACTGGATTTGAATGGATGGAAAAAGAAAGTTTTCCATATAAAGGAGGGTGATGGCACCAGAGGCTCTGAGTTTTCAGTAATTTGCAGTGACAATTCCTTTCCCTTGTGGCCTGTTTTTCTAATTTTGCTTATTCCAGCTGCCTGTTTGTTCAGGTGAAATGTAAAAAAGGAGGTCTAGCTTTTTTATCTACTGAAGACCATGTGTGTGTCTGCTGGATGAATGTTGTGTCACAAAGAAGTGCAGCTTTGCTTGCACTGTTTGGCATTGTGTTAATCACTGCTAGTATTACTACAGGCGTTAATGTTGCCACTAGTCCGCGTTCTCAAATTTTAAGTCAAGTCTGCAATCAACATGTGATGATACTAAAGATTTTATGTAATTGGACTTTTTTCTTTTAGTTTATAAGACTTCTGTTTCTTTTATTTTCAGACTTAGGTTTTCTTGTTAGGGGCCTGTAGGGTAGAAACTTGAAAAAAAAAATACAGCTGGAAGCTGAAGTTTCCCTGTAGCTGGCTGGACCAAAGCATTTTTAAAAAATGCCACAAATGAAGCAATGCTGAATTATCTTTGAACTTTCTCCCAAGTAACTACAGTTGATTTGTCTGCATGCTGCTTTTTGTGCTTGTGTTATAAGTGTGTCACTGTAAAAGCAGATGTTTGATGAATTACATGTTGCTTGCTTTGCTGGTTCTATAAAATGCTCATGAAAGTTACCAACAGGACTGACCTCCAATGGTTTGGGAGAAAGAAATGATTCACAGAGTATAATCCATGATGCTTCTGCCACCCTAATTTTCTGAATACTTTGTATTTCTGTTTCAATATTGCTTGCAAAGATTAATATGACCCCATCTAATTTTATTTTACTTTTACATGTAATTTTTCTCTTTTTTATCTCATGCCCCTTTCTTTATTTCATCTTTGCATATGTGGGGAAAAAGCTTTACATTACATTAACTGTTCATTCACAAAACTTACCTTTGTGAAGATTTGCGTCTATGCAGTCATTCTGACTAAATTTCCTGTGTGAAACAAGGAATTTGCATTTCAGTTGAAGAAAACAGAATCTGTTTTGCTGTTTTCTGTTTTTCCCATCACCATGGTATCTTACTACTTGGTAATTTTTGCAGGCTGAAAAAGAGCAAACCAAGTTTAATAAGAAAATAGAGGCATGTCACACATTTATTTGATCATGCAGTAGAGTTAAAGAATCCCCACACGGTAGACTTTTGATTAAAATGTGCATAAATCCATTAACCCGGAGCTAATGTAGGTGCAAATAAGAGATACCTACAGCATTACTCTCTGAAAAGTTTTCCTGGCAGAGGTGATGCCTGGCATACTGCACACCCAGTAAGCAGTGGAAATCAGGGTAACTTTGAGTTGTGCTCACCCTGAAAATAATTATGTGCATAAGCCATCTGCAGCTATTCCCTGTTGGAACTCCTCTCCCACATTTTCATCAGAGAGCAGCCATAGGTTCAGTTAGAAGCAGGTATGCAATGGAGGTTGCTACTGTATGAGCAGAGCCCCTTGCATCAGGGTTTCCTGACACTGGCACCCATCTTTCCCATCCCTTCTTCTCTGGGAAGAGACAGTGCCGGTGAAGAGAACACATATTCTAAAACGATCACAAAGTCTTTCTGATTTATCAGAGTGTTTTGGGAAGTATGCATGCTGAATGCAGAAGATGAGGGGTTGAGCTTCTTGGTTAAAAAGAAAGTTGACAGGTTGAAAAGGACATGCTTTAATCCCAGACTTCTGCGTGAGAGATGGCTCATTCTTCTCTTTTTGCGTTTGTCTAAATCTGTGCATTTTGTCCTCTTACTGCACTGCATTCATGGGTTGTTCACAGAGACTTCTAGTATTTTTAGGTTCTTCTTAAAATCACAGAATAGTCTGAGTTCAAAGGGACTCAGAAGGATTGAATCCAACTCTTAAGGTAATGGTCCATACAAGGATCAAAGCCATGACCTTGGCATTGTCAGCACCATGCTGCAAACAACGCAGCTAATGGAATCATGTAAACACCAAAATGCACAAAACCTAGCATCAATTTTCTGGTCGGAGTTTGTCTAAGACTGGTGCTCTTTTTCCATTGCTTTGTCACTGTCTTTGTCCTGCTTTGAACTGGGAAAGTTGAAGATTGGGATATGTGGATTAGACAGGTGTATAATAATTTTACTGTAGAGGATTATGAAAAAACAAGGCAGGGTAGGAACAGCAGAAATAAAACAGAGATTGAAGAGGATGGGTCAAAAAAGGTGCATTTCCAACAGTTAATCTGATTTAAAAAAGGATTGGGTCTAGAAACAGAAACTGGTGGTAAAATTAGAAAAAGCATAATCTAACTTGAATATTTAAAGTTGAATAAAACTTTCAGCATCTAGATTAATTATGAAACAATGCTTGGAAACATATGGGAGTACAGATATGTTCAATGGAAAAAAATCATCATTGTTGTGTTTACTAGAATGTCAACCTTGTAGCTGTTGGCAGATTGCTTTAACTAATTTATGCCTTTGTATTTCAGACTGATAATAATCCTTGTTTCAGAACTTTCTGCAGTATTTGTAACCATTCTTTCCCAGATTCCCCAATCTCTTAAGTAACCTAGATTGTTATGTAAACAGGGATTCTATTCTACAGTGACAGATCTATTTCAGTGTGGGTATGCTGGGGCTATGTTTTTCCACCATACAAAGCATTTAGTTTTGACTGTTTTTATTATGGAAGGTAAATTTAGATGATGCTCTGAACAGTACAGGCTGAAAAATTTTCTTTGCAACAAATTCTGGAAAGTGGGTCTTAGTTTTCTCTAGGGACATTTGCAAATTCGTGTGACATCTGTAATACCGTTTATGCACATCTCATCCCTAGAGCAAAGAGGATTTGTATAGTAGTTATGATTTGTTATGAGATTTAAAATATCAAAAGTCTCAGTGAAACTGGATCAGATTGGATGGCTTACAGAGGAAGCTCACTTTCTGCATGACGATTTCCTTCTGTGGTGAGTCTTCAAGTATTCTGAGAAAAACTGGTCTTGGCAAGTGGAAAAAAAGTGGTTTTTCCATTGGTAATTTCTAGGCTTTGGAACTACACTAAAGGGCAGAGGAAACTGGTACTCTGGAGGATGAAAGTTAGAGAAGATAGGCAATCTCTCACCTATCTAGCATGTGCAATGCTGCTAGTCCTTCTTTTGTGTAGGAATCCCCCTAATTGGCAGATACCCAGACTGGGACGTGGAATGTTCGTAGTATACTGCTGCAAACTTTGATGTGAAACTGAGAACTTCATGAGGTGAAGTGGAACCTACAAGCTGAAATGCAGTGTGAGGTCATACAATATGAAGCACATCTCATTAGGGATTGCTGTAATACAGGCAGTAAAGTAATAAACATAGCTGATCAAAATAGGTCATAGAAATTAGCAGAACATAGCTTTAATTGAGTGGTTTTCCCCACTAACTCAAGTGTGTGTTATCTATGCCACAGGAAGCTGCGCTGTTTATGTCTCTGATTTAATGCAATGCTCAGGTACCATGAAGATGAACATACATTAAAGAATATATAGATTAACAAGGGGCATTAAACTTTGTGGAGCAAAACAGAAGAGGATTGTCGAAGCATTAAGCATTTTTAAAAAAATGTACAAGCTTCATTCTGCATGACCTTTTTTATTGCAAGGCTTAAATAAAAGAATGGAGCTTATGCTTTATCCTTTGGGCTGATGGAGCTGAAGTGCAGATAACAAAAATTTTTCTATTATCCTATCAAAAGAACTTGAACCTTGACTAAAAGAAAAGATAAGACCTTTCATGTGAGTCTTATCTGTAGGTCTCTGTATCTACTTCATCAGTTGGAATAGCTTCTGAATAAGACAAATGGAAAACATTTTTACTCATGTTAGGCAGGTAATGCATCTCTTGGCTCTTGAAGGTGTGGTAATTTAAATGAAGTTAAATGTGAAGGATGAAGGGGGTTTTGTTCGGTTTGTTCTCCATCTACATCCTGAGCCACTCTTTGACTTTCTACTTGAGTTTCTCTTTGAAAGGGAGGAAAAGATTCAAACAAAAATTGTAGGACTGAAGGATGAGGTGTGTTCAGCAAGGTAATGGAATGATGAGAAATGTTTTCTTCCAATTGCAATTGTCAAAAAAAGGTTCAGTCCCTTGTAAACTGCACTGACTTCAAGTAGACCAGCTTCAATATTAGAGGTGGTAATGCAGGTATTCAGACTTTCTTCATTAAGGGTTTGAACTTAGGAGCTAAATGGGGATAAAAGGTTTCCCTTGGAGACAGTAAGTCAGAGGGTACCTTTGCAGGACAACTCAGAGAAGAGGTGTGTATCTCTATACCAGTGTCATAGAGAAAGTAGGTGCCTAACACAGACAACCAAATTTAGATGTCTAAAAAAGACTGTGTGAATACTATCCTAGAGTGTATGTTGCCATAGACACAAGGAAGACAATCTGCATCCCGTGAAGTATTTCTGCCTCATAATGATTTCATTGAATAACTGTTGTAGTGCTTGGTCTTGGGTGAAAACAGGATTATCAGTCAAGTCAGGGCATTGGCATTATTTTTGTGCATAGGAATATGATTGGATTTTTTAGTAACAGAGCCAATGAAAAATATATATACTAAAGCTTCTTTCAGTGAAGCCCAATCTAATTTTACCCATGCTGAAATTCAAAAACTGGGATTGAGAGAGTACTCATGTACTAAAGGCTTCTAATGTGCCTTTTTCATTAAATGTCTTTTACACCACCTGTTTTATCCTTTATTTTTACTACAGCCACGTTGCATTTCTTTTCCTGCACTGTCCCAGATGTTTGATGTTCAGTCTCTCTCTGTATATTTTTTATTAAATGGAAAAGGGAAAACTTCCCCCCTACCCTGTTCCTTGTGAAATAGAAATGCTAATTAATAAAAATCCATTGCCAAGAGCCTAGTGTTAGGAGGAATTTAGTCCTTTTCCAGTAAGGTTGTATTGTGATTGTTCCTAACAAAGATACCTTACTCCTTTAGAAAAGCAGTTGTTACTGGCAACAGCCTGGGTATATATATTATGAAATAGACCACCAGTCTGCTTAATGTGCCATGCTAAGTGACTGCTGTGTGATATTTACCGCCACATCTCCTGTACCATATGAAAGCAGTTTTTAATTAGAAAATTTAGGATCTGTTTGTTATCGAGACGTTGACTTTGACAGAATTAACTTTGGCACCTTGTTTACACGGCAAGGTCAGTGTATTGCTGAACCTGCTGTCTGGTCAGATGGGAATCACTGCCCTCCCTCAGAGGCACAGGAGCCCTTGGTGTTTTCTGGATGCTGAGCAACCTCTCGAACGACGTCTTCAAGGCTCTGAATCTTTTACTGTAAAACTATTGCAAGTGGTGTTTGAGGAATTAAATCAACATAAAATTTATCTATGGCTTAGTGAGGTCACTGACCAACCATCTTGCATGTAGCGATTATGCTGTACTTGCTAAAGGCTTACTAAAAGATGAAATTTATATTTCATCTTCAGTAAAAGATTTTGAATCTCAGAATTGAAGCTCTTCAAGCCAATCGGGGAGGCCTTATTACAACTGTATATATTGTATAACCTCCAGAGTGTGAGTTCTGAAGTTTATGCAGAAATCCTTGGGAAGTAGAGGATATAGCCTCTAACTGACAGTTGTGTTACAGTCAAAACACTACTGGCATCTTCATAGCAGACCTGACCAAATTTCTTGTCTGCAGGTTTTTTAGTTTCCAGTTAAGTAAGATGGTTTAGTAGAGATGGTACCAATTTTTTTTTTTTTTTTAATGTGCTGACTGGTCCCTTGTGGCCTCGTTCAAATGTACATTGCACTATTGCACTTGGTTGTGGGCAGACAACAGCCTTCCCCCTCCAGAAAGGATGCATGCCTTCCTTTTCAAAGTGTACAGTACTGAGCAGGTGTGGGAGAAGAGGAGGCAGAGAAGCAGTTGACTGTGAATGCAGGTTCAAGATATTTATTTGTCTGACTTCTTTGAATTGGGGATTAGAAGAGAGGTTATTAAGTTGTTTTTCTGGTGCTGCTCCATACTGCTAAGTATTGACAAGAAAACATAAGTCTCTTTTTTCCTTATACCAAATGAGAAAATGTACCAATGGTACCTTACAGCTGGACTTGCTGGAGGCAAAAGGCACAGCACTCTGCTTTCGTAATTCAGTTTTGTATGAACCTCACAGTATATCAACATTGTGTATAGATCAACCAGTTGCACAAGATTAAACAAAGAAATGTTGCATTTCTGAAGTTTCACAAGCTTTTTAATAAATTAATTTAAAACATAGAACAGATAAGGGGTAAGTCTTACAGCTTGACTTTCACTTCAGTTTAATGGGAGCCTTTTTCGAACAACCTAAATTACCATGTGGCTGTTACCAAGCAGCAGTAATTTCATGCGCAGCACCCATGTGAAAACTCTTGTCATTGGTTGTGTTTGCTTTTGACCACCAGAAACCTCAGCCATTATTTTGTTTCCTGTGGCTACATGTGCAGCAACCACAGAAAGCTGTTTCAAACCACTGGTCAAAATTCTGTTTCTGCTGGTCATAGCTTTAACGTGATTTTTTATCTTGCTCTTGTCTTTGCTTTGGCTTTCAGAATACAGTGAGATAAAGTTATGTTTTTAAGAAGATTTCTTTCAATTTCAAACAGTAGTAGGAATGAGTGACTGACTGTCTCCTTAGCTCTGAATTTGGACAGTGAGCTAAGAGCAACAGGTATCATTAATAATTGCTGGGTTTGATATACTGTAGGACTCCAGTTACTGTAGCAGCCTGAAAATATGAATAATTTGGCTTGTGGTTCATACTCAGAACTGGGAAAATCTCCAAACTGAAATTTGCAATGGAAGACATTAACACAGTAAAAGTGACTACAGAAAATTTCACTTGGACATGAAAGGTTACCTTCTGTTAAGACACCTGTATCTCACCCTGTCTCTATGTCCCCTGAAATCTTGCTTTGCTATAACAGTAGAATGTTCTGTCATATGCACATTGGGAGGGTTTGGGAGCTGACCTCACTGTATCTTCTCTGCTACCATCTTCAGTCTCTCCTTTTCCCTATTAAATTCTGAACAACCTGTTAGAGAACAGATACTCCTGAAAACCCACCAAAGAACAGATTATACTGCAAGGTGGGACAGAGAAATGAGCATGAAGCCACTTCATAATATGTGTCTAGTTATGTTATGAGGCTGGGAATGAAGCTTTGCTCAGCATAGTGAAAAAACACCTTTGCAGGCTGAAGCAGGATTAGAGTTATTTCAGCCTGTTTCAGCCAGGACTGTGACTACCCTGAGAGGCTGCTCTTGTAAATCTGCCCTCTAAAAACTGCTTTGTTGAATATGGGTTGTCTTTGTGGCAGATCTGATTTAGTGCTGGAAAAGGCAACATCCACTATGAGAGAAAATGCTGAACGGGACTTCAGCAATCTGTTGTGCCATTTTCCTAAGCTCTTGAGGTCCAGAACAAATATCTCTTCACTCTACCTTTGCTTTCTTAACCTTGAGCTCTGTTGTGTAGTCTGTGATGGGACACATGCAGAGTTGCAGATGAGACTCCAAGTGTAATCTCTGTAGGTTTAACAGATGTTTTTCTTTCACTGTTAGAGGATGATAGTGCTAAAAAATCATGACTGTTGTTTAATACCCATAAGCTGTGGTTGTCTGGATCTTGAAGGTAAAGCTTAACTGCTAATGAGGCAGTTAATAATGTTTTGTGTTATCCCATCATTTTACTCTTACTCTGTACAGTGGGGAGCTTGCTCCTCAGCCATTCCTGGGATATCTTTCTTTGTTATCTTCCTCTGTTATCTTCCTTTGGGAGCTCCCAACCTTGTTCATTGTGCCTTATGTGTACAGCAGATATGAAGTGTGGGTTTCCTGTGCGTGTGGGATCACCCCGGAGCAAATCCTTGATTCACCTTGTTTCTAACTGTAGAACCTTATCCTACCTCTGGGACCAAGGTGAATCAAACAGCAAACTTGACCAAAAACACTGAGCCACACAGATGCAATTTGACCACTGGAAGGCAAGTTAAAAAAATTTGAGGTGCACGTCCACATAAAAGATCATGGGATTTTTAAGAAAACTGTGGGCCTCCAGGTAGGAAGATGGCTGGATAACTGGCAGGTTTTACTGTAAGTTGGCACTTAGTTTGGAAGTTACCTGACTCTGATGCTTTTTGTTGAGTGTTTGCTTCTGCTTTAAGAAGAGACATGCAAGAGAGAGGTACTGGCAGAGATATGCACACTAAGTTTATTTACTGATGAATGAACATGATCATTCTTTAAGAGCAAAAGACAGTGCAGATACTGCACTATACTGCAGATATCAGCCCCTTATGGGATAGGGGTGGTTGCCTCACAACCAAGGACATAGACAAGGCTGAGATATTTAATGCTTTCTTTGCCTCTGTGTTCAACACTGATGATGGGCTGAGGGAGTCCCTGAGCTGGAGGACCAGGACTGCAAGAACAACTCCTAGTTGACCCTGAAATTGTGAGGGATCTGCTGCTCCAGCTGGATCCCTGTAAATCTGGGGGGCCTAATGGGATTCGTCTGAGAATACTTAAAGAGCCAGCTGATGTCATTACAGAACCTCTCTCAATTATTTTTGAATGGTCTTGGGAAGCTGAAGTTCACTGGAAGCTGACAAGTGTTGTTCTGATTTTCAAGAAGGACAAGAAGGAGAGCCCTGCAAGGAGGCCTGTCAGTCTCATTTCAGTGCCTGGTAAGGTTATTAGGAACCTTATTCTGGGAAGTTTTTCTGTTGAAAAATACCTGAAGGACAATGCTGTTACTGGTCACAGCCAGCATGGCTTCATGAGGGGAGCATCCTGTTTGTCAAATCTGGTTTTCTTTTATGACAACGTGACACACTTGGTGGATCAAGGGAGGCTGGAAGATGTAATCTTTCTGAATTTCAGGAAACTTTTGATACTGTCTCTTACAGGATTCTTTAGGACAAAATGTCCAGCATTCAGCTGCATGAGCAAACACATCATGTGATGGGTGAGCAACTGGCTCATGGGTTGGGCACAGAGAATTACAGTCAATGGGGTGACATCAGACTGGCAACCTGGCACTATTGGGGCTCCACAGGGCTCCAACCCTGGCCCTGTATTCTTTAAGATCTCCATGAATAATTTTGATGGGGCTTGAAGGGATGTTAAGTAAGTTTGCAGATGATATAAAACTGGGAGTATAAAACTCACTCAGAGGCAGAGAGGCCCTGCAGACAGAACCTCAATGAATTAGAGAACTGTCAATCACCAACAGAATGAAGTTCAAAAAAAGGGAAAGTGCTGGATTCTACACCTGCCACAGGGCAATCCTGAACATACAGACAGACTGGGGAATGAGATGCTGGAAGCAGTGCCGTGAAAAGGGACCTGGGAGTCCTGGTCAATGACAAGGTGAATCGGAGTCAGCAGTGCCCTGGCAGCCAGAGGGCCAACCCTGTCCTGGGGGGCACCAGGCACTGGGGGACTCTGTGCTGGGGTGGCCTCAGTTTGAGTGCTAGGGACAGTTCTGGGATCCACAATATAAAAAAAGGACATTGAACTATAACTGTCCAAGGGATGTGTATTGGTTTGGCGTGGCATGGTGCCAAAGCAATAAAGGAGGGCAACAAGGATGGTGAAAGCCCTTGAGGGGAAGTCCTATGAGGAACAGCTGAGGTCGCTTGGTCTGTTCAGCCTGGGGGAAGAGACTGAGGGAAAACTCATTGCAGTTACAACTTCCTCATGAGAGCGAGGGGAGGGGCAGGCACTGATCTCTTCTCTGGTGACCAGTGACAGGACCTGAGCGAATGGTCTGAACTTGTGTCAGGGGAGGCTGGATATTAGGAAAAGGTTCTTCACTCAGAGGCTGAAGGCACTGGAACAGGCTTCCCAGGGAAGTGCTCACAGCACCAAGCCTGACAGAGTTCAAGAGCCTTTAGACAATGCTCTCAGACACATGGTGTGACTCCTGGGGTCTCCTGTGCAGGGCCAAGAGTTAGACTCAATAATCCTGGTGAGTCCTTTCCAACTCAGCATATTCTGTGATTCTGTTCTCTTTTCTGTCTTTCTTTGTTAGGTGATCTGACAGGGACTGTTTCACATAGACCCAAAACAAGACAAACCAGGCCCAAATGCCTGGCTAGCAAGCAGGAGACAGCTGATAGTCTCCTCCCATTTTGCTCCGCATCTGAACAGCAAATGCCTTGTCCCCCTTTCTCCTAATGGTGCTTCTAATTTTTCCTGTTTCTTTCTCTGTTCCATATCCTTTCCTTTCAAACTCTTCTCCAGATTTAAGAAAAATTAACCTCAATTTATGTTAATGGTCCATATTTTAATGGTCTGGTAATGTTGCATCTGTTTTTGTACAAAGTGTTCCAGTTCAAAGGGGAACAGTTCTCAGAGAGGTTGCTCTCCACTTCTGGATGCTGATGTTTTGTCTGCTGAAAAATTGACTTTTCTGGTCACTGGTAAAATACATTTGGAAAGATATGGAGCATCTGTTCATAACTTGTCAAGCAGATGGAGCCAACTAAGTGAAAAAGCATTTTTATGCCCATAGCCCCTTTAAACATTGCCTTCCAGCTGCTTCTTTCTTTAGAAAGGGTGTCTTCCAGATGACATACTGAGTTAACTGGAGTTTCTTTTGGTGAGTCCAAATGCCTGCAATCAGATGATGAATTAACTACAATACTGAGTCTGGATGGAATAATCTGAATAATTTTCTATAATGCCTAAGCAGACTTAATTGAACGAGTCAGATCACTATATTTTATGTAGAGGAAAACTGAGTTTTCCAGTTGAATGAAGTGCCTTGGATATGCCCCTGAAGTAGTGAGTGAACAGGATGATACAAATTAGACATTTAGGAAAATGAGTTCCTTATAGAAGACATTCATGTAATAAGATAAGTACTTAGAGGGCAAAAGGCAGCAGTGCATAATTATTTGGCAACTGGCTGAAAGTTGCAAGTAGGAATTTCTGTTGGGAATTTTTGCAGTAGTTCAAATGTTGCAGAATGTTTGTTCCTCATGATTTGTTTGAACACTTTGCCTGTGTCAATTAAGTCCAATCATAACGGTAAAAACCATGGATCTTATTGCCAATTAATAGGATTGTTTGTGTAGAGGAGTGGTAAATTAGGTCTATAGAATATTGAAATGTTTTTTCCCCTGAAGTCAGAGATGGCCAACTAAACTGAGGCAATACATTTTGCAAAAAAATAAATAACCCTCTACATAAAATGTAACTACCTGCAGTTAGCAGAGCAAAAGAAGACCAAGTTTCAGTGTGCAGGAATACTTGCCTTCACTTACTTAGGTAAAGGGGACTCCTTTAAGTCTGGTAGGTTGTTGGTGATCCTGGAGCGTTCAGAGCAGCCCTGCCTGCTGAGGCTGGGAGTGCGTTGCATGGCGTGGAGTGGAAGTCAATGTGGTCTGACAGCTACTTTGCCTTCAGAGACAGGTTCTCCCCTCTGCAGATCTCTTTCCAGGTGTTCCTCTTCTGTAGCAGGGCAGCTGTCTTGCAGCACTGCTAGCCTGGGAGAAGGATTGGGGTTTTAAATAGAAGATCTGGGCTGGATGTTTGAGCATATCTTTGAAGACAGGCGTGTTCAGGTGGTCTTTGTGGCTAGGTCAGTCCTGTGCTAATGCTCACTGGTTTTGGGAGAGAACACACTCAAAAGCAGTCAGTTAAAAGGAGAGGTGCTGCCAAATGAAACCAGGAGAAACTTTTTTTGTGATTTCATATTCTTGTAGTAAACTGAATTTGTGCAAAAGCAGAAGTCTCTTTGTCTTTCTTATTTTATCTACACTGCTGCATACAGCAAATGCTCTTTCTGCCTTGCTGGTGGTTGCACACTTCCTCCCTCGGCCCCTCCCTGCCAGCAACCTCAGCTTTACACCTAAGCTGTACAAAGGAGGATTTTGTTTTTCATCTTCTAAAAATCCAGCTCTCCTCTCTATTCACCTACCTTTGAATGTAAATGTAGTGTATATAAAATTATTGCAGACAAGCAACCAGCTATTCTTCTGAGTCAGGAAAATGAGGAATTTTAGCCTTTTATGTAAAATTTGGGCTATGACTCAAAAATTTCTTTCTCTACCATTCTTCTTTTCTATCTTAAGTCCTCAGCTTTGCCATCTGCACTCTCACTAGGGGCTGGGATTTGGCTATGTGTGAAGTAGGGTAAGACAGCTCAAAAATTGTTCTAGGAAAAATTGCTACTAAAGGTGTTCAAGATTTGAATGGTAAAGTGCTGAAAAGGAATCTCTTCCCTGCTTCCTTTAGTGACTGTATCATGACTACTGCTGCTGCTATTTTCCTGTGCTTTGTTTACCTTCAGGTAGATTCTGCTACTACTACAGAAATATTTCCACTTCTAGCATTTACATTTATAAATCAAATGTCTTTCCTTTTCATATGTACAGAAACTCCTTAATAGTCACTGTTGAGTAAACTGGGCTCAGCCTTTTAAACATTCTCTGTCCTGCCTTTTTAGCTTGGGTTTGAAGAAACGTGTGTAGGGGCTTTTTCTTCCCCATGAGGACAACGTGAGCCAAACTGTTCTGTAGCCGAATTCCATTCTCTCCTTTTTGGCAGTTGCACAGAATGGCTTATGCTATGTGGAGTTTGGTGCAATTCCACTGGAATTTGCTGGAGTTGCACTGATTTATACCTGGTGTGAATCTCATCTTTCCAAAATATTACTGATGCAACTGAAATGCAGAGCTGAAAATTCCTCAACTAAGAAGCAAAGTTATCTTCCTTTTGCTTTGCAGTAAGTTAATGGATTATTGTTATCCTGAATCTTTATCACTAACTTCAGTTTTCATTATCAGCTGGAAGAAGTTGAAACACTTTCAAGAGTA
This sequence comes from Sylvia atricapilla, assembly GCF_009819655.1. Classification (NCBI taxonomy): domain Eukaryota; kingdom Metazoa; phylum Chordata; class Aves; order Passeriformes; family Sylviidae; genus Sylvia; species Sylvia atricapilla. The sequence goes on along the minus strand of NC_089142.1, from coordinate 87,180,629 downwards.
TCAAAATAAGATCATTATTCAGTAGTTTCTGGTAGAGTGGAATCCCTTAAACCTTGTTAAGACTATTTTAGAAGCCACCAGAGCATCTCTCTCAAATTGATAGGCTGCAAAGCTAAACTTTCCAGTTACTGGAAGAGATGTTAGTATTCCTGTGAGCAACTTCCTGTGTTGCTTCCAGTGGCAGTTTTTCAGCAGGGGCTCAGAAGGCGTGGTAGTTGGAAGTACTCTCTTTTGATTGGAACATAAATGGGAAGAGCCTTGGGGTTTGTTTGGGGTTGTTTTGTTGGGGTTTTTTTTGTGGTTGTGTCACCCAGGCCTTGTTTTGCATGACAGAAATACGAATTTTATGGTTTTTTCAGAGAATAAATCTCCCCATTTTGAGATGGTGCGTCTCTTTTCCCTGCAAGTATCCAGGTAGTCCCCAGTATGGGACTAGAAGGATACTCTTGAATAAGAAACAAGTCAGTTACCAAGTAGTTCTGTGTCCTTAGGCAGCTGAGGTTCCACACCTAAAGGCTGTTTTTCTACAGCAGTTGAACTGATTCCTGTACATGGTAAACCTTGCAGTCAAAGAACTGCAACAGAGAATACACCATGTATAGTAGATATTGGTTTGTAATTGTCCACAAACTGAACAATACTACATTCTAAGGGTGTGTTTGCCTTTACAACATTCCTTGCCTCATAAAGACCTTGGATTTTTTTTCATATATGATAGGGAGAGAAAGCAAAGTGAGGAACTGTGAAGGTAGTGGGGGAATCTGTTGGAGAGACACATCCGTAAAAGAGCCAATACTGTTATGGCAACATCTTCAGGTCTTGAAGGTTAGTGGGATACCTTCCTTGGAACTTGGCAACCAGCCTGTTGTACTAGGATGTGCTATGCAGTTCTAAAAGCAAGGATCCACTTTATTTTCATGCAACTGTTTTCTTATCAGCAGCTAAATAAATTAGATCTAGATGTGTGGCTTCTAGGATTCTGTGTGTTGTGAGTTAAATTTGCTGCTGCAGCCAGTGTAGTTCATTGTAAGTTCAGTATGTTACTGAATATTTATGAATGAATATTTTTTGTGTTTTACAATGACATTTAGCAATACATTACAGCTAGAGCCAAATAAAATAAAACCTCTTACAGAAAGAGCAGACTTAGGGGAATATATCTCATCATATTCTTGCTTTTCCTTGACAGATAGTTTGGGGACCTGTTCTGGAGTTTTATAAATGACTTGTTTGTGAATCTGGCATAAAATCCTGGCCTTGCTGAAGTTAATGAGTGTTTTACTGCTGAGTCTAGCAGAGGTAACGCTGGAATTCTTGCTTCTACCCTCCGTCCTTCTCCATTCCTCATGTGTGGGAGGTGCAGGGATGCAGACAGCGAGAAGACAGGTCTTTTCCCTTCAGCTCAAAAAGTGACTGGATGGAAGGATTTTTGGAGCTGGGATATCTGTTGAGAATAAACTTTTTTCCATATCCCTTGCTCCCTATTCTGTTTCCATAACTCTCCCTCCCACCACGCACTCTATCTCTCTGAGATTTTCTAAGGAGAGCAGGGAAGGAAAACCTTGGAGGAAAGATTGCTGGCTAATAGCTGAAGCAGGTTCTGCCTTACATGTTTACATTTGTTGAAGGAAGGAAGGAAGACTGTTTAGATTTGCCTGCTCTTTAAGGGTCTGGACAATCTTTGCATTTACTTTTCTGTATCAATACAGTAAAACCTTACACAGAGGTTTTAAACTTGCCCCTCACGCAGTGTTCTGTCCTAATGCTGACCAGTCTGTTTTAGCTCTGTATGGTAAGATTGTTTTCTTTGCTACTTTGCTTGGATCAGTTTTCAAGCTGATCCAAGGGACTTACCTACATTCTTGAAAGCTCTTGTTTTGGGCTTGAAATACTTCTGATAATTTTTTTTCTGATGAATTCTCTCAAATCAAGCTTACTGACTTTCTTTGACCTCACAGGTTCTGTCCTGCCCTTCTCCATTGGTGCAATAAATTGTTTTAATTTGCTGGAAAATGTTTTTACTGAGAACTTTGTATTTATAATGGCTCTTTTCAGGCTAAGGTAGAAATGAATAGCATATGGCCATTGTGAGAATAAAATATTAATTTTGGCAAATTTAGTCAATTCACCGTGGGTGTTCTTAGCCTTTAAAACAAAATTATCACATATTTGGCACAACTATTAAGTGCCTGGGTTTTGACTCTAAGCCTTAATCACCAAATGAAGAGAGCAATGTATTATTAACATGTTAGGAAGAGACAGTAGCTATGACTGTGTGAGCTGAGGGTGGGTGTTCCACATGGCTGCTACATGGTAGGAAAGAGGACAAATTGCAGTTAGGCAGTCTGCAGCAATTAATGTACTCAGAATGGGCTGGTCTCCATGGTGTGTTTGAATTGAGCATGCCAGAACAATGAGTTTGGATTCTAAACCAGAAAATTTTGCAGGTGATGTTCAGTGTCATCCTGAATATCCCAGTGTATCTTGATCCATTGCTGCTATCAAATCTCAAGGAAAAAGATTTATGCATTAAAAAGGAGCAGAAGCATATCAATTGGTTCATTAGAGCCCCACTGATCATAAATACCTGCATAACACAGCATCTAATGGACAGTGCTGTGTGACAGCAGCATAGGCACTATCACTTACAACTTCATTGTGCAAAGTGCTGACAGCTCCTGCAGAATCCTCTCCTTGGGAAACGAGGAAAGTCAGTGTTACATAGGAGGGCATTTGAGCTTTTTTTTTTAACTGCATGGATACATTTGAGTCACCTTCATTTCTGAGTACTTCACCCCTAGTCTGACTGCAGTCCAGAATGACATTTGCATTTCAGATGGCATATTTGACCCAGTGGTGGTATTGATGATGAATCTCATTTTCAGAGCATTAACAAAGCAGGGCTTCATAAAGTATGTCAGTGCCTCTGTGCTTCACTGGAGCATGATCTTCTGTAGCACCACCAGCTGATGGAAAATGCAGGGCTGGAGACAAGGCCATTTCCCTTTTGTTGTATGCAATACGGTCTTTAAGTTATGTCTGCTCTAAGATACTACATGTCTTTATGAAGGGACTGATGACTGTTGAAGGAGACCCTAAAACTGGGACAGATCTCTGGGACCATCACTATTAGGGAGCTGACTGGTGCTGTCAGTTATGGATTCATGAACTGCCTTTGGCATTAGTGTTTAAAAGCTTTGAAGCCAGCCTTGTATGATTTGGACATCTTTTGCAGATAACGGGGAATTTGTGAGAGAGCTAAATTAAAACTTCCTTAAATATTAACATTTTTCATTCACATAACGCCTAGTTTCTGGAAAATTTTAATACTTTCTAAGAGTACTTGGGAAATTGTACAATATTCTTGAGTTCTACTTTTAACACAGTAAATTAGATGTGTGTATTTGCATGTAGGTCTGTACGGACAGACATGGGGTGAGAGTCAGTGTTCCCAAAGGGAGAGCAAGTTTCAGTAACCCTGTATGTAATTTCCACTCCCTGTCTGGGCTGCTGTTTGGAAGTAGTGTGGCTGTATTACTGGCTCCTAGAGGAAAACATTGTCTTCTGTTGTCTCTCATATGCTAAATAAATATAAACCAGAGAAGAGGAAAAAGGATGGGGAAGGGAAGAGGAAAAGTCCATTCTTAAACAAGATTTTGATCATAGATTAGTTTTTTTCTGAAAACAAGTGTACCACTACCAGAATATATGTTACGTTGTAACTTGAAGATATTTTGATAATGTGCAAAATGTCTTCCAAAACCTTTGAGTAAGGCCTTTTGAGATTGAACCAATTAACTACTACCAAACATTTCTTGTTGGTTTTAGGTATTGTTTAAAGGTTCCATGAGTTTTTCACTTATTTTTTTCTAGGCCTTGTTCAAGACTGGAAATACTGGAAAGTATCTGGAAAGTGACTTGAAGCAATGGTTTTTTATCAAGCTTTGTTCAATTGTGTGAAAGTTGTGTAATGAGATTACTGGCAAAGCAGAATAATAAATTATGAATAGAACTTAAATGACTGTCTCATGTTCTGAAATAGCTTGAGTCCCGGAGTCAGGGCTGATCTGGGCTTGCAAGCTGGTGTTTTTTTTGTAAGAAGAGCATAAGTTTCCTGCAGGTGATTAAACTGTTGCAGCATCCTACTATACCAGAAATGGGTCTCTTGAACATAGCTCCAACAGGGGTTGGTATTTTGATATGTCCCCTGCTGTAGTGTCTGATTGACTCATAGGCCATTTATTCTTCCAAGCTTAGTCCTCAACTTCCAGTTTGTAAGTAAGGGCCATCGATTAGCACAGGAATGCGAGTGCATGTAACCTTGAACTTGATTCTTCCAGGTGCTGAGTTTGCAATCCCCAGGCACTCTCCTTCACGCGGAGTGCTGCGTGTGTCTGCATGTCTGCATGCTGTCCTCTGCTCCTTGCAGACTGTGTTCAGGATATGTCCCTACCCTGCTCCTTCAGCCAGGGCTAGGGGACAGAGTTAAACACAGGGATTAACATGAGGACTGGTATCTGGCTGTCTCTTTGTAACAGTTCACAATGGAAAATTCATTTTCTTTTTTTAAGCTGTAGCATTTTATGAAAGAACATGGGGTGATTTTTTTTTTCTTTTTTGCTTGAGTGGTGATTTCACTAGGTTTCTATGTTAGCTCTATTCTTACTTGAATATTTTTAAGGCTAACACAAAAACTTCCTAGGGTGTTGTTTGTAGAACAGTTTGAAAAATTTAGAATCATGTCTTCATGCATTTTGGTTCATGTGCATGCATGCAGACATTTCAAAAACTGCAAGATTTCATTTTTAGCACTGTTCCTTTTTCTTTTTTTAAAAGTAATCAGGATGCTCTTTCTAGACCTGGTGTTAGTAACTCTCGCTCTGATCATGACAGCTAGAATTGGAACCCTCTTTAATTTGGAGTGTTTTTAATACTGCTCTAAGCTTCTGATTAATGTTACAGGAGGTTGGTTGAGAGTAAATTGAGATGCTCTCTCCTGCAGGATTTAAATGTGCTATTTCCATTGCCACATCCTGCTGATATAGTGGTTAAGGATTAAACTGAAGATCTAATTTGATGTGGGGCCTAATTATAAGCCTAGGAGCCTTAAAAAAGCATATATTGCATTTATTATTCATTTGATGTGTCTTTGAGGTACTGTAGTCTTTATTTACGATTTAATGCATATGTTGGCTAACTCGTATGTATTACAGACTCCTTTTCCTGTACTCCTGTGATCAATAAAGCCTGGTTTGAATTATTTATTTATTTTTTTTTTAACAGAAAATGCAACTTTGGAAACCATGAATAATACTGCAGTTTCCTTTCGATGAGAGCATGTTCTGTGTTTGCAAAAGAACCAATATTGCCATCTAGTGGGAGTGAAGGATTTGACCTGGCATGCTCCTCCCTCTAGATGCCTTTTAACTAGCAGTTCTCTTGGAGGCGTCACTTATGTGTCTAATGAAGGTGCAGGAGTTTTTCTTTCCCCAAACTATGGAGGAAGCCTCCCTGTTTCATTGCTCAAATTACTCTTGCATGTATTTCTGGAAAATCAGAAATATTTTGAAGGTGTATAGATCCAAATGTGGTTCTTTCCAAGCTGCTTTCTAGAGTACACTGTCAGAGGAATCACAGGGTAGTGTTTCTATGCTCTGCTCTGTCTGGGTGATGTTACTTTTTCAGTGCCTCTGCAACATGTAAATGAATTTAAGCCTTTGAATGTGCCAATTTTCTAACACCTATAAAGACTATCAGAAAAATCTGTATTTTTCAAGCTGTTGTGCAAAACATACACTGAAAGTGTTCTAGTATACATGTGCAACACTCTATTGAAAATGTTCAGTGAAACAGAGCAGGAGGTGGGATTTGGCTGAAGCTTTGGGATAAAGTGATTTCCAGAATGTTTGATCTCCCTTTCCTCCCCCAGCTTTGTTTCAGATCAGGGCCCACTAGGGGTTTGTAGAGATGGAGATATGATGACACCTCATTAAATTAATATTTTTGTTGTTTTGTAATGCTAGATTCAGCTTTTGTTGCCTTGTTACAGTTTCTCTTCTGAAACTGCAGCTGGCTAGAATCGGCTAAGTAGCAGGGGTTTTTTGTGGATTTAATCATAGCGTTTAATTAATCTCCCTGCTTTAGTCATCAGTCTGCAGCTTAGCAATGCAGGGTCCTAAGAACCTAAGCATTAGTTCTAAGTGCATTTTAGTGATGGTTTTAGTTAATTCTCATGCCCAATCTCTGTTTTGAATTTTGAATCAAAGTGCTAAATGAGGAATCATTAACACAGCTCTACCTCATTCTGCTTGTAAAGCACAGAACATGTAGCAAAGTGATAGTTATGATGGTGTCACTGTTACAACTCTTTCTTCTTTCCATTTTCTCCAGTCCTCCAGCGATGAACTGAATTTAATCTAGAGTACTTTACATATCTCTTGTCAAGCAAATTGCTACTTGCCTTTCAGAAAACCTATATGATCCAGAAAAGAGGCCAATCCATGTGTTTTCATCATAGTCAATACTCTTGACTTGTAATAATTTTCTTAGCTTGAGGATATTGGTCTGTGTTTCATCAATGACAATTGATATTGCAAAGCTGTTTTTGTGTTCAGTGCTGCATCACTATGATGTCCTGTCTTACTGTTTGTAATTGGGTGAGGCCTGCATTGTGTAATTCAGGAAGGCCAAGGTTGTGGATGGAGAGAATTTGTAAGTTCTAAGTACTGAGTTGGCTTGGGATTAATGTCTGGGATCCAACCTGCTCATAAGAAGCACTGTGTGATGTTTGTTTCCTTTACTTGGAATGGGACTTCAAAGCAATTGGAAGATACTTATTATAGGTCCGTGTTTGTTACAGTAATGGTACAGTTCACATTTTACTTGTACAGTGCAAAAGGTAAAACAAAGAGAAAATCTGGACTAGGATGTGGTATCCATAATCAGTGCAAGAGAGGAGTAGTGAGGGGAAGGCTGGCATACAAGTGCACAAGTAGACAGAGAAAGTAAATGACTGCCTCAGTAATGGATACTGGTGAAAACTGCTCATCACTCTTTGGCTTAATCTGTTTAAGTGGCATTCAGGGTTCAGGTGTTCATTTTCTATTTGTTTCTCTAGCCCTGCAAAATCAGATTGTCCTGTAGCTGGGAATGAAGCTCTTGGTTCAACAAAGCACTCCCCTACTCCACGTAAAGTCTCTCTTGCACCTTCTGAATCTCTGGTTAAACGCTGTAGTCTGAAGCCTGCTCACAGGCTTTGTGTCTTTTCTTCATGACCCAAGACCTTACATATTGTTTCTTTGGGTAACTTTCCCAGTGTTTCCTGTCATTTTGTTTCTTGTAGACTGTAACTTCTGCTGGACAAAGACTGCAAAGGCTGTATCTTGTTTACTGTCAGTTGTCATCCAGGCTTGATTGATGATGATGTGCTTTAGTCTGGGTGATCACACTGGTTTATATTTCAGAAGCAATACTACTGCTGGAAACAGATTTTTCTTCTCAGAGCAATGTTTGTGAAGTATTTTCATGGTTTCTAAACCATCTTCTCATCTTTCTGTGTTGCTCCTAGTACAAATATTTAAATGCTAAAATGATGTATTTAATTTTAATTCTTTGCAAACAAGAGAAAAAAAGAACAAAGCTGATAAGGAGTGTGAAAAAAAATAGCCAGCAGCCAATGGTCTTTGTTAAAGTAAATAATTTTTAGGAAGATAAAAGATAATTAGAATTAATCAGCCAGTGTTGATACATTATTATGACAGAGAGCAGACAGAAATACTTGAAATTTTCAGATTTTACATAACTTGGAAAATAAAGATAAAAAGGGTTTGATTTTTTTCAAAATTTCTTTTATTTATATTATCTGATTCCTCTTGCTTTTCTATGTGAAAGTATTTTGATTGCATTTCCATAAGTATGTTTTTTTATTCACTTTGCCAGATTTTTCTTTGTTAGCATCTTTTTAAAAAGACCTTTTCTTTTAATAGAACTGTATGAAGGAGAAGAAATGGCTTGATAAAAGGAGTAGTTCTTGAATCCCTATTTCAAATCCCTCAAATTTCTAAGGAGCTATTCCCCTCAAAATTGGCATACATTTATGGATATGTTGCAGCAATAATAATTTTTGTCTGCCCTCCTTGCTCTTCTTTCTCAGAGGACACAGATATCCTGAAATTACTACCTTGTTATTCTATAGCCTGGAAAAGAGCATTATTTAGGTAGAACAAAATATAGCTGAGACCATCTGCCCAACTTTTCCTTTTAATTTTCCTGTAGGTTTTCCAGTTCATCCTACACTCCATGCTTTTAGAACTACATTGCTAGCATTACTTGAGCATGGTTGGCTTTTTTTAAAGAGAATTTGCATATGCAAATAAATATACTTGAAGTTATTTTAAGGGATATGTAATACTGGTATTATTGCTATTCTCAATAAGCCTGAGAATAGCAGGGTACTAGGGTGTTTTTCCTATTCATAACCTCTTTCCCAGGGTGAATGTTGTGTCATCAAGAACTTAGGAACACCTGCAACTCAAATAGTCTCATTTCCTTTTATCTGCTACTAAAAATTGAAATGAGGAACATTTTTTTCTGTTTGTTGGTAGTGTGATTTTGCTTTACCCCAAAGTACCATTTTTTGATTCAAGGGGGAAATAGGATTGTGTTTCTTCTTTAATTACCTCATTTTGTGGCCTGAAGAAACATGACCTTGATTTCTTGGGCATGTATTTTCCAGGTATATTAGCTATTTAAAGATCCTCCCTCCCTCTTTCTTTTTGAAATTTGTCTTCCCTGATTACTGCTCCATAGCTCATTATTATTCATATAGAGTTATCCCCTTCTGCTCCTTGTATATCTGCAAGGACACACATTAGATAGTTAAGACAGTGACTGAATTATCTGAATAATAATGTGAAATACAAGATCTAGCAATAAACCATATAAACAGGAAAAATTACTGCAGCTTTGGAATGGCTAATTGTATTGCACTTCATGTATTTTATGGTACATCCTATTTGATATCTAATTATAAGTACATTTCCTATGCAGTCTTCTTAATTTCTCAGGACCTTGTTCTGTCACCCGTACTCTCCCTGGGCAGTTCCTTTTAATGGTTCCCCTTGGCTGTTGTCTGGGGCACAAGGGAGCACCCATCAGCTGTGCTGCAAATTGTCAGCTGGGTTATGTACGAGTAAATCTGACCTGGGTGATACACACAGCCTTTAAAAACACTGATCACCTTGCTTGCTTTTGCTTGCTGACACTGGAATGTTGGATTTCAGAAGGAAATGTGGGAGGCATCGAACTCCTCTGGCTTTCATTGTGGGTTTTGTATGAGTTCAGTGAGACATTGGTGCTCCTACCTGCAGCATGTGTCACATTGCCCATACACTTTCTTTTGGCAAGGTCCATCAGTTGAACACTTTAGGCTGTCACAGGGGTTACCTTCCACTTGTCATGTAAGTGGATTTTCACTGATGAACCTGAAAGTGAGAGATAAAAATCTTAATTAAAACTGTCTTGGTCTGTTGTGATCATCTCTGTAAAGGAGCTAGAGAGCCATGCTGTATGCCAAGGAATGACTCCAGCAGGATACCTGGGATACAGAAACAGTACAACAGAGAACACTTCTCTTTTAATACAGGAGAGGAACTTTTAAGGATGGCTGGAAATTTATCTCTTGGCAATAATTAGTAAACCGTAGAGAAGTATGTACTTAGATTCCTGCATGGAGATGTAACTGTAGTTACAGCTACCAGGAAAATCTGCAATACTGGCTTTTGATCCAGACAGTTTTGTAGGCTGGAGGATAGCTCTTGAAACTGTGAGAAAAGAAAGAAAAATTATCTCAGATCAGTGCTGAATTATTTTGGAAAAAACAGGAAGCAGGTTATGCAACTTTAAACCTACTATATGTATCTACTGTACATTTGTGTAATTTTGGTTTTGTGCTGTTTAGTAAAAGATGATGCATTTGAAGTTTCCTTCACATTTCTTCAAATTTGTGTTGCCAGGTTAGCCTATTGCCCTTAAAATTTTTGTTCCACTGAAATACAGGGAAAATTAATTGGATAGCAGGGAATGTTCCATATATTAAGGGTTTTGCTATGAGTAGATTCTACTATGATGTTAAATTCTGGAATTACAAAGATCTGTATGATCTAATATGTAGCTAGTATGAGATATCTATAAATAACAGCTTTCTGAAATAATAATAGTAATCCTGTTCCTCTTCCATTTCCTTTTACTGAAAATTTATGACCTCACACTTCTCTTTAATTTCTGAGCTGCTGACGAGTTTTCTGAGATTGCCCAGGGATAATTAAATTTAAATAACAAGGTCTGTATACTACAGCTAGAATGATATTTCCCACTTAATGACTATTTCACTTTATAATTTCCAGAAACTTTCAGTCTTTGCCTTGTTACTTACATTTCACTATCTCCAAGCAAAAAACTGACTCCACCCTATATATCCTGTAATCGGTTAAAATTTCTATTTGAATCTCAGAATATTCCGTCAGTGGGAGGTCAGGGAACATATTTTCCAAGTCATGAGAATATTTATTACTGAAATATGCAAATTGAAACCTGGATGCATGTCTGTCAATGGAGAGAACTTCTAAAAGCCAGAGCTAGCAGGAACCTCAAAAACAAAGTGCTGGCATCAGAGAAGTTTTGGGGGAGTCAGCCTGAAACTTGGCTCATTTCTCCTAAGTCTAAAATTTATACTGATCCTAAAGTCTCAAGGAATATATATATGGTGGTCACAACCTATAGTGTTGTGAATGGTGTTCCTTTTGATAGGTGTTTTGAAGTGTCTTTGGCAAGCTTGGACTGTCTAAATATTGTTCACATGTGCATGTTTGTTGGTTTGCTTGTTATTTTGGATTTGGCTTCTGAAGTTTGTTACATTGCAACACCTGTCAGTAAGTATTCTGAAAAATAAGAGGAAAACTGCCTTTATGTAGTTAAGTGGAATTCATTTTAATTCAACTGCAAAATAAAGCAGAGTGGTATGTGTTGTGTTTTGCATTTTGAAGGTTGCAGAGTTGTTCTGGAGCTTTAAAGGGGATCCTGAATTTTAACAGTTTTATCAAAGGTAACTAAGCCTACCCGTTTTTAGGGCTTCACACTTGGTGAGTTAAAAGGCTTTTCATCCTGATCCCTTGTGTTATTTGCAGTTGAATTTAAGATGGTTGAGCTAGAATACTAGCTGTAAACTGGATTTTCTCCTGATTTAGTTCTTCAGAAGTGCAATTTAAATCTTGCTTATAAATGTTTGATAAAAAGAAAGAAAACTCTTGAAATATGTGTGGTATTCTTAGTGTGGAATTGCTGTCCATATAAAGGTTAAAAATGAATATGAGCAAAACTATTTCTAAAAGATTATTTTTCAAGTACTTTCAAGATTACTTTCAAATGTACCTAATAATTCTGCATCAGTAAATAATTACATGCAGATTTTAATTAAGCTGCTTCTTATTCAAGTGCATGTACTGTGGTGTTCCATCTTGGATGGGCCATGGTTCAGAACCAGACCCAAAGAATCCCCACAGACAGCACCGACTTCACAGATATCCATCAGTATTCACAGTGCTGCCTAGAGCTGTTTTGGAGAAAATACTCCAAATTCTCCCTCTCTGACTTGGTTCTTCTGTACCTCACAGAAAAAACTGAAAATGCCTGCCAGCTAATTTCCCTTCCATCCAATCCTACACATTGTGGAGATTATTTCTGGAACTATTTCAACAAGTTTGTACATAAGCTTTCTATTAGATGGGATCAATAATTCCTATCATAACAGCTGAATCCTCTTATCTCAGGTGATTCTGGGAAATTGTTATGTTATCAAAAAGTCTGACTCGGCAGAATTTGGAAAAATAATTTACCTTGGTATTCTTGGTATGTTTGTCATTGTGTCATGAATAGTATATCCACAGGTTCTCATTTCCAGAAGGCATTTAATGGGAGTATAATATAGTTTGTAAGTATATCTAAATCAAATGAAAATTATGCAAGAACTTACAGAAGTCTCAACTCCAAAGAATTACTCATTTCAGTAGTGTTTTCAAATATAAGCATTCAGAATGTGTTAAGATCCCATAGGTTGCAAGCTTGCTAAAGTAGCTTTTCAATAGTTTATGCCAGGGAGTTTCAGCTGTGTGGTGGCCTTGGTACCCTTTGTAGGTAGGCTACCTACCTTTGGCTGAGCAAACACTGTGGCCCTGGGTACTCCCTTCTGCCTCCCCCCACATCCCTCCACTGCTTCCTGCAGCCAGCACCACTCTGCAAAGCCTCTGCACCGTGCAGCTCCTGCAGCTCCACCACGGCAAATGTGATTACCTCAGTGGAGACCGCCTTTTAGGGAGCACTGGTATTGATTCCGGGATAATGGTCCTTTTATCTTTCGCTTATTTTTCGGCTTTCAGCGATTGGCTTTTCCTTATTATTGCTCCCATGGATCTATTTCAAAACTGGTACAATATTTGTGGCTCAGCAGAAATAAGTGGCAAGGAGCATCCTGTCTCTTCTATGAATAATGAAGCAGCAAGGGAAGGATTTGGTCTATAATATCAGTAAATATATTGATGGGATGGACAGGAAAGAATTAAACACTTTTGACTCTGTAAACTGCCTTAATTCTATGAAAGAATTTTTTTTTTAAGTATTTGAAGGCTGATTTTTTTAGTACTTGTTGGAAAAAAAAAAGTTGTAGGGGTTGTAAATTCAGCATTGCTTCAATTTGCAGGACCTAAATAACAGAGACAGACATGTAATCTCACAGATATGTAGTAGACTTTTCATGGCTTTTCTACACCTCCCAGAGTTATGCTGAGGGAGCTGTTTCTGCCACTGGCCACAGAACTTCTTGGGCTCATAAGCTCTGAGCACAAGAGCCCAGAAGCTCTGTGCTTTTAGAGCTTTCCCACTGATAACTAACTTCCTTAAAAACTTTGCTCTCACTAAAAGAACTTCTGCCTTGCACCAGCAAGCAGCTTTCTGCTTCATCTCACCAGTCCTGGTTTGTATCGTTGCTCAACTGGTTGTAGACCAAATACCCTTCAACCTTTTCATTGCAAAATGGCTTTCTTGACCTGTTTACCTTTGACTCTCTTCTTATTCTCAGTAGCCATCCTTTCACTGGCATTTTTACTAGTGCTTTTAGGTTTAGTCAAGCTATGCTGCATGGGCCCTGATAACCTTAAGGTTAACCTTCACAAGCAGCAGTATCTTATCTTTCCCACGAGATTTCCAGTAAAAGTGACAAGTAGAATGTTATAAGGCTGAGTTGTGCGGAATGGGATATGCTAAATAGGATCTGAAATAGGATCATTAGTATTTCCCATGGGTACTCACTAACAGGGTAGTGAGAACCCCGCTTTCTTAGCAGTGGATATGTCTGATAGTTTTGAATGGAACTCTGTCCCCATGACAAACATCTGTCATCTGTAAGCCTGAGCTGGCCACACAGTGACAGAAACCTAGCAGAGCGGGGAACCTAATATAAGACAGCACTCCTCTGTGTAAAAAGTACACTCCTCTGTGTAAAAGTACTAGGTTGAGTAGTTTTTCCTTCCAGCTGAAAAGAAGTACTGGCAATTAGAGGGATAGTGCTGGGGGTGGAGGGTGGGAAAGGAATGCTGTTCCATACTAGTGCTAAAAGCAGAGATAAGGACTTTGAATGCTGGTTATCAAGGTGGGGTTGACCCTGCCAGATAGCCTGCCTGGCAATTTGCAAAATTCATGTTCTGTTTCTGATAGACTTGGAGAACAATCTCTGAACTAAGCTGGGGTAGGTGCTGCTGCAAAATTTTGTGAGCTTTTGCCTGTATTCAACAGCAGCTGAAATCGTTTGAATATCACTGATGTTTTGTGGGGTTAAAGTTAGGTCAGAGTTTAACCTTCTAAATGAAATACTGTTAATGCTTTCTCCACATTAGATCATTTCAACATATGTATTCCATAGATATATGAGATGGACTTGAACGAAGTGGATGGAAGCAGGAAGTATTTCTCTTCTGATAAGAAGCAGTCCTTTCACCCTGAGAATGCCCAACTGGGACATTTTTTTCCTTTTGGGGAAGTGCAAGGAATAGTACCTCATTATTATTTCTGAGAGTGGCAATTATTGTTTGAGAAAGGTGATGCTTTTTTTTTTTTTTTTTTTAATTTGACCTTCCTGTGCCATGTGAGTGGATCACAGTGAAGTGCTGGAAGCTCTGGAGATGGTACTGATCTGTGGCAAAAATCTATCAGAGCTTTAGAGATGAATACAGCACAAAAGTAGGAAATATTCAGGGATTTTATTATCACAGAATACTTCCATATTTTATATAATTTTCTAAAGAATAACATCCTTCTATGGAATTCTTTGTGCCATAGCAAACCATCCTGTGTTTAATCACAGGGTTCTGAAGAATAATTAATAATGTAATTTTTTTGTTCTTCAAGATGTGAACTAGAAAAGGTTTCTAAACACAGGTTGAAGGTTCTTCTGCAGAGTCAAACTTCTTAAGGAACTTCTGATTCTCTCATAATTGGGGTGGCAATTTCAAAAAGGCCATAAATGGTTTTAAATCAAAAATGAGATTACTGTAGTTTCAACTTGTAAAGAAAATGCAGAACGGTTAGAAAGTGCATGATAACGCTTAAATGGTTACTTTCCACTGCAGTAGGTTTTGTTTACACATTCATATTGATATTTCTGTAAGTGAATTTAATTAGATTAATCTGAGAACTACTCATTTAGTGTTAGTCCAATGCTGAAAATTATGTTTGATATCACAAGCACTAAAGCATCCTGTCATCTTTCTTTTGAGAAATTCCCCAGGTAAGTCAGTTGTTAATATAAAAATTACAGAGTGTAGTAAAAAAGGGATTGAAGAAGAACAATTTTACTTCCATATATAAACAAAACCCAAACAAACAGGACATCTTGATTCCTGAGATAAATTAGCACTGTAGCAAGTAAAGATGAGATAATTCACTGACGGACACACACTGCTGCTGGCTAGCACAGGGTTATGGTGTCTATTTCCTTTGTACTTTGGAGTTGGGTTTGGTGCTTCATTTTAGCAGACTTTATGTGGCCTCAGATGAGTTTTAGTTGAGCAGGAGTCAGGGGCATTGTTGAAATAACCAGGCTTATAGGAGTTAAGCTGCAACTTTAAGTGTTTGTCCTTCTCTGGCCAGATCTTCAGTGAAATGAAAATTGGGTTGAAAAATGTTATTGTTACATAATAAACCAGAGAATGCTCTACTGGAACAGCAAAACTTAAAAATACTGCTGTGGCTGTAAAGCATCAAATATATCTTTAAATATGTCAGTTGCTGTGGCAAAAAGAAAGTGCAGACGTTTGTTTGTCATGATTGATTTACCACATGAAATCTTGATATAATGCAGAAGAGAGTACAGAGCATCAGATAATATTATAGAAGTGTTATCCAGTTTTAATTAAGGGGCATTCTTGATCTACTCCAGCCTTGCTTGTGTGTCTGCTCACGCTTTCAAGGAGATTGCCCGGGCTCATTTTGTGGGGCTTCTAATTTTGGGGTTTTGTTTAAGTTACTTATTATTTCTTACTGGGAAACCAGGGCATCCTCTTATAGGGCACCGAGGATGAGAGCAGTCCTGTCCCCAGGTGCCAGCCCCTACAGCTGCTGCCAGCAATCCAACAGTAGGGCTCAGTAGAGCAGTGGGAGCTCCCTGCACAGATGGGAGCTGCTAACAAGGCTCATTGGCACCATGCACTTCACTCTTGGTGGCGGGAGGACACCAACCAGGAGCCGGCAGAGAGATAAACAAGCTAGGCTGAAGTAGCTAGGGACCCATGGGCAGCCCTGTCTCTATACAGGATGGCAAAGACCTTGGCTGGGTCAAGGAAGCTTTCAAAGAAAGAAGCCTTGACTTTGAGATATAGGTCCCTACCTGCCTCACTGAAGGGCAAGTTATCCCCAAGTCAGTGTCTGTGGACAGGCCGCCCTTGGGCACTTGATGGAATTCATCAATGAAATCTTGTGCTTAGGCCCTTCGTGGTGTGAGACCACTGCCCGGTGTCTCAGGCAGCCCTTGCTGCAGTCGGTCCCTGGAGCGGGTTTGGGCTGTGTCACCCCGCGCTTGCCCCGGCGGCCGCAGTTCCCTGGACAGCGGCGGCTGCAGGCGGGCGCCGGCCGCGCTTGTGCCGGGGCTCTGCCCGGGGCTGCGGGCGCCGCTGGGGGCAACGAGAGGTGCGGGGCCCTCGGTGCCCGGTGTGCGGTGCGGAGCCCTCGGTGCCCGGTGCCCGGCGTGCGGGGCCCTCAGTGCTCCGTGCCCGGCGTGCGGGGCCCGCGGTGCCCGGTGCTCAGTGCGGGGCCCTCAGTGCTCGGTGCCCGGTGCTCAGTGCGGGGCCCTCGGTGCCCGGCGTGCGGGGCCCGCGGTGCCCGGTGCCCGGCGTGCGGGGCCCTCAGTGCCCGGTGCCCGGTGTGCGGGGCCCTCAGTGCTCGGTGCCCGGTGTGCGGGGCCCGCGGTGCCCGGTGCCCGGCGTGCGGGGCCCTCAGTGCTCGGTGCCCGGTGCTCAGTGCGGGGCCCTCAGTGCCCGGTGCTCAGTGCGGGGCCCTCAGTGCCCGGTGCTCAGTGCGGGGCCCTCGGTGCCCGGTGCCCGGCGTGCGGGGCCCGCGGCGCTCGGTGCCCGGTGCTCAGTGCGGGGCCCGGCGTGCGGGGCCCTCGGTGCCCGGTGCCCGGCGTGCGGGGCCCTCGGTGCCCGGTGCCCGGCGTGCGGGGCCCTCAGTGCCCGGTGCCCGGCGTGCGGGGCCCTCAGTGCTCGGTGCCCGGTGCTCAGTGCGGGGCCCGGTGTGCGGGGCTCTCAGTGCTCGGTGCTCGGCGTGCGGAGCCCTCAGTGCCCGGTGCTCAGTGCGGGGCCCGCGGCGCTCGGTGCTCAGTGCGGGGCCCTCAGCGCTCGGTGCCCGGTGCTCAGTGCGGGGCCCTCGGTGCCCGGTGTGCAGGGCCCGCGGTGCTCGGTGCACTGCGGGCTCCGGGCACGGCTCTCACCCGGCCGGGGCAGGCACAGACACGGAGAGCTTTGCTCTCCACAGCACACGGTGAGGAAGGAGAGCTGTCGGCTCGCACCGTGCATGAGAGCATTCGCAGACAGCTTTAACTTCTCCTGTGTCTTGGGTCTGAGGCTTTCTGTCCTTATGTCAACCCGCTAAAAGCACAGCAGCAGTTGGGTATTGCCGGGCGTTTCAAGGGCTGGCTTGTTAGTATAAACCCGAAATGTTTGGGTTTCCAGGCTGGCATGAGGAATTGAATGTGTATTTAGACCAGTTGGAACTTTCTGTTCCACGTGTTTTCTTCTTAAATCTGATTTCTGCTCAGATGGTCATAATGGGAAGGATTAAACAAAATCACGGGAGAAAATTAGGGATTTAAAAGTAAAACTCATTTTATTGAAGAAGTTAAGCAAGTAGTAATCCATTTATACTTTTTATAATATTTTGTGTTGGTAGATTAGAACTGTTCCTATTATCTCTTTTTGATTTGCTTTGGGTGGGACAAAGTATATGAAACTAAAACTAGAAAAGCTTTCAGTTATTTTGTTTCTGGGAAGGGTTGGATGTGTTAGTCTCATGTTGACCTTTGACAGGGCCGACAGGTTTTTGGATGGGAATTGTAGCTTAAGTTGTTATGTTTAGGCTAATAGCACAAATGTTTAATAAATTGTTTCTAAGTTGCTGTGGTAACACACTTAATTTTCTTTTCAAAAATAAATCTACTTTAAGTTCTAACTTTTAAGTCAGATATTGAGTAATGTTATTGAAAAGTTACCAGTTTATAACTTTTTCGAAAATTGCTGTCATGCAAGTTTAGACATAACCAGAAATGTTCTAAATAATTAATTTTTGTGGCAAGGGATAACAATTTGAATTCTCAACATCACATGCTTCTAAAGGTGATTTAGAAGCACATGCTGCTGATGGTCAGGTTCTGATGAGTTGCTTACACTTACATTTTTTGAATCATCTGCTGCTTTCTGTTCCATTTTGTCTTTTCGTAAATTTGTTAGTGAAGAAAGGAAATTTAAATGGTAACTGTTTTTTTTTTTTTATTGAAAACCGATATAATTACAAAGAAATCTGACTTCACTTGTGGCAAACAACCTTGTGTGTATTTGTTTCAAATGAGATAATTTTTGAGAATTTTTGAACAGATTTGCAAATGACCTTTAAGTTGGATAAATTGCTGCCTTTTCCCTTAGCTTCCTGCTTATATATCTGCTTATTTATTTGAAATTTGGGAGGATAACTTACATCTTAATCCTCAAAATTGGCTTGTTAAGGTTGCTTAGGAAACAAGATATATACAGACCTGTAAATCATGAAGAATTTTCCTTCTCTTTCAAGAATAATGGCTTTCACGGAATAGAATCATCATTGGAATGCATCAAAAGCAAGAAAATTTTCAAATCCCGTGAGTAACCTTCTCAGAAAAGTTACTGCCTTAAAGAGAGGGCAGAGAGCATGGAGGTAGCACTCACGACACCACCCCAAAAGGCTATGACTTTTGTGTTGAGCACATACTCCTTTATCCAAGGAAGCCATACTTTTATTAATGACTGCTTTTTCTGTGTAGGTTTTTGGTGGAGTTTTTTGTTTACAATTTTGCAGGATTTCAAAAGCTAAGTAGTTGTAATTCTGCCAGTATTCCTGACTTTAACAATGCAGAAAGCCTTTCTACCAAGTTTAATGGCAGGGAAGGTCCACGCCTTTCCAGCTTGGACCTGAAAATCCTTTCCTTCTTTTTTAATTGCCTTACAAAATGGCCTTACTCCTGCAAAACCACTTTCTCAGAATGTAGGGTGAATGGCTATACAGATTTGCTGCAGGAAAGGAGTACAAACAGGCACATTTGGGGGGAAAAAAACCAAAAAGCTTTGGGTGGAAGCTTCAGAAACACCAAGTTGACTAAAAATGTACGTTTCTCTGAAAAGCAATGTGTCCGTATCACCTTGGGAGAGTATTTGAGCAAGAAGACCTTCCAGGCTGTGCTTGCTTATGGAGAGGGTCAATGCTTCCAGCTCCACTGGGTGTTTCTGAATGTCTTATTGTATAAATCAAGAAAATAGATGGGGAAAGCAGGTGGAAATCTCTCTGGGGGATTTTGTTTTTAACTTGCTATAATGGTTTAATAGTTAGCAGTTAGAGCTAAGCAGGTGTTTTAAGAGCTCTTATTTAACAATTATCACTCATTTCCGGGCTTCCTGTTTGTTCAGGCTGCTGGAGAACATCACAAAATCAGCCAACTGCTCTCAAAACCTCTTTTAACCCTCTGTCATCCAGTGAAGCTGGGATAAACTCCTGTCAAAGAGCCACGTGGGTGAAGGATGAAGGACACAGCACAAAGCTGCTGTGCAAAGACTGTGGCAAATGTAAACAAGGCTCTTGCAAATTTTGAAATTCATAGGAGCATTACATCATGATAAAAAGACTGTATCCTTGTTTCATCTCTTTGATTAGTATTTTGGGTTAATTAGGGAAGGAACTTAGGGAAGCTCATGGAGCTCATTCAGTTTGGTATTTTTCCTTGGGTTTTTTTTATCTTTGCTTATTTTTTCATTACTACCTTAGCATTTTTCATTTCTTTTTGGTCCAGGACATGACAGACACATGAGGATTTATGTAGAAGATGGCATTACTTAGCTATCCTCCAAAACTTCATGTCATGCTCAAAATATTCTTTGTTGTGAATCATTATGATAAATTAGAATTTGGGAAAGAAATTAGAAAGTTGTGAAAGGTGAAAGATATCCTTTTGTCTTTAGCAACTGCTGTTCTGCTGATAATATGCAAGTAACTTTTTCATCTTCTCATAACTGGTGTTACACAGATTAGTACTAAACTATTAGGAAAGTGTGATACTAATCAAGATTTTAAAATTAAAACACTGATAGCACTCTGTAATTTGGTATTTGGATACAAAACAAGCTGGAAGTTTGTAAGGACTTTTTTGGTTAGTTGTGTAGCAATGCTTATTGTCAAATGGCTCACATTAATATTTATTCATAACATGAAATAAATGTCAATAGTTATTTTGTGGGGCACATGTGTAGTCTGCTTACTGCATGTGTCTGATTTTTCAAGCAGGGAGTCTTTATGAAACCATCTCAGCATGTTCAGAAATCCTGTTGTACTTCCTTGAGAGATAAAAATGGAAAAAATGCTTTTTAGTTGGAGTGCCTCTGCCAGTTGTGGAGATGGGTAAGAAAGGACAGACTCCTTACTAGTAATGGCCCTTGAGTGATGAGTCCTGGTGAGAGTAAGAAGTCTGGGATGTATGTGTGCATTCATACATTTGCATGCTGCTGGTAGTGTTCATGCTACCTCCAGCTCTGTTCATACTGTTATAAATAAGCACTTTTTCTGGTTTTCTTGAAACTAAACCTCCATCCTCCCTGTGTAGTGAGATTCAAATCAGGCCAGATGTAAGCTCTGCTCTGGCAGAAAGGTTCTTGGTGAGGAAACTCTATTCCTACTATCAGAAAAGCAATTGTTCTGAATGGCAGGGTGGGGAGGAGTGTGCTTTGTGTGTGCACACGCACCCCACAGATGGTATGCATGGTTGGTCAGGTTACAGGGACATGCTTTCTTTACAAACCCTCTCATGCACGTATGTCTATGCCCTGTGTTTCTTCTGTCATCTGTCCAGGTACCAGCTATTATTCAGTTCAGGAAATTCTGATCGCAAGTTTAAAAGTGTTGCTGAATATGATGTTACAAGCTTTGTTCAGCTGAAGTCACAGACTGTTTTCATTTTACAGTTCTAGCAGGTTTGATCATGATGATAAGAAAGCAGTACAAATGGATAAAGGCAATTTACATTAAGTGTGAAAGTAGTATAGATTTGCACTCTAATATGCTGTGAGTTTGGTCCTCAAAAGAGAACAGGGAAGAAACCCAGTGTCCTGTGTTCTGGTTTGAGTACCTTCTTGTTTCCTGGTAAGAAATGTATCATAATTTCTCTTGTTTCCTTTTAAGATAAAGTACATATTCTACATATTTTTTTCTCTCCTGTATTTTCCGTTTGTTTTCTCATCCCGTGTCTAAAATCAAAATCCACTAACTCATCAGTGGGAGTTAATAAATCCTCATACTGAAAACCTGAGGAAACAAAGCAACAGAAACTTGTGAATGATTTCCAAGGAAAGGAACAAAAGTGTTTACTTGCAGTGCCAAACCAGATTGTTATTCCTTGAAGTTTCCCAGAAGAGGAGGTGGGTCTTTTATCTTGGAGCTGCTGTATGGGCTTGGAGTTCTCACAGGCACCCTTCAAAATTACTGCTGCAGAAATAGCAATTCATTTCTCTGCTTGAGATCCTACATTGCCCTGCAACGTTTTGCTGGAGCCACCACTCTCCTGAGCTGAAAGGGCTGCTGGCAGCAGAGTTGGACTTGGTACTGCAAACATCTTATTCAGCTTATGATAAGGTCAATATTCCTGGCCCAGGTACTCAGCACTGGTTTGCTTCTTTTTTTTTTTTTTTTTTTTTTTTTTTTTTTTTTTTTTTTTTTTTTTTTTTTTTTTTTTTGTCTTTCAAAGGTCTCTTGAGGACTTGGAGGTATTGGAGGTATAATCTAGGAGATTTTCAGTGCTTGATTCCTTAAGTTATGTTTTGGAAATCTAGCCTCAGTTAATTTCAAGTGAAAGCTGTCCAAATGTAGATAAATCACTTGGTAGGTAGGTGCTTATGGATGACAATATTCTTTATTTTTCTTTGTCCAAGCATGCTAGTAGTTGAAGGGTTGCATGAGTAGCATATTAGGTACTGGCTTCTGATATCATGGTCTTAAATGAAGTTTTTGATCTTTTCCAGTTTATGACCTGTTGTGTGTGTTTTGCAGCTATTGTCATTTGGAACAATCTTCATCAAATACCCTGCCTCAGTAAATCTTTAGCTAATCTCAAACCTCACATGAGGATCTGTGTTTTTTGGGGAGAAGTTAGTAGGAGAGAAGGTTTTGCATAACATGGACTTTTTTTATTCTTACTTTGCTTTTCTTTTTACTACAAACAACATAAATTTATTTGAAAATGTTTTTGATTTTTAGGATGACTGTTTTGTATAGCTGGTAATGACAATTTATTATTGTGTACTACAGGTAAAAAAATCACACTTCATATACTTGTTTACTTTTAAAATAATGTTAAGAGAGTTTAGTTGGTCTGTGATAAAGGAGAATGTGAGACATTTAAAAAACTTGGTTGACTAGATAACTTGAGTTCTTTATAATGAATTTTTTTTTATGAAGTCTACCTCCTGTTACTTTTTTTTTAATTTATTTTATTTCTAAGTTAATGCTTGACCTGGGACTGTAGCATTGAAACACAGAATCCCTTAGTTTGTGTGGAAACATCAGGAATTAATTCAGCAGTTGAATCTGTGCTCAAATTCAGATTAATTAATGTGATGTAAGACCCCATGAGATCACCATATGCCAAGATCAGTGTGTTTTCTCTTTCATATATTTTTACTCCCCATTATAGTCTTGGAAGGAATTTTCTTTTTCTTTCGTTGTAGATAGCTTATAACAATATCAAAGACAAAGCATGATAATAAAGTTTGCAAGATTTCCTTTCCTTTTTCTTCCTAACACATGCTCTCAACAGAGAAATTTCAAAACTTTTCATATATGTGGCAACTGGAAGTGGGCGTGCATGTGATTCTGAGAGATGGAACAATAACAGATGTTCCCAAAAGCAAGAGGTAATTCCATGGCAATTCATCAAGAAAGAACATGCAACCTAGGGGAAACCAGGCTTCTTGTAAAGGGAGCATTCTCAGCTCCAGGTGTATAAATCAAAGACTTGGTGTATACCAGGCTCTATTTTGGTAGGCCAGGAAATGTAACAAGTTTTCTGTAGAAAGAATCAAATAATGTTGGTCCTGTAAAAGTTTGCAGAGTGTTCTTTTCATGTAATAGGAGATTCCTCTACAGTCTTCTCCCAAGGGAAGGCAAGCATTTCTTCATGTTATGTATTTTTTTTCATTTTCAAGTGCCTTAGTCTTAAATCTCTTCAACAATAACATCAGAAAATTTCTTCATATCTTCCTTGAGTCTTCTGCCTTGTAACATAGCCATGCAAAATTCTTTGCTTATCCGAAACTCAGAAATAAAGGAGTGCAAAGGAGAACAAGGCTGCAGTGCCAGCTTTTCAGTCCTACATCTGCCAAATAAGGCTCAAGCAGATTTGCATCTTAATTCGTTTCTAATGTGTTTTTAGTAGGTACATCAAGACTGAAGAGAGGCTTAATGGATGATGTAATGTTTTCTTGTGCTAAGAGCCCAACATTTAGAACGACTTTTATAATAGTACTAAGCTTATAAATATCAGGTAGATTGCATAGAAATTGTGTGATGGCAAGGAGCAAAAATGGGCCACAGCTGAAGTTGCAAAGAACAAGAAAAAAATCTCTCAGTTTCAGGAATTTTGTGTATAGGGAATAGGTGCTTGGCTTGTGCATGGTGCTCCTGTGTGCTTCGGAGTAGTAGGTGGTAGTATTTTTTTCCGTCTGCATTACTTGTTTTCATTTGCTCATCCTCTGTCCTCCATGAATTTGCTCTTGTGTTGGGAGAGTAACAGAACTTCATGCAGGCTGCAAAGGCATCCAGTAGCAATACTGAATGCCCAGTTTATTCAGTAGGAGCTACGGTGGTCTCCGAACTCCTCTGGGCACACTTTGGGCCCCAGATAACACCTGAGCTACTAACATGCTGTTAAAGTTTGTGGTTCAGTGTACAAAGCTGCTTCTTGTAGGCAAAGAAGTTAAGGGTTAGTTATTTTTCCCCTTAGTGTTCAATCATTTCTGAGAAGGGAACAAAACTGAAAATAACATCAAAGTGGGATGTTACTTCCGCATGCACTTTTGAGTGTTTTCCCCTTCTTCAGTCCTTATTATCTCCTAGAATAGCAGCGTTTTTCCACATTGGAAATGATTTCTGAAGATTATTCTATGTGGGAGCTTTATTTATATTTATCTAACTTAGAGGAGTTTAAAAAAAATCATGTTTGTGTACACTGTTTTTAAAGTAGGAAATATAAGCTAAATCGGGATTAATTTCCATAAGCTAAAACTGGATTAATTTTTCAGATAGAGATTTGTGGACTTGAAGGGGGGTTATGCCATTTGTACAAACCACAGGTTATATCTCTGTATTATATCTCAGTATCTTGCTTTCTTCAAGTAAGAATCCTCACTTTTAACCTGCTTTACCTACTTTGTATTAGTATGTCAATTCATTTTTAGCTCCAAGGTATTTTATTTGTCAGCATTTGTACGATACATGCAACTGTGGAAAGAGTAAAAGAATTAAGTCTTAGGTTTGGAATGCCACACTCAAACAGAGGTCTGCTGAGACCTTCCTTTTTTGGTTTGATAAAACTAATAAAATTTAAAAGGAGAAGCATTGTGTTTTTTCCTGACAGATCCAAGCCTGGCAGCATTGGAACAATATTAAAGATTCTGCTGTTGAGCTTAAAGTGGGAATTCATTCAGCTTTCCTGCTGAAGTTCCCTTCTTTTGAAACCTACTCTGTATTCTTCTGATGCTGCTTTCCAGAGACAGCTCTGTGTGGTTCGTAATAAACTTGGGGGGGTTGAAAGTATGCATTGCATGGGCATCTTTATTTTTGTGTCATCCGTTCAGTGATGCTTGGTAAAGTCAGTGCACCACAAATAGTGAAATGAGAAAGAAGAAAAGCAAGGGCATGCTCATAACTGTACCTGTAGTGCCAGGTGTTTTCAAGGAGAGTGACTCTGAGATATATAACTAGATGGTTTTTCTGTTATGTGTCTGATTTCTCAAAGCAACCAAATGTCTTTTTCTGAAGTAAGCCAGTCTTTCATTCTGCTTTTATTGGCTACATCTCTTTTTGTGAAGCATTTCTGTAGCAGTAGAAGTGGTCATGAGAGGGAGATGATTTAGAGGAGAGAAATAAAATACTGTGTCAGGGCTTAATTTCATTCTGTCTCTCCCGAAATATGTCTCTAGTAAACATGGAGCCTTGAGGTCTGACAGATTTTTTTGTTGTTGTTTTTGAGCCTTTAGATGACCAAGCCCAGACATTATTTGGATGCTTTTTGAACTTTGGTTTGCTAGAGCCATCTGCAAGAGAGTCGGAGTCACTGACAGCAGTCTGATACAAACTGCAGTCAGTAGGAGTTTGGTAATTAGGTAGGTTTAGGACAGCTCATTATTTTTGAAATATCTTTGAAGTTAGGTTGTTTTATTACTAAAGATTGATTTAGTCATCGCTTCCAGACTGCAGCCAAGTAAGCCCACTGCTGTTGCTGTGTTCTTTAAATCCATCTTTCAGTTCCAAATACCTCAAAGTTCCCTGGAAGGACCTGCCGTCTACAGAGTGAGAGCTTTAGTAGCTTTCACTTTTCCCTTCCCTGATGGAGGTCTACGGTCCCCTCGGTGTGGGGGGCAACACTGCTATAAGGCTGCCAGTGTTCAGCCTGTGATTCTTCCCAACAGCTCTTATGCTGCCATTGAACTCAAGTATTTTTAGAAATGTTTGCAGTGTGAACTCAAAGCTTATCTTGATTCATGTGCAAAGTAAGGGGAAGTACAAGAGGATAAATGGGTGAGAGTAAAGCATGCAGTTTGGTTTGATGTGTGCTCTGCTGGCTTAGCCATAGGACAAGGAAGCCATGCTTGTTTTTATTTTGTATTGCCATTTTTAATTACTCCATAAATAAAACACTGTTATTGACATGGTGCAGAAATAACAGTGATTTAAAGCTCTCAGAAAATGTGATATTCAACGATTTTATAGAAAATAACAAATACATAGTGATAATTAAATGTAAAAGATTTTATGCTTAGCTGCTGAAATATTTGGTGTAAAGTAACTGCTTTCACGTAACTGCTCAAGTTTCTATGAAAAGCTGCCATGAAATAGGAATTCAAGAGTCAGAGTAGGAGGTATCTGAAGTAGTTGTTGCTCTAACATAAGTTAATTGGACTGTAAGTCCCAGAGTGAGCTGCTATTTCTTGAACTCTCAGAATTAACTGTAATTTCTAGCATGTAACTAATATAGAATCACATTTTTATAATGTGCCTTTGTTCCCAGTTATAAAATCAAGCCACACATTAAGAAAATAATTCTGAATGAAATATTGATTCATCCTTTGTTGGTTAATTTTGTACTTGAAAAAAAGCCTTGAGGAGTGATGGTTCTATAGATAAAATGTCAGTTCTCGAAATGCTGCAAACTGAGTTTGTTTGTATTGTCTTTTATTCTAGTATTGTTTTTTCTTGCCAATTTACCTGTTCAGGCTTGTGAGATCTTTGCTACATGCCTGTGGAGTCAGAGCACTGGTCTCTGTTGTTTTTAATGCTAACATGTTTGCTGCTGCTTGAGGTTTTCACTGCTTATTTTATAACAGAATTTGGGAGGAGGATGGAAACCTCATCACATTTAAATGGTAACAAAATAAATTCAAGCAAACTAGTTTGGTCTTAAGTTTATACTTTGCTGAGTCAGAGAGGTCCAATTCCTTCCTTTGATATTGTTCATGCAGCGAGAACAAAGTGAAGTCAAGAGTTCCCTTGCACTGTGGTAAATCTACTGCAGCAGTCAGGAAAGCTGCCGTTGTCTCCATTAAATTCCACACTTCGCTGAGGAGTGAGGGGCTCAGGGATGAGGAGCATCAGCAGAGTGAGTGTGGCTGCCAGGTTGTGCCTTCTGCTTGCTTGTGGAGTGTTTTGGGGTATACCTGTTTTAGGGATGTGACTTGGGTGCCTGTAGGAGTCTAGGTGTCTCAGGAGTGACAGCTCTCCTCAATATCAGAGTTCAGTGTTCACCTTTCTCCTGAAGCAGAAAAAACTGCCATTAAAGTATTTCTAAAATACCTGGTAATGTTTCAGGTTTTACTGTTGTGACTGTTCATGGTTTAAAAAAAAAATTCTTTTGGAATGATCTAACATGAAAATGATAACAGGTCATGGTTCAGATTTAACCTAATTTATTTTAGGTTTTCACAAAATAAAAAATGAGTTAACCAATGGTCTTAAAGAAATATTAACAGTAAAACACCTTTTTGCATATTTTCCCCAGCAGTTCCTCAGGTGTATAGAAAATGCTGCTAAATTGCTTGTGTTCTGACCACAATTCCAAAGTTGCATAATCTCTCATTTTTTAATTTTTTTTTAGGACAGTATAAGAAAAATTACCAGATTCCTTAGAATTAGTCACATCTTCATGGCTAAATACCAAGTACTATTTGAGCCAGATTCTGAGAATGCTAACATTGTCATCCTTTCATCAGTACTGCTGCATCTCTAAATTCAACAGTTAGCAACTTTATTGCCCTGCATACATGTGTATATGCACATTGAAATTTTAGAGAGGAAGCTCTTTTCCTTGTTGGAGGAGTGGTTTGGAAATGGGATAAACTGAAGGCACTTTTAAAGTTGGCTGCTTTGCAGAGAACAAAATCTGAAACAATCCAAAAGAGAAACTGTGTAGATTCCTGGAAAAAGTTAAAATGCAACATACTTGACTGAGCCACAAGCAACAGATTGGACAAGGTCAGAGAATCAGGGATGGAAACAGTCCAACTTTCTTACTCTGGAATATTACACAGACATCATGAACATCTACTGGATTCCCCCAAAAAGGGGGATTCCAAATGGTGAACAAGGTCATATTTGTGCATTAATAATTTTCCTCTCAATTACTAGAAAGGAAAATACACTGCACTAAAAAACAGGGAAGGGGGGGGGGTCAAAACAAAACCACTCCAAACCAAGCAACCCCTGCCCTCCCTTTATTCCTCCACCCCCTAAACCCCCACAAAAACTTTCTTCCCCAATACAGGGGTAACTTTCTTGCCTCTTCTGCCCTTGAAGTCTCTGGAGTAAAGGGACCAGTGCTCTCACACTGTGGTCAAAGCAGATCTTTGGGAACTGTTTCTGTACTTTTTTATAAAACCTAAGTATATAGTTCCCTTTTCAGATCACTTGTTGAGTTTTTCTCAGATATGAATGCTTTGAGAATTTAGAAACAAACCTGGATCCAACTAAGTTTTGATGATAGGGTTGTCCAAGGCAGAGATTTTTGCAAGCTGTGTGGGATAATGCTTATGAAAATTGTAGACCAGTCATGGAGGAATGAGGAACAAAGAGTAGCCAAAACTTAGATACATTCTGAGGAAGCCTATCCTGTCTGCCTCCACCCTTCTTCCAGCTGACAGATTTTTCGTGACACTTCCCCCAGGTGTGAAATTATTCCTCCTTCTTCTGTAGGCTGCACATGGGAGGATTATGGGTGGTCGACATTTTGAAAACTGGCTGGAACCTGAGGAAAAAGAGTGTATTGAAGGCGAGATAGACCTGCTGCAAGACCTTTCTTGGCCCTCTCTGTGTTGAATTTAAATTGCTAAGCCTCACGCTACAAAGCCCAAATGGAAATTGTTTTGTAAGTCAAGAGATAAGGTTCCATGCTTTGTGGGAAGAGAGAGGTGCACCATAGCAGATTTGTGCAGGGCTGTCAGTGGGCTGCACTAATGGTTGATTGCTCCTAGAGGGTTTAGCAGTTCAGGTTGTTGATATGGCAGCATGCTTAGAGTCTGCAAACTCCAGTGTACATAATGATAAAAACGTGAGGGCCTAATTGCAAAAATATGCTAAAAGGAGCCTGAACTTTTTGGACTTTGTACTCTAAATAAGACTAATAATAGAAGGTGAAATAGGCACATGGAGAGTGAATAAAGTTTGTTGCCCAGGGTGACCCAGAAAGTCAATAGCAGAGTTCACAGTAGGATTTCTGAAAGCATTCACAATATTGGAGAAAATTCTTTACGGGGAGAGACTCTGAGCTCACTGGTTTGCTTTAAATAAAAAGAACAATGGGAGGTTACTTACTTTGGGTATGTAAAGTATCATTAAAAAAAATGAGCTTTTTAATCTCAAAAGGGTAAAACAAGAACTGGGGGCTATCCAGACAGATTAAAATGGGCAGCATAGCACGTATTTTCTTTCACGTTAAACTGATAAACTGATGAAACCAGTTAACAAAGGATGTAGCAGATACTTCATCCCTAGACATTTTCAGGAAAGACTGAAAGCCTTTCTTGGAAGACATGTGTTAACTCTGCTCTGCTTACTTGGTTCAATACAAGAGTAAGTGGGCAGCAAGCTGTGCCTTCCATTAGCAGAACTGGATGGTTCTTATGCATTTGGAACTAAATTTAAAGAGCCAAATGAGCAAAAATTATTCTGCTACCTTGAGCCACATTCCAGGAATTCTATCAGGCTTGTATGAAAACTAACCTGAGCTTTTGCAAAGAAATTACTCAAACCTGAATAGTGAATGCTCTTGTATTCATAACTGAAAACAAAAAAAAAAAAAAAAGAAAAAGGAGGAAAAAAAACCAAAAAAACAACTCAACCCCCTCTGCCCCCCCAAATGAATTTGAAGGGTTTGAATTATAATAATTTTTTTCTAAGACAAAAACGGTAAATGACTCTGTGCTTCCTGTTTCCTCATGGACTAAAAGGGGAACATCCAAATCCCTACAATACAAGAAAGACTAAGTCTCAGGGCTGATTTTTTAAATTTTTTTTTTTTCCTAAATCCAGGAAATACTGGAAAACTTTCTGGATGTCTGAAAGAGTGAGATTTTTAAAAGGTGTAGCCGGCATCTTTCATGTCAAATTCATATCTAATGTGTGAAACATCGAGATGTAATTCCGTTTAATGCACTGCAGTAAATGAAAATACATGCTAAAGAAAAATGCCACTTAATGCCGCATGCCCTGGAACATGCTTCTTTCTTAGGGAGTTTTGGAGATATATCTATTCCTGGTGTGGCACTTCTGGCTGGTGGACTGTACCGTCTAACTTTTCAGGAACCATAATAATAGTAGTGGCTATTTTTGCCATTTCCTTTGCTGTAATATCTGTATTCAAGATGTTGCATTCTGGTCTGTCTATTTCATGCAATACAGGTTACTAAATTTTATTTTATTGGTTTTTCTTTTTTTTGCATTTGAACATGGGTAAAATGAACTATATCAGTTTTCTGTTCAGCTGTTCTTTTAACAAAGAATTTTGTAGCTGGAATCCGAGGAGTCTTGGGAGTTGCTCTGGGTTTGTTATGGCTGAAGCTGTAGAGGAAGTCCAAGTGAATCACAGATAATTGTAGTCCTCAGGATAGCCTTTTTGTTAACAGAATTAGCTTCATTAATCTTTCTAAGCTGATGATTAAACAGAAGATAAAATATGAGAGCAACACAAAAACTGGGTTGGAAAAAGCCCTCAACATTATTAAATGGTATGTAAAGATCTTACTGTGTTGTTTTCGAAACATGGGAAAAAGTAGAACCAAATAGAGAATGTCTTAATGACATGTTTTCTTATAGAAATAAATTTTTTAGTTTCTCTGGCCATTTTTAAAGAAAGGCACATAAGATAGCATTTGGGATTACATTTTCTTTCAAATTTTTGTGGCATTTTTTACTAATTCTGGGTAGTTGTTCAGGAAACTTAAATATTTTGGTGCTATTCTTGAATTTATTTTTTAGGGGGAGATTGTGTGATTGAACATATCTAATATGAATGATTTTGTGTGCTTGAAACTGCCACATTTACTGGCAAAATTCTTATTTATTACAAGATGTTAGAAATTCCCTTTGCCCTTAGAAAATGGGACTGATCTTTCTGTTTAGATATTGAACTGAGACTTGAGAGTTGCATTCAGTTTCCACACTGTTACAGACATCCTTGCTTAAACCTGCCCTTAAACTCCTGTGTGTGCTCAGTATAGGAGAGGACAAACTTATCTGCACAGCAGCCTGTTTGTGTCATCCAGCTTGCACTTGTGTG
Organism: Sylvia atricapilla; assembly: GCF_009819655.1. Taxonomy (NCBI): domain Eukaryota; kingdom Metazoa; phylum Chordata; class Aves; order Passeriformes; family Sylviidae; genus Sylvia; species Sylvia atricapilla. Next base: position 87,149,758 of record NC_089142.1, on the reverse strand, counting down.
TGCCAGAGTGTGATGGCAAAATGAAGGCTTTTATTCTGAGCTGAACAAGCTTTAGCAAGATACTTAAAAAAAAAAAAAAAAAAAAAAAAAAAAAAAAAAAAAAAAAAGAGCAAAGATACTTTTGCAAGAAGCTTGTATTTTATTTTCTTTAATTCTGTTTTTTGCTTTCAAATTTCTTTAGAACTTAACTTGATCAAAGTCTCTGAATCAATGTGATTCTTGGCAGGCTGTAAGGAGAGATATTTCCAGAAAGGATGCTTTTGTTTAAATACTTGATGCCAATTCCGTATAACCATTGTGGTTTGTATATCATGCAGTGTTTGTTTATTATAAGGCAGTGTTTGTTGTAAAGAAACTCAAGTTACAGATACATATGTGCAAGGACATGGAGAATATTTGTGTATATAGAACATACTTTTTTCTTCTATCTTCATAACCCAGCAGAACAACATGGATTTGTAATTTTTGAAGCTTCAATATTCATGCTTTCTTCTTTGTGTTTGGTGGAAAATTTTTTTTGTAACTGGGAAACAAATATTTTCATTATATTTTTGCAATCTGCTCTCATTTCTAACCCAAATTTAGATATTTCTATAAGGTAACTATTCCCTTTTTGCTTTTCAGTTTCTTTCCTTGAAAATAGAGATGTATCTGTAGTGAAGCTGAACTAGAAAGTAGGAGACACATTTTTTCAAATTGCATTTAAGTTACTAAAATTATCAGTTGCAAGGATAACTGAACAGAGATATTTTTTGTTAACAAATAACAAGCTTTCAACTCCCTGGATGAATAATCGAACCTCTTAAGTAAGTCAGCATGGTTTTGGTGGCTTGATCTAAAAACTGTTTTAAACTTATTTATTACTTTTTAAAAGCTTCCACCTTATGTTTGGGATAAAGCTGTGTCTTCTGACATAGCTGAGATAGTAATGAGAAGAAGCATTCTCAGATATAAGAAGGAGGTTAAAAGAGGTTAATATTTTCTAAAGAAAACTGTTAGTATGGTTTTTAGAGTAATTTTAGCTTAGCTTTGTTCTTGAAATATTATTTTACTTCCTTTTGTTTCTTTGTGACAGCTTCATGCCACTTCTGAGCTGTATATATAATTTTTGTCTCTGCATGTTCCCATGTATCCTTCTCTACCTCCTTTATTCCTCTCATTCACATGTGGTTTTTAATTGAAGATGTTTCAAACCTTGTATTATTTTATTTCTGCAGCTTTCTTTAGTTCTGCCCTCTTGAAGTAATGTTCTTTGCTTCTTGCCTAGTGGCAGTCCATGGAGCTGCCGCTCTTTGGCACTGCCTTGGAGCAGTTTGACCATCTGGGTAGGTCACAGAGTCCAGCCCTGTGACCTGCTTTGGTTTCCAAGGTGAGACTTGAAACAAAAACTCAAGTCAATCACTGTGTGTGGTGACGCAGGGCTGACAAGTTGATTACCAGCCAAATTTCATGAAAGGTATGCTAAGGTAAACTGCAAAGGAGGTCAGGGATTTTGTCATGTTAAAAGTCCAGTTTTGCAGAGAGAGAGGAGCAGCCTGGATACTGGGGAATTTTCAGGAAAGTCTTTATAGCTTCTAGAGGTGTTTTTTAAAAAGAAGATATTTAATTTTCTGGAAATTTGAGGGAAAGAACTTAGCCATTCATAGGCAGTTTCTGAGATCAGAGGCACCTCTGGGCACACCCCTAGAGCTATTCTAATCGCATCTGTAGTTTCAGCCACTTTAGTTGAGGATTGTGGAGAGAAGGAATCTCATTCATATCTAAATCAAATTGGCAAGAGAAAAGAGTAAAAATTTACCCATCAGAGTTTTATATCTCTCTGCTGATGCACTCTGACTCACAGCCAATGCTGGAGTTGCATATCAACAAGCTACTTTAAAGTTCCAGCAAGTGTCATTGAAGTACAGTTTGTCCATTTGCAGCATATTGATTCAAGCTGTTTACTTCCTAATGGAGGATTAATTTCTGTTGTGAATGCAAGTGGAGAGTACATTTAATGTGCTTGCCTTCCAGATAAAAAAGGCATTTTGCCTTTTCCCCAGGCAGCTGAACTGAATTTACACCCATAAACAGTAGTGGTTGGTTTAATATTGGGGGGGGGGATTTAACTGGAACAAAACCTAGATGTGAGTTTTGATGCTAGCTGAAACAAAGCCAGCACAGCTCTACTTACAAGTGAGCCTGAGCTAGAGCTGAACTGAAGTGGATTCAATTCCCTGCTGCATTCTTGGCTCATTGAAGACTGTAAGTCCAGTTGGACTTGTCTCAGAAGTTCATGACAGGTATTGCACAGTAGTGTTTGAGAGACTGAAAAAGAGAACCTCTTGTGGAAAGGGTCTGAGACTAATACTGAGGTGTCTGCCTAGTTTGGGCTGACGTTTCAGATAAGGTATATTTATTTTCTAATATCTGGGAAGATCTTTGCTCTAAGGCAGATGAAAGCTTTACTCAAACCAGGTGTCATTGATGTTCCCAATATTTGTTTTGAAATAGTTGATTCATAGGTAATTCCAGGGTTGTCTCTTTTTTTTGTAGGTTTTGGATTTTTTTGTTGTTGTGGTGGTGGTGGTGGTGGTGGTTTTTTGGCTGTTTTTCTGTTTTGATTTTTTGGGTGTTAGGGTTTTTGGGGAGGGGGTTATTGGGTTTTGTTTGTTTGGGTTAGGGGTTTTTTGGTTTTGTTTTGGGTTTGGTTTGTTTTGGTTTGATTATTTTTCCTTGCAGAGGACTAGAATAGGAATAATAGGAGAAAATGAAGGGCAACTTAACATCCTCTATTATCACCATCTTCTAGGACTTACTTATATCCTGTCTTTGGAGATTATTTTACCTTATTTAGAAAGGATTTTAATTTATACCAAATACACAAAAAATGAATTTCCCTGATTTGAGGGAAAATTTTTAGATTTGAGATCTAAAAATCATCACAATTATTTCCTTTATTCTTTGTACAGAAATGCCATATGGATATTGCTTACTGTATAGTATCTTGAGTTCCCAGAGTACACATGGCAGGAGGAGAGTGCAAGAACAGAGTGTTTTGACAATAAAGAGAAGAAATATATCTTTACCAGAAATAGGTAGCATTGCTTTGGTATCTTAATCTGTAAGTCTTTAGGACACATATTTCATGATGGTTGTGCAAAGTATTGAAAAGTTGTCTACTCAGAGGACCTATTATTGTAATTTAGGAGAAACTCCAAATATCATCATGTTTAGGTGATTTGTGAGACTGAACAAATGTACCACCTATGAGTTTGGCTTCGGCATATGAGCAAGTGGTTGTCTGAAATTGTACTGTGGTAAGATAATTTGATAGCCTTTATCAGTTTTGAACATGTAGTAATTGACTAGCACTTTGTGCTAGCAGTCCTGACTCCTTGCTCAATGTTTTACTGCTGGGTATAAGGTAACTTGCCTTCTGGTTGCAGTTCTGTAGCATGACTTTAAAAAGTGCCTGTAAGCCAAGACAACAAACATGTTTTAAATACTTTGTGATGGTTAATTATTTCCCTGTGGTTTGGAGAGTGCCACTGCACTGGTACATTAAGAAATACATTTTGAAAAGCGTCGTGATGAAATTACTGGACAGATCTTACCACACAGTACAATTCACTTATTCTTAAATCAAATAACCATCTGTCTGGGAAAGTGGTTTTGCTCTGAAGAGTTTCTTTTCTTTCTTGAAATACATTTAACAGATGTTTGAAGAGAATGGCTTTATGCAGGCTTTTGTTCAGTAGGTGGTTTTACTGTCTGTTCACTCAAAAAGTCTAGTTGGGCGTTGCTCAGCCAAACCTAGCTCTTACACATTGTACTTCACGTTGTCTCTGGGCTTGCGTAGTTTGTTTGTATTTTATCTTCATTACCATTGCTAAAATAACGTCACCTCCATTTCTAGTGTAGATACAGTTTTAGTGCAATGAAAAAATACTGCGTAACTTTGGCTGATTTCCCTGTCTTCATAAGGCTTCATAAGGGAACACATTTACATCATCAGAATGACTATAATGGGTTAAGTAAACCAACAAATAGCACACCACTGTGTCTGGAACACTCATGCTAGTGAATTTCCATTGACCTGTTCACATACAGAATGGTAGTCTAGGCAGCCTTATCTCTTAAGGTCATTGATTTATTTTTCTGTTCCTGAAGAGATTTCTCTCATTGATTTATTTTCCTTTGTCGTGAATTGTGATTGTAGGGTTTAGAAAACCTAACCAGTTTGCCATATAATTCTTAAATACTGTAGTAATAGGTGATACCTTGTACATAATCTCTACCTTCTAAAGCTTTCAAAGAAGTAAACATAATCTCTTCTTTGCTTCAGACCATGGATTTAGAAACCTAGTTTCATGCAGTGACTCTTCTGTGGTCATGCTACTCGATGCCTTTGTAGTCGTTTTTCTGCTCTGCTGTCTGTTGCGTGTAAATAGAGCCAATTGTCCAGGTTCACTTTCTTGATTCTGCAAGAAAATGAGCCCTGAACACTCTAGGCTCAGCACAGTGGTCTGTAAAAAGTTGTTGATCCTTCTAATACATAAAAATGAATATGTTATTTCTGACAGTGCAGATGTGCTTGTGCTCAAACACATGTGCATGCATCCCTGTGCATTCAAAAATGCTCCTTCTTCGGTGTCTGGGAGGTTTTAGGCACAATGGATCATGAAAGACCAAGGTCATATTACATGTGATTCAGGACCACATCTGAGCATCAGTATATGCTTTATTAAGTAATGGAAGGATTCTTGTTTTCGAATTAGTTTCTGAATACTGTGAGTTATTTCAGCTGAATCTTGTTTCTCCCTGGCTGCTGCTGTTCTGTATTATGTCAGTGCATGTGTCTGTCACTGAAGGGTGTTTGATGTTTTCTGTAGGTCATGCAAGATGTTTGATGGTTTTTTGTTGACTTTTGAGTATGAGTACATAATTGATAGAATCCCCCTGTGGCCAAAATTTCTGAACCTTTATGTATATCACTGTGGTCAATTACAATGCGTCAAGCTGTTACGTTTCTCTCTAATTATAATAATCAAATATGTAATGTTCGTAATGAAAGGCAGATTTGTGAACATTGTAGCAGTGCACTGATTCCAAATTTTCCTGCTGCCTTTGCCAGAAGAGCAAGAGGCTGGTGGGGTGAAAAACATCATGGACGTAAATGGGGATTCTAAGGAAGTTTTCTCAATGTTTTTTTTCTGGGTAATTTATTTTGAAAGTCAAGTTTACTCAAGTAATTTATGATGTAATGTGTAAATTTTTAATTTTCAGATACTATAAATAAATAGCATTTGTTCAACTATTTTGCTGACCTTATGAAACTTATTGCTAACCTGTTCATTTCAGATGAGCTTGATAGGAATTCAGTTGTAAATGCTGGGGCAAGTTTGCAAGTTGAATCATACATCTGGCTGTTCCTTTGGTCAAGGGTTTGCTTCTGTTCCAATAATAATGGTGGATTTGAAAGTTTTTAAATTACTTGGGCTGCAGTCCAAAGTTAAGTTGAAGTCTGAGTTAAAATGAGTACTCTGTAAACTACTTAAATTGAAGCACAAAAACCTTGTGGCTAAAGAACAAAAGACCAGCACAAACTTTCTAGTCATTTTCTATTAGATTATAACTGTTCTAACTTTCGTATGCCTTTTCATGGAAATAATATTTACCAAAACTGATAAATACCTCTAAAAACAACAGACACAGAACCCACTCCCACATCCCCACCCCCCCCATTAGCCTTTGCAGCTGTCAGCAGTTTAAGTACAATCTCTTCTCTTCTTCTTTCAGAGAAGTTGTGTGTTCAACAAGAAACTTTGTTAATCCTACACTCAGGAAGGGTTAAACCATATTGACATCAATCAAATAACCATCTGCAGTGACAGATCATGTGCTCAGAGGTTTATATTTTAGGCTACCCAAATATCAGATAATCCTAGAACGTCACAAAAAGAGGTGCAAAGCAGGTTTTGTGATTTAATTCTTTCTGTTTCTGTGGCTTATACAGTCCATTTAGGCTTATACTGTTGCCAAAATCCTCAACAGCTTTAGGTTTGCAGGGGTTTTGCTGTGTTTCATATACTGTCTAGCTAAGGAAGATGAGAGTAAAACTTAATCAACCTTTCTACTTTTAGGAATTTCCCTCGTGAAAAATGCATTTGTCCACTCATTTTTTATTTCAGATCTGGATTTATGTCAATGACTGTCCTTAAATTTCTCTTGAGACAAGTTGGTTTTTAAATAAGTACAGTGCACTAAATCTCAGGTGATGTCCTTGTGTTGAAACATAGGTGACTGATGAACTCTATTATGATCAAAGGAAACCCTATGGCACTGGGGCTCTGAGCCATGAAGACAGTGGTTTGTCATTTGCTTATAACAGGTCTCAGTTTGTGCCATAGAGCATACAAAATCTGTGCTGATGCTGTCAAATGGAGTGAAAAGAACCACCCCCAAATGCTGATGGAATTATTCAGGCTGTACATAAATTCTTATTCATATTCAAATATGACGCATCAGTGCAACACAAGTATTTCCATAGCATATTCCAATCATCCTCATCCTTTTAGGATGAGAGTGCATTTGGTTTCCTTACAAAATCTTGGTCTAAGAGAATTCTCCCCAAGTTTTATATTCTTAGGGGTGGGAAATAATGCCTTATATCTGAGAGGAGGAAAACTGTGAAATTCTAGCCAATTTTAGGGCTCAGGTTTTCAGAACAGTTAGGAGTTAAAAACTTGCAAACAAAAAAAAATCCTTGAGGAAAAGCTGGATCTTTTTCACAACCTTCTGCATAGTTTGATTAAATTTTGCATTACTCCAGGTTAATTATGATCCATTGAAAATGCTGCAGAGAAATATTTCAGCATGCTTTGGTATTGTTTATACTGATGAGTATTATCTGAATGAAAAAGAAAAGAAATTGCATCCTAGGTCTGTACTCATTAAAGCTGTCTAAAAAAAAGATTTTAAAAAGTTGTTGGTAGTGTTTGACACTGCTGGATGACAGGATGTATATTGCTTGACAAAGTGAAGCCTAACTGAGGAATAGGAGGAATGGTCCAGTGGGCAGTCTGGGCCTCCAGAGACCAGCAGAGTTCAGTTCTTGTTTAGCCATAGGCTTCTTGTATGGCTTGCCAGAAAGTCATTTAGTCTAGCTTGTGCCTTTGGGAGTATCCCATTTTGCATATGGGGAACTGTCTCAGAAGAGTGTTGAAAATAAAATCCATTAATGACTGTGAAACTATATAAATGCCTTCAATATGCTGAAGCTTGGTCTTGGTTTCAACATGTTTTTTTTCCTCTGAAAGTATGTCTGGTTTTATGCATGGTTGCCTTTTGTTCCCTGAAACAGGCTACTAATAGGTTTTATTCAGGCCTGGAGTTTTTGATTATCTGTGCTGCTTTCCAGCAATGACTGTACTCATCTCAGTATGCTGCCACATGTTGTTATTTGAACAATATAGGAGTCGTTTAAATTACCTTTTTAATTAATGTTGCTTGCACATGCTGAAACTGTATTTCAAGAAGAGTCACAGCAATAGCATGGGTCACTAACAGGATAAAATGTTTTGGTGATCAGAGATTTTGCTTAGTGGTAGTTGTTACATCTTTTGCTGCATGTGGCAAATGTGATGTATGTGTGCAAGGCACATATTTTTCTATGTGTCTTGCTTACACCAAAGCTGCTCTTGTATCAACTCCTCTGTCCCATCCCCTAGTTTGCATCTCGCCTTGTTCCCTGTTTCCTTTTGAACAGTAATGTCTTTTTTAAATGTCTCCTCATAAGTTCTCTCTGCATGTATAAAAGCTAGGCCGCATTCAGAGAGAAGCATTTTTAGGCAAAGAGAAGGGTCAGAATCAGAACTGCCATGATTAGACTGTTTCCATTGCATTCAGGGATGCCTGTTCTCTTCAGCTGAGTTTGGCCAGTCATTCTCTTTCTGGCCATGTCTCAGGGCATTTCACATGCGATAGCTTTCATGGCATTCGGTCAAAAATGCATGGGAACTTTAGATTTTGCTGTATGCATCTTTTGTTACTTATTTATAAAATGACATTGCAGAATCTAAGTATAGCTTAATGCACAGATTGAAAAGAAAAAAACATGCATATTCTGGCAGTCTGTTTTGGAGGTCTTTATGCCGTTATGTTTCTAGGCATTAGATTAGACATTCTTAATAAATAATTAAGATGGAATCAGTCCTTTTTTCTCCATTTGGTTTGATACATGAAAGTCCTGAGAAAAAAAGATGTCTAGGAGTTTCTGCTTTTGTTGGGGCTTTCATTTCAACTGAGACAGCTGAGCTGCTGGCTTCTGGCAAAAGTACTAATTCATATGACTGATAAGACTGTCAGTGCAAGTACTCACTAAAATGAAATGTGGGTATTTTATAAATCTAAAAATAAGAATATGTCCATTTCATTCTCACTGGCACTAGAGCATATGAAGACCGAAGCATGCTTTCTTTGTAAAAGAGACTTCCATTTATAAATAGTTCATTTTTCTTAGAGCATCAGCAAAATTTCCAATTCAAAATCACTAAGCATCATTTCTAATAAAATGTAAATTGAAACAGTCCACTTGCTGGGTAATGGAAACTTGGTTGCAGGCCTCCAGTCTTTTTCCTGAGTTGCTTCCAATGCTGTTTATAATTAAAGGGGCAGAACAGAGATATTGTGATTGTGGTCAGTAACTTGTCCAGATGCCTGATTCTTCTGCAGGGATGATGTTGGGGGTTTCTGTGTGTGCGTGCACACTGAGATTTGAACTGCATAAATTATTTTACTAAAAGCTTAACCAAAGAGTGTATAGTGCTGATACAAACAGAGCATTAGAGATGTCTGTCTTTAATACAGCCATCTGTTGAGTGCTATAGCAGTTTCTCAAAAGCCTCCTTCAGCACAGACATCAAAGTCTATTCATGCACCTGTGCTTCTGATCTTCTAATATTTTTCTTATTTAAAAATGGCAAAGAGAGAGGAACAGTATTTCAAGATCAGCAGCTTTATTTAAAACAAAACACAAAAAGCCAAAAATCCCAAGAAACCTCCCTCACAAAACTCATGCTGCCAATTCAGGAATTGTTAAAAATGTATTTTTTGGATATTCAACACTATTATTTATTAAAAAACAGACACCCATGCTTTCATTTTCCTCTCCCTTGAGTAACCCCTGGCCTTGCTAACACTGTTTCCTGCCTAGTGTGTTTACAATACAGCTGCTGAGATAATTTTTTTGATTCCTTGGTCCAATGACATCAGCAGGACCTGTGAACTCTTCTCCCAGCCCTCTCTTGAAAGACAGTTGTCAGTGGAAGGAGGAGCTTGCATCACCCTGATGCATTCAGCAACCATGTCCTGAAGGAGAGGGAAAAGCCTCTCCTGTGAATTCCTCTCAGGTGATGAGAGAAACCTGGAGACAAAACCCTATGGGGCTGCCCTCTGAATGTAGGCTGGCAAAGCCTGGCATAGCCGGGATGTTCTACTGTCCCCTTATTTACTCATTAATTTGTGAGAATCAGTGCATTGGTCTCCTAAGTTCCTAGTGTGAGTTGGTCATCTCCTGCTTCTCCCCTCCTGCTGGCCTGGCTGTACCCCAGTGTCCCTCCCCTGTGACAGGAGAGGGTCAGCTCGGTGTCATTTGCTGGCATGAAGGAGGCCAGGCCACATTCCCCTGCTGTGGGAGAGGAGGCTGCCATGAGGAGAGAGGGCAGAGCGCCGCTGCCAGCCACAGCTTCTGCGTGGGGTTTTCTCAGAGCAGCAGAAACATTGGGCCAGTTCTGGCATTTCTGCTGTGAGAGCAGAGCACACCTCCCTGCCTGGGTCTGGCCATGGGCCTGATGGACTGGCTGGGGCTGCCTGGTGCCTCCCTGACCACCTGCTTCTGTCTGCACTGGCATCACTCAGGACAGGTCCTGGCAGACAAGGCCCCTTGCAATCTTGCCTGTGTGGTTTTCCTAATAAAATAGGTTGAAAATACAGTATTAATGTGCACATCACTCAGTCCCTGAAATCATGTGACAGTAACTGCTGTGTTACAGCAGAAGCTACTGATTACATAATGTTTTAGTTTAAGTTTTATTTTTGAGAGATATGTGGCAGCAAAAATAGTTTTTAATTTGTTGTGTGCCATTAAGATACTCAAATCCAGCAATAGTTGGATTTGCTAATGAAACTTGTGATAAAATACAAGAAGATCTTCATTGTGGTGCCTAAACTTGCTGGAGTGTATTCTCATACCCTGTGAAGTCTTGGAAGTGCAGCAGCTTGATACTGAGCACCTGTATTTCATGCTGAGTGAAAGTGATCTCCACATGGGTAAAGACTCCTTAAAATCCACCAGATTGGTGCAGAAATAAACAAATTTTGTGTTTCAGAAAAACAGGATAAAGCATGTATTTCTTTCTCCCAGTGGGGATACAAAAGGAGCATTATAAACACGTGTTAACCGGCTGTATGAGCTGTGTGTGTTCATTTCCCCTGTTCTGTGACCAGAGCTGATCTGTCTTGCTGTCACAGTGTTGTTTTCCACATTTGCATATCTAGGCTCAGTAATAAATTATGGTTAAAAATTGCTCAATTTTTTGCACTTTTTGACTTTCTTGAAAATAGTGGTGCAAATATATGTTAGAACAGTACATTAAATATTTGAGATGAAAAATCCACTGACCTCAAACTTTCCAAGCATGCTCACTTCTTTTTTATTCCTCAGTGTGAAGGGTCCTCAACACCTCTTTGAAAAAGGAGGCTCTATTGGTAGAGAATGTGTCCTGCCTATACCCTGACTTTGTAAAGTTTGGAAATCTCTTGTTTCTTGCATATGCAGTCAATTGCTTTGGGAGCCATTCTAAGTTCGATTTTTTTTTCTTTTTTTTCTTCTTGATTACAGATTGACTTGGAGCCAGAAGGGAGAGTGTATGTCATCATAGACCTTTCAGGATCGTCAGGTGAAGGTAGGGACTTTCAATATTTTATGTTACACTTTCATGAATGGAATCTCCAACAGTCTCTGCAGTGAATGTATTAAAGAGGTGTGTGCTGATATCCTTAAATCTATATGAGCTCAAGTTAAAATGGACACATTTTGTTCTCTGCTTTTAAGTCAATAAGCAGTTGCACTTTGTCTTACCCTGTTAATCACTGATGGTAACAACACCAGCTAAAATGACCATGATGAAATGACTGTATTTTAATAGTATTAATTTCCAGGAGGAACTTCCAAATTCTTTCATTTTGGAGGAATACTAACCATTGTGGATGTAGAAATGATAAGATGTCAAAGATGAGGGACAGGAGTTTATTTGCTTTTTAAATTATTCTAATATTTGGTATTTTTCCATTTCAAGTAAAGTAATGACCAGAACATTGTAATTATATGAGGTGTTTTAATTTTTATGACACAGCAGTTACTTTTTGGGAAAAGCCCCAAATATGGAAGAGAAGTATTTATTACATTCTTAAGAAAAATTCTAAAAATAATTTTCTGCTGCTTATTTTAAACAGAGTCAAGTGATATATGGTAGGAATAAAATAATTTATGAAGAAGCAAATCTGTGTGTCTTAGTCATGCACTTGCTGACAGCCTGATCTGCCAAAATGGCCTAGATGATTGATTGTCTTGTGTCCAGCAATCAGCTTTGATCAGCTTCCTCCAGTAGCTCATGGAGTTCAGTTAAATGAGGTTATTTTCAGTTCACAGTACATAAAGAAGATTCACATGAACCCTGACAGGAGCTGAAACCAAATATGCAATGCAATGAAATTAGTTTGCCTGGCACAGTGGAGAAACAGCAGAAGAGCATGTTTATCTTTCTCTTCTTTGTAATGAATTGCTGCACTCTGGCCAGACACTACCAGTAGCTTTCAAAAACACATATTGCTATAAATCCTGCATTTTAAAAACAAACTTTATCTTACAACCTCTTTTTTACCCACATAAGATATGCTCAAACATATTTTCTTCCTGCATATTGAAGAAAATACCAATTGAGTAGTTTCCACATATCTTTCTGACGGCCATGACAGTGATCCCCTGAAATGTGGTATAAGGCATTGGTGTGATTCTGTCATAGGGCAGGTAGATGTTCTTCCAACCTTCCATTGATAGCTAATTGATACCCAGGTGAGCCTGCTGTTACTATCTCATCCCAAGATGCATGAAGTGTGTCAGACTGTCAAAGGGCAGGAGGAATGGTGTGTTACGTGGTTCTTCAAAAGTTGCGTAAAACTCTCTAACCTTCTACACAGGAAAGTAAAAAAAGGCTGTCCTAATGTCTCCTTTATTATGTGGTGCATTACCCTGTGACACTTGAAAGGTACTTGGAAAGAAATTTGTGTCACTACAGTAGCGCTGGGTGGGAACACACAAAAGGAAACAGGCCAGTGAGGGAAAACAGCTTATGAAATGCTTATGGGAAGCCCTCAGGAAGACCAAGAGGATTTAGTTGAGGTGAGTTTGGTAGAAATTAGAGATTTTGATGCAGTTTCAAAATGCAATAGAACTTGTATACCTTTTGAGCTTTCCCATGCAATTAAATAACTGTATAAAAGTGTTGTGTAGAAGTATTGCAAAATTCTCTAGGAGAGTTCCAGTTTTAGTCACTAAGGAAAGCAGACCTGGTTTGTAGAACTGTTTGTATACCATTTTGATAGTGTTGTTAGTGATACTATGAAATCCCATTATTGGACTGTTTTATTAGGACTGTGGCCTAAATAATTTTGGCTATTCAGTTATGTTATTGAAGCACCTAGTTTAACATAACAACTGTGTGCATCCCTGTGTGGTGAACAGAAACACCTAGACCACTTTAGACGTAGCTTATTCTACATGTTTCAAAAATGCCTCTTTCATTTTATGTATATGTACATATATATGCAGATAATGTATCTGAGAGGTATTTTATGAATTTCAGTGGGCCAGTTCATTGTGGTTGATCTGTATTTCTTGAATATTAAAGGAATATAAAGTTATACTAGATGCATCACTTTTGAGTGGCCAGGGTTGGTTGAAGTGATTGCTACTCCTGACCAAAGTTTTGAACCGGGATCTTGTTTTTTGCACTCCAGTCATCACTGTGAATAGCAAAGAGTACATAGTTTTCTTTTCATGATGCACGAATAGGTATCATTATTTCGCCTGGAATTTTGGAGGGGAAAAATTGGTAATTTCTGAAAATAGCAAAACTCATAGCTACAATTTTAACTGGAGGAAACAATCAAGTCGCATATATCTCTTTTTACATGCAAAATTGGACTATACACTCACCAACTACTCTTGTCTTACAATGCTGTGTACTGAAAATTGGACTTGTTTCTCCTATGTGATATAAGCAGATTTCTAGTTACCAGCAGTCAGTAATGTAGCTTCAGTTATCTGGCACTTCCAAAAGCTTTGTCAGACAGATATCCAAGTCCTCTTTTGATATAATTGACTTAAGATTAGTTCAATCCATTAATATGGACAAAGAGCATTGTTCTCTACCGTACTGCCTCTAAAAGGCAAAAGTCCTAAGTTTCCAAGTGAGCCCTTATGTGAGTGAATTGGTACATAAATTGAAAGTAAGCTTATGTTGTTACCGTATACCTCCTAAAATCCAATTTCCACTTAGTCCCAGCTGCCAGATTGCTTATCTCTCTGCACTATTTGCATTTGTATGGCAAAACAATGAAAACAGTTCATTGTTATAAGCTGACTTCCTCAACAAAAGCACACTGTTCCTCCTCCCCCCCCCCCCCCCCCCATGTCTAAACTGAATCATTCATGGACTTGTATGGCTTAGGTATGCAGAACAGATGGAATCTGGCACATGATAAGGGCAGGTAAAGAGACAGACTTGTGGAGAGCCACTCTAGCATATCAATATCGGTGTCTGGTCAATATTTTTGCATGGAACTATAGAAAGAACAGTCGAGTTGCTGGCTTTGCTACTTGAAGTTTCCAATGGATTGTTCAAATTTCAGGGAATTTCGATTTGTCCTGAAAAAAATATTTTCTAAAACTTGCTTCCATTCAGTTCTAGTCTTTAAAGCAGAAAAAGATTGGAAAACACCAAAGCTGAAGTATGAGAAGTGGAAAGCAAGCTACATAAAAAGCCCTTACAAGAACAACAAAAAACATAAGAGGAGTGTTTTTATCATCACCTTTTTACTCTAATCCTGTTTTGGAGGCTCCTTATAGTTTCTGAGTGTTTGTTTCTGCGCTGTTAGGGATGGTGAGTAACTCTTGATTTTAGCAATCTTCTGTAAATTCTGTAGTAGGAACTGTCCAGCCCACATACTAAAAAGAAAATGGTAAATAAACTGCGTGTCATGCAGAAGGCAATGTTCTCAAAAGTTAGGATTTAAATTTTTCTGCTAAAACATGAAGGTTTCCATATTGTGCTTCCAAATCAATTCTGCAAAATATTTTACCATTTTGGTGTTGTTGACATAGGAAGAGGGTGACAAAACAGCTCTTTAAATAAAGTCTTTTTAATTCGCCATTTGAAGCTATGTAAGCACTATTTCTGTAACACCTGTGAGTCATGTCTTTACACTTCCTTTGCCAGAATTGATCTGCAGAGTTATTTACCTTCTGTAGGTTTACTTTATTTAAAATGTCTGTGCATTTAGCGTAAAGCTATATTTGTTTTCTGTGAATGGAAGCAGCTGTATCAGTGGAACCTTCCCAAATGTAGATATGCACTGAGGTGTCTATTCACAGCCTAAAGTAACTGTAACAGTTATTCAGTAACAGTTAACTGCAGCAGTTAATCAGTAAATTTCTATTTATAATTTTTTTAAAATAATTTTAATAGTTTGGTTTGGTTTCTTTTAAGTGCTTAAGGAACTGCCTGCCCAGAACTTTAAGGGACATTTCAAAACCAAATCCCTTTGGTCAAACAAACAAATGTCAGGCTTCTTGAAACCTGACACTGTATGAGTTGGAATTTGGTACACAGATTTGTAACATATACATTAACATTATTTGATACATTGCCATATGCAAGCACATAGGATCTTTAAGCATTTCTGGTAGCTTGCTTTTGGGACACCAAATCCAAATGTGGGTGGCTGCAGTTGTTATTCTACCAGAACAGTTTGTCAGTCTTGCAAAGCATGTAATCAGTCAAATCTGCTATTAAGTAAACATTTGGTGATTCCCCTTTATGTATGCAGTTATAAGAGAAACAGTGTTTATAGTGGTCTGGTGTTTGTAAAAAGGAATTAGCTTGGAAATGTTCCATTGTATTTATTCTCTTTGCAAACTGGATCTAATGCACAGGTTTTTAGTCTTGTATCTTGAACTTCTGCTTGGGCTATGGAGAAGGATGTGTCTCTGTATCAGAATGTCAGTGAACAGGAGAATCTGCAAGACTTGCTGCCTTATTAATTTCTTCAGTGCTGCTTGTTGTGCAAGGGCATATTGATTTTCTATATTAATTCGTGTTTCGGTAGCATATGCAATATCTCTATACTGAAGTCCGCTCCCTGTTTTATTGACATACTTAGGCACTGTCTTTACTGCCAAATATTTTTCTTTTAGTTCTTACAGAGCTTTGTAAGTAAAGTTTTTTTAATTATCTGAGAAATACTGAAGAGCTCCGGTGTAGCTGATTAAGATCCAAATGCAGGCTAAAGTTTAAAACTTGACTACTATGATGATACAATGATTTGATTTACAAACTGGAGTAACAGATGGCCAGCAAGTGGGTAAAAGAGGTACATTGCCTGAGGAATTATTAAAACATTTTCAGCAAAGTCAGTTTTATATGTACTGAAAGACAGGTGCTCCTATATTTAACAGCTTGTGACCTGCCTGCTCTATTTGTCATTGAAGATTTCTTCTTTCTTCGGGATTACAAGTTTATGTGGGGCACAAACATTTACAGTCTCTTGCAGTAGCTTTCTGCCAACTTAGGAATTAAGCTACCATTTGAAATATGTCAATATTGAATCAACTGTGGACAGCTTCAGAATGACCTTGACATGCTATTTTTTTTCTCAACTGTGTTTATTATAGGTAATATGTAATACAAATTTAAGAACTACTCAAAACTCTTTTTCTATGTTCTGTGTCTAATCGACTGTAATGATTATTTACCATTGTTAGATGTTCCAATTTGCACTATGGAGTTGTCTTTCTTTACAATCACAGATTCCCCATTTTTGAGTGGGCAGCAGAATTGCAATAAAATACCACATCTTCTAATACATTCATTTTCAGATTCATCTGCTTGTGAGTTACTAAAGTTGCACAAGATGAAGAACATAAGGTGATATTTTACAATAAAGCCTGATAGCTGAAGTCATGGTATTTTGTGAACAGAAAACATTTTGTTTACATTTATTATCTGTCCTTTTTGCATTGAAATAGCAAAAAAAAAAAAGTCCTTAGAATTCCGACTGCACCAGGTTATGTATTTATCATGTAATTCAAAATAGATGAATTTGTGAGAGATTTTTTTCTCACCTCTTTTACTTCAAAGCTCTCAGATTTGCAAATATGGTTATTGTTGATTGGTGTGTCAGGACAGAAGTTTTGCATGAAAAAAGTATTAGTAGAAGCAGAGAATGATTCTTAATGCCATTTTTGTGACCCATACTTGATAGATCTGCAATATAGATACAGTTTGTTAATCAAAATATCCAGAGGATTTGTTTCAGGCATTCAACTTCAGTAGAATTGATACAGCAAGAAAAATTGCATTTCTGTTCCATTTTGTAGCACCCTTTTGCAAAAAACTGTTTGTAGAAAATATCCTATAGGATAAAAACTTTCTCTACAATTCCTGATGTATCTCTTTGCCAGTGCTTTTCACTGAAGTACTTGTAGTTGTCTGTCTTTGTTGTCTAATGATGATTGTCATCATCATTAATTATGCTTCTTGTTGCTATAAGGACTCAGTGAATGAGATCTGGTTGTGCCAGGCACTGTTTGAACAGAGAACAGTGGAAGGTGCTTAATCTGGAATCTCAGAGTCTAAATCAGGGAGCATTTTTGCTTGGTTGTTTTGGGAATTTGTTCTTCTGAAGAGTAGTGGTTTCTTTCATTAATACCTTCTATTGTAAATACAACTCTGACAAGCTGTTTGTTTGTCAGTTCCCCCTAGCCGTCAACTGCTGATTTTGGGGCACTGAAGAGGCGAGAAAAGAATTCTCAGAATTCAGAATTTATGTTATTGACTCAATAGGTAGACCTCAGACCTGAATATTCTTCTGGAAGGTGAACAGCAACTCACCTTTATGGAAACATTTCTCAGTTTCTCGGAAACCTTCTCAGAAGGAACAACTTTTTCTTTATTTCCGCTGATTGCTCTCTTCATCAGGATGTATCTCTAGTCCATCTTTGCTGTTCCTCCTGGCAGTACCATCTCTTTAAAGGTTCAAGTTAATCACCAGCATTTCACTGCAAGTAATTGCATTTTAAGATTTCAGATAGGAGTCAACCTTTTTTATTGTATTAGCTTTCTCTTTGCTGGTTTAACAACTTGTTTGCAAATGTTACTAGATTTACTAGATTATTTTTGCTTGTTTGTTTTTAAAGGAGAATGGATGGAGAATTTACTTTGTAATAATTCATGCACTTATGGTAAACAAATGGAAAAACAGTCACAGTCATAATATATTCACTATTAAAAAACTTCCCTATCTCTTCTTAACTCTTATTTTGCCCCCCCCCCAGAATTTGACTGATCATTCAGCTCACATACATTCTTACTTTTCTCTGTATGTTAATGTTTCAGAAGAAGCTGAGTGTTGGAAATATCCCTGGGGAGTCTGGGGAGAGTCAGTGGTTTAGTCAGAGTATGGATCTCTCAGGGGGACCTAAGTAGCCTCTGTAGCTTTTCCAGAGCTGTAGGTGAAGCAGAAAGGATCCATACAAAAAGATCTGTTGTTGCACTGGAGCAAGTGGTCTTCCATTGGTAAAATGTGAAGTATCTGTGAAGTAAGGATGCTGTTTGACATCTGGGAGACTATTTAATGAGACTCAGCAAGCCACTTGAACATTACATTTTTAGACTCAAGGCTGGGGCTTTAGCTGGGAGTTAAAATAATCAGAAACTATATGAGCAGGACAGTGGTGAACTGGCAATGCTAGCTGGACAGTTTTTGTCTTCAGTCACTTGACTCATGTAGGTTTGCAAGTTAGAGCTCTTCTACAAATGCAGCTTCCCCTGGAAGTTCTTGGGAATATTGTGTGTTCAGAGAGATACAGGGTTTGAAGTGTCAATATTGTACCCCTTTTCTCCCTTCCTACTGTAAAGCAAAATATGCAGTCAGGAAAACCAGGCACACATTGGTTGCTTTGCTCTGTTCAGTCTCAGTAAGAAGGACTTCAATCTAAAGGTCTAATTTCACATTTTTATTCATAACTTGGATAAAGGTAGAGTCCTACACTGACTTTTGTCTTTCCTTCTGCTGGCTTCCCTGCTTTAAGAGAAAAACAGCAAACAAACTTAAAAACAACAGACTTAACCACAATCTTCCCTTTCAAAATTCCTTATGTAGTGTATCAACTGAGAACCTATTTCCTTTGAAGCTTTGGTTATATGTAGATTTATTTATATGGGGAATTACTTTTTTTCCCCATTCAGGTTGTTATTTTTCCAGATCAGCACTCATTCAAACTATAACTGAGGGGAAAGGTTAAAATCAAAGAAACAAAAGAAACAAACTGATTTGCAAAGTTTTCTCCTGCTATGCCTTTGTTTTCTTCTCTTAGGAGGGATAATGCAAAGCTGCTACTAATATGCTTTTTCTCCCGAGTCTTACTTGGTTTAAGCCTAAAACACATCAGGGCTGATATGTGGATGCCTATTACAAAAATGAAAATCTTTTTTCCAGGGTTTTTTTTCCTCATTTTGAAATTATTTATTTCTTTTATGAATTTTTTTTACAACTGTAAGAAACCTTTAACCAGTTTCTTGGTGGTTTTGGTTTTTTTTTATTTTATTTTTTTTATTTTTTAAGCCCACCAAAAAAACTTCCCAAGCATTGCATTTATACTAATATGGAGATTTGTAGGTTGCATTCCTCAGTCAGACAACTTTCTCATCTCAAATGAACCACTCTAAATAAAACTTTCTTTCCCCAATCTGTTAGAATATGTTAATGTCAGTAGATAACTGCAATACCAGATTCTGGTGTGTATTTGCTTGTTGGTGCAGCAGGTGATATATTTCTTCTGAGACAAAATCTCACCCATTAGTAGCATGGCATCTGAGAGCAGATTTTTTTGTGTTGTTACCCAAGCGACAGCGACAATAACTGCAAAGTCTGAGTAGAGGAGCTGTGAAAGAATAGTCTGAGTCTGTGTTAAGTTTTTGACTCTTGCCAGTTGACACTGACTTAAGTAATGGCACGGGCATTTACTTGGGAAAATGAACCTTGCAGGTTAACCACTGAACCCCAAATTTCCTTTTAAAGGTGTCTGTGCACACACAAATCAGCACTTGGTGACACTTCAGTCTGTTGGTGCATGAGCCTTTTAAACTTCACTGCTCAGTGTAGAGGTTCTCCAAAGGCTGCTTATATAAATTTAACTCTGTGTGGCAAATGCCTTCATAACGAACATCTCTCCATGGATTTATAGCCCTCCCTTGGATTGTATCCAGTTAGCTGATTGAACATCTGGTAAGCATTGTGTGTTTGTACTAAGCCCTTACTGTATAAAGCTGGCTCAAGCTTTTCAGGCGAAGATCAGTGACCTTTCCTTGGCAGCTTTTAGCCACTTGCCAAAATAAATGCTTTGCACGGAGCAAGACATAGATAGAAAATTTGGCTTTAAGGCACCTTTATGTTGTACTGGAAGAGTTTGTACTTTTGTACTTGCTTAAGGAGAACTGTGTTAGGCTGAAAAAGGATTGAAGCTCATATACATACCATGTTCCCAACTGCTGTCGCTCTCTTTTCCATTTATGTAGTAAAAGCTCTGATTTCCATATGTTGGCTTTTTTTTTTTTTTTTAACAAAATCATGCAGGGCCTTTGGAATAGGAATGTTTAATTTTATCACTGCCTATGCTTAGTGTGTTTTTTGAAGAAAACGGGAGAAATGTATCATACTAAAAGCTATAGTGGCATTTTCATACATAAGTGAAACATGAACTAGTAGTAAGTTTTGAAATTGAATTTTTTTTTTTAAATCTGTGTGTGGCTAGCTATTTCATAATATAAGACACAACATGGGTGAGTCCAATACTCACTGTATACCATGATGTGGAAAATGCATATAATATTAGAGTTTTGGGAGGCTGTTTTCTTGTGCTCCAGAAAATACATAACCTCTACTCTTATGATTTGTAAGTGTTTTGCTCTACTTTTTCTCATATTACTTTTGCTGGTGCATTAATATACTCTGGATAGATCTTTTGCTCTTTACCCTTGTTTCTCAACAATAGTGTAACCTGTTTATTGTTAGGTTAATTGAGACAAAAGGCCTTGGTATAATCTATTCTGGTTGATTTTTTTTTTCATTCTGTTCTTTAGTTTACTTTCATTATTTCTGCCATATGTCTTCCATGTATTTATCCAAAAAGTGTATTATATATGATAGATATCAGAATCATTAAAATATAGATTTTAATGTGCACTAGCAGCTTTAGCAAATGAACTGCCTGATACTTTAGGCTTGCAGTTATTGCATGCTATGCAGATCCTTGAATTCTTGTATAGTGAGGATGAGGTGTATTTCTAAGAAATTGTACTTCTGTGATGTCTGCAAATATGCACACACTAAGCTTAAGCATTGATAAATGTTCAAATAATATCAGCATCTAGGTCAAAATACTCAACCTGAATAGATCTAGGGAGTTTTAATAACTCCAGTTTGCACAAGTGGGGCTCCTTCCTCCAAGACAGAAGAGATTAAAACAATCTTATTTATATTAAAGTAATGTAGTGGAACACTGAGAAATACTTCTTTTTAACCTCTCTGTTATAGTTCCTAGATCAGTACCTGGAAACTGGATCTTTCCAGTGAATTTGAAGCATCTGCTTTTCTTCTTTAATAGAGTTAATGTTTTCAAAAAGTCTTCAGTACAGCATTTTTAAACTTCACCATGGAAGTCTACTGTGCTGTGAGTGGTGCCACTTAAAGGAAACATCTTCCATTGCAATTCATGAACATTCTGTCGTAGATAAAAAGTGACCCAGGGTATTTGTTCACCTCTGTCTAAAATACTGGAAGCAGAATTCTGCTGCTGTACTTCTCCTTTTCAGAGCAATGTAATTGTTTATATTTGCACAGCAATATGATAAGGCAAGAAAGGAAGAAAGAATGTCTTTTCCTATTTAGACTTCAGGAAAATGAAACTGTGTGAACACTTTCAGTCTTTGGTCAGGGTTCTTCAAATCCTAGATGTAATAGCTGTAATAGATGTAATATTTAACTATAGTATACAAAGACCTGAAACCATCCTGTGTTCTGTTTGAAAGAGTGCCTATTTAACAGTCCAGTTCTCATGGTAATCCTGTGTCAGGACTTTATTTGGAGCTTGGTAAAAATCACATATCTCCTGTGGAACGGTCTTCTCATCTGAAGAGAGCTCCACAGACAGAGGTCAGAATTTTAGGATCAGATTTGATGCTTTGCCTTAGGGGGTGAGTTCTTAGTTTTACAAAAACAGTCCTTTGCATTTCAGTTGAATAAGTAAGCCAGCAGTGCACTGCCACATGTTCAATTAGCATTGTATTTAATATTATATTCAGAAGCAGAGTTCACAAATATTTCAGTGCTTCATAAATGTCAGCATGAGAATCACACATCAAACCTGCTGAACAGAGAAAAAAGAGGAATAAAAAGGTCTCCCTGGCTGCAAACACAGGAAGTAAAATTTAAGTAGTGGGGAGTTATTTTAGTTTTTCAACTACATCGATTTGAGCTTCAATATCGGATTTACTTTGGTTTCAGAACAGCTTGTGGACTAACCAAGTTTTTATTTACTTTTAAATGCTTTGAAGTGTTTTTGAAGAAAAGTAGATATGAAGTTTATAAAGAATCCTAAGAGGTTTCTACTATAATTCATTTTATGCACTCCATAGTTGTAGCAGATTTTGTGAATATCCACATTGGCAGATGTTTGTTTTAGAGCATGCAGTTTTTGTGTGCTCAGAGTTTTTGGAGTGAACAGAAATACTTAGTATTATATTAAATACACTTTGAGACTCTTGCAAATCCAGTACTTCAGGCAAGATAATGTTAATGCTAAATATTAATAAAAATTATGAACCAATTTTATAACAATGTTTTCAAGTTCTGGGATTGTCTGGTTAAACCCCATAACTGGAATGATTTGTACATCTGCCATCCTAACTTTGGGCAAGGCTCTTCAGTGCATTAGCAAACTTCTCTGGAAAACTGGAGTTTCTTGTGTTGCAAGACTAATATAAGTGGAAGCATTCCTTAAAGAACTTTATAGAGACTGGAAAAGGATTTGAGTTTTAGGTTTATATCTTCACTTAACTGCACGCTCTTCATTGAAAGACTAGAAAGTACACTTGGCGATGTAATGAACTTGCAGTTAATAAAATGTATTTATCCCTGTTTCAGAATACTAAATAAATTTTTAGGTTGGGGAGGGGTTATGTGTTTTAACTGTTCATTATTCTTAAAATATTTTTCCTGACTGTAGTTACTAAATGATAGTCATGTCCTTTTGCAAAATCCTTTCTTGGAGCATTTTACTGAGTGTAATGCTTTGTGTACAAATGCAGGTGTTAAACTTCTAAATTTGACAGTAACAAATAGACCGTTAATAAAAAAATAGTTTGGGTTTTTTTCTCCAATGTGCTGTGGTGTACTGGATTTCAAATCTGATTTTAAATTATCAAAATCAAAGCAAAACAGAACTTGACTCAAGTTGTGCCAGGGGAGGTTTAGGTTGGATATCAGGAAAAATTTGTACATCACAATATGCTGCCCAGGGCAGTGGTTGAGTCACCATCCCTGGAAGTATTTAAAAGATCTGTAGAGGCAGCACTTAAGGACATGGTTTAGTAGTGCACTTGGCAATTAGTGACTGGATGCAACATCTTAAAGGTCTTTTCCAATCTAAATGATTCTATGATTTTATGATGACTCTGCTAACTAATGATTTCAGGATTTTAAGCTGAAAATTCTTTAATTATAGTTTGTTTGGGTTTTGTTGTTTTGCTTTAAATAATTGCTTTCATTCCAGATCTTTATTATTAGAGAGCATAAATTCTGCCTACTTAGGGAAAGTCAGACATCTAACTTGTATAAGAAATATTTGACTTACTCATGTAGTCTTTGTGGGATACAATCAGTACCAGAAATTACATCTCTTGTTTTGTTAAGATACTACTTTGGAGAATTTGATAGTGTCATCTCAGAAGAATGTATACCTCACTAAAAGTTATTTAGCTTCTCTTAGGTAGATTAACATTTCCCTGATCTGTGCTTTAGTGTTTGACTAAGCTATGCAAGAAAATCCTATGTTGTTCAAGTACTTTTCCTTGGTTTTTGACTGGGAAGAGGGCAGGGAGGCTGCACACGTGCAGTAATACCTTGTTTGATGTCTTCTCTGAAGGAACTCATGGTGTTTCCACCAGGACAGCCAAACCATTTGCCACATTAGGGTGTGGTCCAGCTTTGTTTCTGTTTCTTTGCACCATTACTTACAGCTTTGTAATTCTGTATTGCATCAGGAAGGCTGACTTGGGCTATGAGCTATGAGATTGCATGAGCCCATGTTTCTGTGTTTTTTTCCTGGGTCTCAGCAGGCATCATTAGAACTCTTGCACTGACTGGACAGATCACTTGAGTTGTCAGGCAGTGTTTTCTGACAGAGAATAGGAACTTGGTGAAGTATTGGGAGTAGGGAGTACAAACATCTTTCTTCTATGCCAGTTTAGCTACCCAGAAAGAACTATGGAAAACATTGGAGAGTATTTAATTTCATTGCTTCTGCCTTTGGAGGAAAGTAGTCTACAAATAACCTTGTGAAAAGCTGGTGCAATGAATACTGTCCAATACATTCTACAGTTTCTCTGCAGTGTTTGTATTTTTTTTCCTAGGGAACAAGACTCCTGATTCCTTATTCAGTACATAGTAAGAGTAGTCAAAGCAGTTTTCCTTTGCTGTGTATATGGCAGATACACAGGCTATAAAAGTTGTATCTGAGAATTTGCATCTTCTTGATTTCTTTGCCCAAGCTCTTTTAACCATATGAAGTATTAAAATGGAACTATCATGTTACCAAATTCTTTTTCTGAGTCACAAATACCAGATGCTGTTGAAGTCACAGCTACCACCATTCAGAGTTGTATTTACATGATAGTTTTGTACTGATTCCTTCTAACAATACTGCTACTGCCAGCATTACTGGTATTGAAGGACTGCATGAAATAAGAAAAGACGATTGGATTTGCTATAGCACAGTTGAGACTGGAATTGCTGTAGCATTTCCAGTCTGAACGGTTTGGATAGCATGAGGCACACAGTATTTCTTCTGTGATTATAATGGAAGCAGCCCAGTTTCACTGAAACAATTTTGCATCAATAAGATAGTTGGAAGACAACATGGAAAGAATCCAACCTTCCAATTTCATACCTACTTGAGAGAAACTAAGAAAAGAATCTGCCTTTTAAACATCTGGAATGTATTTCTTCAGTTTTATGGTATTGATGCTGGGTTTTCTTTTATTCATTCTTCTTCTCTCTGTTTCTGGGAGACATATGGTTGGGGTTTTTAATTAGTTAGAAAATGGAAGTTTCTGTTAAGGATTATTCAGAATAAAGTTAAATAATGGCATTGTTAAATTCAGTAGGATCTAAATTTTATTGCTAGTTTCCTATTTTTATAGCACCAAACTAAATATTTTCCTTCTTTTCCCGTGTAGTCCTTCCTCAAATAGCAGCTGAGGATGGACTTCGGTTGGTATACATTAACCACAGATGAGCTGAACATGAATGTGCTGTTAAAGATTATGTAGTTCCAGTTTAAAAGGGTCATTGTAGTGTTCTCTTTTTGGAAATTTGCTGCTACTTTTGCATAGCTGTGCAAGCAGTAGCATTTCAGAAGGTCATTTTCTAAGAAACGGGTGCAAAACCTCAGTAATTGTGAAGAAAGACTTTTTTATTATTTTTATAGATATTTTTCTTTCTTTTTTCACTTGGTTACTATTGTTGGTAGCTCCTTCCAGTGAAGCCAATGGAAAAGTTGGAGCAGTTAGGCAAACAGTCTCTTGAAGCCAACAGTTATCCACAGAAATCATTGTCAATATAAGGCTTTTTCTCCTTATGTTCCTTAATTTACCTGAGATACAGACACCTAACTCATTTAGGTTCCTGTGGAAATCCCACCTGTTGCCTTTCCCTGTAGGTAAAGCCTTAATCTGTCCTGTAGCTCTGCGTGGGGCTTGATTATGCACGGCTCTTGGTACCAGTGCATACAAGGAGTGTCTTCTCTTGCTAAAGCAAACAAAGCTTGTTTTATGGCTTGTTACAATGGGAGGAAAACAGCAGACTACCATAAATTGCTTTGTTTGAATTTGGAGCTAAAAATCAAAGTCAAACCTCTTTTTCTCCTTGCTACTGTGAGATTGGATTGTATTCATTATCTTGCTGACTGGCCCGTAACTGTCTTCCCTTGCTTCCTGCTGAGCAGCTTATCCCGGCCCCAAGTGCGTTGCTTCCCCTTCCACTTCCTGCCAGCTTCGCCTCCAGAAGTGCAGGCAGGCCAAAATCTGAAGTCCCTGCCCTGACAAAACTGATTCTTACTTGGATATCAGTATTTGGAGCTGTAATTTCCTGTAAATCCTTCCTTGATGGGCTCTTTTAAAGTTTGCTATAGTTAGGATCAGTAAAAGTACTTGCATAGATGACAGAATCAGTTGAACAGCAGAATGGATTTTCCTATTTGGTTTGTTTTGGAAAGACCACTGAAATATGTAATTGCTCTGGGGAGAAGTCATGACTTTAGTGTGGCAGAGAAACTGTGGCTGTCTATTATTTGGAGTTGACCCTTAGCAGGAAAAAAAATCATAGCAAATTGTAATGTTTGTGTTTTATTGCAAGTTCTAGGGTTGAATTGCCTTTCTGTAGAAATAATGATGTATAGAACTGCCAATCCAAAACACCACTTGTACATTTTGCTTTTGAGAAGATAAACAGAATCCATAGGAAAAACATATCAAATAGGGGATACTGCTGTTCAAAGACCACTCAATTACAAAGCCAAAATTAATCTTAACATTGTAAATATGAAGAAAATATAGACTAAACTGTTTTCATCACTCAGAAAAACGTGTGTATGTATGCGTATATATACATGTTTATATACATATATATGTATATATACATATATATATGTATATACATATATATATGTTTATATACATATATATATGTTTATATATATACACACATGCGTATATATATATGTTTTTTTTTTAATTTAAAGAAATAATTTATTACTGAAAAACTCCTCATGGATGCCTGAGAAATGTTAGTGTTTTGATAGATTACATCAGAAAAATGAGGAGTCCTGTTATGGTTTTATGAGGCATATTGATAATGGTTGCAACAGTTTTAGTATATTTATTAATGCTGATTAAATGTATATTCTTTTTATGTTCAAATGGCCAAGTTACCTGCAGTTTTAAGTTTAGATTATTATTTTTGCCTGTCTGGAATATTCCTAGGAAGAATAAATTTTACCACTTAAGTAGAAGGTGCTAGAGTACATGAAATATCCAGTTACTAATTTGGTTGGCTTCAGGTGGTTTCACCTAAATATCAGTACACATCCCAGAACTTCACTTTGCCCCTAGTTTCCCCCACCAAATTAATCTTCTTCTGAAGGGAAAACTTATGTCCATTCCATCGCAGCTGGTGACAAACATCAAAAATGAGTGCTTCCTTTATTTAATATAGTTTGTCTCGAGACAGATAAAAATATTTAAATATTAATAAATATTTAATATTTAAATATAACTTAAATTTATTAAATATATAAATACCTTGCCGAAGAACAATACTGTTTTTTAAGACCTGCTTTTGCTTCCTGCTCATGGCCTAGTGGTAATTTTTATGTTCTTTGTGGCAAAAGCACAGAAATACTTGTTTGAAAACTAAATAAGAAGTCAAAGCAAATTTTTAACTGTTTCTGCATGTAAGGGGTATGAAAACCTTGCTAAAATTTAAGCAGCCACTGGACTGTGCAGCAAAACATAATCTAAGGTGTTTTCAGTGTTTTATCCTCATCCCTTGTTTGAAGTATGAAAAAACTGGCATTACCAACAAGTTGGAGGACAATAAGTTATGTAATTTAGAATTAAAATATTATAAAAACTATAATCTTGATACCATGCTCTTATTCCTTCTATTGTTATTGTTGATGTCATTTATATGGAAAGCAGCCAAAGTTTCCCCTACATGTCAATAATAGCATTTTATATGGTATTTCTTATCTTCATGGTGCTCTTCATATATTGCTTAAGCTTTACATCTTTAGAAAATCTGATTTTATGTGTTCAGAGATGCTGCCAGAATGGCAGGATTATAGGCTCATAAGTTGATCAGTGAATACAGAACTCGGGAAGCTTTCTCAGCAAAAAAGTATTTGTGTTTTTGGTCAAGTCATCAGTTTGCCCAACATCTCAATTCTTTGTATGTGAGAACTGTTATTAAATAGAACTGCCACAGGGATAAAATATGTGGAAAATTAATCAAGCAGCTAGGGCTGCAAAGAGACTGGAGCATGTTGGATTAGAGGTTGTCATGATGCCCATGGTAGGAGCCTGAGCTTGAAGAGTCAGGTTTTCTGAAGAAAAAGATGACAAAAAACTAATGGATACATTTGTGCCAGATACTACATGAGAGAAGCCTTTTAAATCCTTCATATTAACAAAAAGAGCCTTTCTGATTCTGGAGGAAAATATAATTAGAAATGTTGGTATTTTTATTTCTCTTATTTCAGTACAGTACTTCAGAGCCTCCAGCTAGTAGCAAGTTCTTTATTTTTGTCTTAGGCCATCATATTATAGCAGAATATGAGGCAGAATTGTTTTTTGGGAGCTGGGCACTGGAGGTTGGGTTCCATTCTCTAAAGGAGGGCTATCATCTCATCTCTCAAATGAAACCTTCTGAATAATATTAAATTGGAGTGCAATAACTTTAAAATGCATATTTTTGGATTTGCGCACATAGATGAAGGAAATAAATCAGATTGTTCTGTTGGTTTAGAGGAAAAGCTGCTGGTGCAAATTCTGATTTGCTCTTCTACCCTAACCTGTCAGCTGCTGCTGAAGGCCGTGACAAAGATCTGCAAGGCAGGGTATTCCCATAGGATCAGCCCTAGGCAGTCTTTCTGGTGTTTCTGTTAGCACTTGGTCACTTTAGAGATGCAGTGGAACTGGCGGTGTGCTTCACCTCTCACCTCCTTGAGAAAATCAAGTTTGGGTAATAAAGCCATGCAATAATACTGACACAAAAGTGATTCATTTAAAAGCTATTAAATTATGACTGAACCTCTTTTCAGGATTGAGCACCATGAGCCTCGTTCGTGCAGGGCAAATGGGGATTGCTGATGTACAGGTTGCAAATCAAATACTCTATTCTGTGTCTCATCTGTGTGACACTAATAAGGAAAAATCAGCAGCTTAAGGCAAGAGTGGAAATTTTAATTTTTTTAAAATAAAATAGTCCACATTATGGTTTTAGTATAGAGCATCAAGTTAGCTCTGGTTGGCCAAGCCTTTTATCTATATGCTGCTAATCACTGTAATGCAAAATGTGGACAGTCAGATTTTCATACTGCATTATCTGGAAACTCCTGGAAGAAGAGAGCAATTGATTATGAAAATAGCTGAAACATCTTTTAAAGCTACAGAGATTTATGTCTGAAATAGGCAAACTCCTTGAAGGAGTTTGTTTTGTTCTTATTACTCAGAATTTATACACTTGATGTTCAGTTCAAAGTATTTCAACATAATGCTTTTACCTGAACAAAGTTGCATTCAGTAATAGTAGAGGGAATGGATTTTGATTTGTAATTGATTAACTGTCTTAATGTGTTTGCATCAATTGAAAAATGCACTAGCATGAGCAAAACCTCAATATTGCTCCAAGTAATTTTCCAGGCATCTGTGTTTCAGTGGCTGGATGGCATTTAAGGTAACTGTGCAATGTAAGGGATGCTGATTTCATCCTATATTGCTGTCATGCTAATGACTAATAGTGCTGATAAAAGGTAGTTGAGCGTGTGCCTGGGGCATGGAAAACTGACTGGGGTGAACTGTACCATGATGTCAACGTTGTTCGGAATGCATGGATTCCATCATGGCTCTGTGTTTTGTCTTTAAATAGTCCGTGCTATTATGCAGGGCTCCTCTGCTCTGATTTACAGCAAAATTCTTGTATCTCTGGTGGTGTTAAATTGCAATCAGCACTGTAGACAAAACCAAAATTTTATAGTTTTTAAAAATAATCACTGCTTTTGATATTGTGGGAATAATACTTGGGTGGCCTGTGTGAAATTAGTTGGTGGTCTAAGTCTTGTTCCTCATGAGTGCATAAAACCAAACAATTAAAAAAACTTCTTTCATTATAAACAACACCCTTGCTGATACATTCAGCATGGAACAAAAACTGAGCCATGGAAGAATGAAATTCTCTGTGACCTTTAGTTTCAACTTCTCTTAGATCACTGTCCATAGTGGTAGAGGGAAATTGAGTCTTCTGTGTTATTTTGTTAGTGGATTTCATAACCAGCAGACAGATATAGTTTAAGACAAGACCTCTGTTCACTATTCACTCATTTTTGAGCAAGTACAGGAAGCCATAAAAAGCTTTATTTAGATACTGACTTTATACCTTGAAATATAATTTCTGTGTCTTACCTGTCAGCATGCAATATACTTAAATCATACAAAATTTCTTGCCTTAGCCCTTACTGATTAAACTAACAATTAGTAAATCTCATGATTTGTAATTCTGTGTATGAGATTTTTGTACTTCAGAGTGTTCTTTGCTGTCAGTCGAAAGAAGGAAAAGGAGCAAGTGAGGCAGAGAATCCACTCACTCTCTGCTGTTGGGTGTGGTTGAGGAAATCCACATACTGGTTGATGACAGCCAAATAAATTAATTAGCTCCTTGGTGAGGTACTTGAAAATTCTTATGCACTGTGCCATTAGATTTTAGCCAACTGCATATAAATATAAATGGAGAAGCTGTGAATGTTTATTAGTGGTATCTGGAGATAAGCCTGTCATTTTCTTCTTCCAATACGACATATGTTCTTTAAGAAACAGTAGAATCCAGCCATGATCATTTTTATTTTGTTTATGTCTGTATATAGTGATTTTTAAAATAATATAAGAAACATACATCCTGTATTAAATAACAGACTTCCATTATTCCTGTTAAGTTATTGCTTAATTTACCTTGGATATAGTTAAGAATAGGATAATACAATCCTTCAGCTCCTAGATGGGAGCTTTATCTAAACCTGTTAAGGTGACTAGGAATTCAGCAGATGGGCTCACTTCAGGGTCTACAACATTTAATGTGATTCGGCTGCTGCTGCTTTTAGAGATACCTCTCTTGACAACTGACAGAAACAGCTGTGCAGCAGTAGGGCAGAACACAAAGTATTCACCCAAACCTTTGTATCTGCCGTTGTTTTAAGAAGGTTTCACAGTTGTGTTTGTGGAAGATGAGGATTCTCTGTACTGCAGTAGTTTCTCGGTGCTGTACACCCCTCTCGTGTTTGTCTGAGAGCCTTTTTGTGTCATCCTTTCATATGCAGTAACACTCCAGGGTTCAGCTGGTTGTTGAGCCTAATAACCCAGTGGAGTTTCTTGCTGGAGGATGTTTTACTTTAAACAAACCATTCATGTTTCTGCTTCTGTTGTTTCCCAGTATTCTACAAACCAGGAATCAGGAACGGGAGGAGCCCTAGCTGAGCAGTCATGCAGCTGAAAGCTGCACGCTTCCTCTTGGCTCTCTGCAAAACCACTTTTATAAGTCCAGGGCAAGATGTTCTAGCACAGTTTGACTGACACCTTTCCCTGTGCATCTTCAGGAAGGATCACTATGGTGAAACTTAATGAAGTTATTTATCAGCATGTTGCAATGTTTGCTGTGTTAACCAAAGGTATTCTCAATGGCAGTGAAATGTAGCAATAGTAAAAGTGGAAATATAATCGTGTTTCATGCTTAAGAGTGAATGCATTAGCAAATGCACTTTACTCTCCCCTTCTCATTTGTATCCTTGTTTTAAATTTCAATTTCAGAAATGTGTCCTTTTTTAGGCTTACCTTCAATCATACACAAGCTGTGGCTAGAACAGTATTTTCTTGTCTTCTTTTATTTCTGTGCAGAACACTCTTCTGTCTGGAATAACTTATAGAAGGAAATAAAAAATGCTGAGAAAATCAGATCCTGTTGATGTAACTAAATGTATTTATTTCAAATTGTCATCCTGCAAAGATGAGATTTAGTAGAGAGAGGACTCTCGTATTCGAGGCAAAGGAACATCTGCAGGTGCATCTGGAGGAAACACTTGGATCCTGTGTGTTGTGCTCTGTTTTTACTGGGCTGTTATTATTGGTCACTGAAAGGCAAGATGCCAAAACTGGACAGGAAATATTGTTTTTCCCCGTTTCTATGAGAGTTTTCTGACAAAAATATATTTTGCATGGAAGCTTCTGAAAATAATGCAGAGTTTTGTAAAAAAAATTATTCCTCATCCTCTCCCAGCCTTTTTTCCAAAAGGGTTTTGGAGTAATCTTGGCTAAACCCTAGTGTGTGACTTTTTGAACTGAATTTGTTATAAATAGGTGTTTCCACTCAGCTTTGCGTTTTGACAAAAGAACTTTTGCAGAAACTTCCTGATTTTTCACGCAGCGCTGTTCTAAATATAGGAACTCCTAAAGGAGATCTAAAAATGCTTCATGCTCAGGTACTTAGTATTCAAAACCACTATGATGACAGTTCATTAAAACTTGAGAGATGGTTTGGGAAAAAAAATTCTATGCAAAGTCCATGTTGTTTGCGCCTCCTGCCTCTCAAGATTTTTAGCATGTCATTGCTTCATGCCACAGCACGCACACCCCTTGGAAACAGCTTCAAAGCTGTTTCATTTTTCTATGTCCGTGTCTCTTCTTCCTCATGAAGAAGATACTGTTCCTTCTGGGAACTTGTTGGCTTACTTCAAATGTGATGGAGCAAGTCAAGTGTCAAAGGTGATTATGTTCCTACAAGCTCAGTGAAAAATAAATGGCTTGGTAGAGAAGGGAAGACTTTTATGGAAGGTTCAGAAGTGCTTAGAGACCATTCATGTCAAACTGGTAGGAAAGCAGGCTTTGGTAATTGCAGTTTTCATGGAAGCACTTTTACCTGTCACGGGCATTTCTATTTATTTCATCTGCTGTTTTTACAACTTTTTTTTTTTTTTTCCCATTTTTCCTTAGAGGCACTATTGTAAAAATTGCTCCTTACTTTGGCCAAAACTCTGTAGAAACAAATGAAATTTAAAAGCACAGGCTATTCCTAATAGTCCCCTTCTGTGCACTGTGTAGTTGCTGATTCATAACTTTGCTGCTGGATATGGATCTGCAGGTGGACAGGTTGCCTCTTTGCCTGTGGCCTGAAGCTACACTTGTATCCCTATGAACACTCTTGGGTTCTGAGAGACCTAATAGTGTGAGAATTTGCTGAACTGAGAACATATTTCAGTGTAATGGTCCAGTCTTTGACACTGAATCATCCACCATCCCCATCTCAAAGACCTCACATCAAGTCTATAAATTATCCGTTCTCATGAGATATGAGTATCTGATCTGTACTTGTCATTAGTATCAGAAGATGAGTGAGAGCTCTGGGATGCAGCTACATTGCTAGGACTTTGACCCGTTCATCTCATGGAGAAGAAAAATTAGCTGCAGGGAGCAAAATCCATCTGTTCTTCTGTGGAGTATCCATCCAACAAGACCATCGTACCTGTCCTTTGACTTTTCAGCCTTGAGGAGGTTTTTTGTCATAATTTATCTAAGTTTAGCTGGTTTCTCTCTCTTTTTGTTTTGTAACAATGTTTTTTTTTACCTTGGTACCTGCATATTGTGATTATTTTTTAAATCTTTGAAATACGATTGAATTTCTGTGGTACTCTTGCAGATTGGGAGAAATAGGATTATCCCAGTATTCAACTAATTGATCGAATTCATGTATACTGAAAAGTATCCATGCAAAGTTAATTTCTTTCAATCAGATTCTTTTCAATCACATCACAATTGTGATGATTGCACAGTCTAGGCTCATCAGAGTTTACATGATTCCCATTAGTGTTTTAATTAAACTTTTTCTTTTTAACAACTTCTTTGTTGAAAGGACAAAATGATCTTGGTGTCTGAAAGCTATGTAATACTTTCATAGTATTATGAAAGGTAATAAAGGTAACAGGATAAATTTACTAAAGGTAACAGGATAAATTTATATTATATCACACAGTTTAAAGTTCTAATGTTGATTGTTATATTTGACTCTAGATGTTATTGTGCAAAAACAGTATCTGGTTTTAGGTGGATGGAAGGTTTTGGCCATGTAGGGTTTTGGCCATGTAGCAAATTTTCCAAGTCAATTTTTGCTATTGGAAAAGTTGCCATAGATCCTGTTCAGTTTCCTGCTGACCCTCATGGTTCAGTTTTGACCTTGGCAGCTCCTGGCTGTTACGCTTCTCTAGGCAGAATTTTAGAACTGAACCTTGTAATTTGATCTTACAGGTGTTCATCATCTCTAAAAGGGCTGAAAGGCAGAACTAATGTTACAGGCTGTTGAGGTTTGTGGAACAGGACTTAGTTTTATCATCAGGTGCCTTTGTTACTTCTGTCTGATACATGGCTTCCCAGAGAGAGGAATAAAATTAAGAGTTATGGGTTAATCAGTGATTGGCTCTAAACAAAACAACCACTACAGCAGTTGTCATCACCAGGGGCAAATTGGAATAACAGTTTTTACCATATCTTGAAGGCTACTGAGCTATCTCTTGGTTCCTATTGGTGCCATTTATAGAGTGTATATGACTTGATTTTATTCTGCTGGTATTCAAGGAGCATCTGAAAGATGTCAGGGAAGCTGATAGGCTTTTAGCAGGTGCAAAATCAAGTCTGGCAACTTCATAAAGCTACAGAGCTTTTGCAGCATTTACATTGCAGCTTCCCAAACACTTGGAGCCTTTCTGCCCAAGGGTATGGTAGTCTACATAGCAGATGCAGTGGAGGTTTATATTTGGAATTAAACATGGCAGCTATTTAAGATTTTTAATGTACCTGTGTGATGTAAGTGAAGTACCCTGAAATGTTAGTTAGTATTGGTAGGGTGGATAATTAATAAATAGGTCTGCCTAACTACTTAGGGGGGAAAAAAGACTAGTAATTAGGACTTGAAAAAAACAATGTGAAGAGCTCCATTTAAAACCAAGTTAATAGACCATATATTTGCCTTTCTAACTTGTGGGGTTAGATGTGAGTCTTTCAGAGTGACTAGCTCCTTACCCTCGTCTGACCGCTCCTCCAAGGCAGCCGTGTTTAGAAGGCAGTACATAGTTGTGCTGCATAGTCATGGTCTGCTCTTTCCTCCCTTGGACCAACTTCAAGGGCAAGGTCCTGACCTCTCCCTGTCTAGAGCTGCTAATTTGTTCAGTCCTCTGTGACCCAGGCTCCAGCATATGCTGAAGATTTACCTACAAACCCTCCCCATTCTCTCAGCAAAGTGCTCATTAACCCACCAGAGACTAAGCTGTGATAAGAACATTGGAATTCTTTGGTTTATATACATAAGTGTTCTGGTATATAAGTGTGAACAGTGAGTATAATGTGATAAATGGCAAACACATCTATATTAGTTACAATTGGGAAATTAATTTTTGGAGGTCTGTAAATCCAAGCTGCCGTTTTGCACATGTAAATGCTGACATTTCAAACATTTATCTAAATAGTGACGGAGGGTTTAGAACTACTCATGTAGTTTTGAACTCATGTAATTTGTGTTCTTTATGCTTGCTTTCTAATTAGTTCTACCTTTGAAATTTTTGCAGTGTTGGGTTTGTGCTGACAGAGTTGCCACTTGGCAGAGATTTCAGCTGTGAAACAGAGTGAGAGTATGTGCTTTGAATTTTTAATTTTGGTTCCCTGTCTGGAGAAAAATGTTGTTCTTTTAGATCATATTGCTTAAGAAAGAGAAATTCATGAGTGAGGATAAAATTTGCTGGGGTGGGCCATACCCAAATGTGAGTGGTGTAATGAAGCCTATGAATTAATCTGGGCAAACACATATTTTGGAGCCATCCTTTATCCTGCATCATAATATAGATTTACTTTTGATGTGAATCATGAAAATAACAATGACTTTATGGTAATCTATATTTTGTTTTGTATCATGTTTAGGTATGTTTTAGCTAATTCTGAAGAAAGTAGCTATACTACTGCCTAAAATAGGCCAAACACAACTCCTGTCTTGCTCCATCTTTCCTTAGGAAGAATCGCAGGTGTAACAAAAGTAAAACCTGTATGAGATGCCTGTGTTCTGCTGTGTTTTCCCCCTAAGGATGAAAATGCTACAGAAGTCATATTTTAAACCAAGGAGATCAGCTGTAGAAGCACTTGCTACCATGCACAGAGAGAATAATCTTTTGCTTCTACTTTCTGACTATGGCTGACATTTCTTTCTTCTTTCTTCATTTGAATTGATTTCAGATTGATTAAAAATGTTTCACATTTTTGAGATACTAAATTTTTCAGTTACATGTGTATGTAGGGGAAAAGTTTCTCCAAATTACTGGAAATACATTAAGCTTATTTGGGGTTATATTAATTTCCAGTGGACAAGATTAAAAGCAAGGTGATCAAAAGCTGTTCTGCTGTAAGACACAGGTCCAGAACCAGTGGGTGACTGTATTGAGAAAGTCTTTGTCTGTATGTTCACATTAGAGAACAGAAGAATGTGTTAATCTTGTCTATAAATGCTTATATGTATAATACTTGAAATAGATTATTTTGGGAGCCTCAAATTGTATTTCAACAATCTGAATTCAAATGAAGATTTTACTTCCTGACAGAGAAACATTATTTAAGAGTGCAGAAGAAAACCAGCCTGACAGTCATTGTAACTTTGACACATATAGTAATTGATCTACAAGAAATTATTGGGAGGATGTTGGGGGCTGTCGTGTAGGCATGACCTGAAAAAGTAGGTATAATGATTTTTTCTCATCCGGATTTGATCATACTTGGCAGAAAACATACTGATAATACTTTCATAGTTAACTATAATGGAGGATCTGCAGTTGTACCAATAATATATTGCTAAATTATTCTTGGATCCAGATATCAGTTTCTGAGTTACAGATACTATTATTTATTATTTATTAATTTATTAAATAAATAAAAAAATACAAGTGGTACTGTACTCATCTCCTTCCTAGGTCATTCCTTCTTCTAAGTTTTGCTGTTTGGTTTTTTTTTTAGTTTATCATATTATTCCTAATTACTGCTCTAAAATTTGTCTAATTTTTATTTTTACTCTTTCAGTTTCTTAACATATGAAAGGGTGTTGTCATTTTGTGTCTGTTTTTTTAAGTGAATTCTTCATGAATATCCAGAAAAGGTTAGATTTTGAGACTAAAAGATGAAGTCACACTGTAGTTGCCCCTTTTTGTTCTTATCTTTTTAAAAACAAATGCTTGTCACTAATAATGTTGGACATATGAAGCAGTACAGTATTTAGCATTAGAAACTGTTTGTAGAATGCCTTAATTTGGTACCTTGGTGGTGATAAATGGAATAGATTTTGTTTGCAGAATCACCATGACATTGCAAGATGTTATATAACCACCACAGTTTTGGTTAGCCAGAACTCAATATTGTGTAAATATCAGGACAACCCAGCTGACTGCAGCAGGAGGTTATAGCACAATCAGATTGATTTTCCATAATGAATGTTAATAATGATTAGTTAATATTAACTACTTCTTTCTGCTGTGTGATAACAAGGGCTCCTGTTAAGTCAGGGATAATGTGACAGAGCTTTTAGGGTTGTGTGACATCTCATACAGGTGTCGAAAAAGTTCATCCTGTCAGAGAATCATCATTTAAAGTGGTGGGTTTTGTTCTACTCTGCTTGCTCCTGTGTCGGTACCAATACCTCAAAACGTTTTGAGCAACCATCTAGATAAGTCACAAAAGCAGAATTGCTTCAGAGGTCACAATGACTTTGCATAATGAGTCCATTAGATGCGGTAATCAATATCAAGCCCTTGGATTTTATAAATATTGATGAAGCAATTGTAGTGAGGAGGTAGATGGGGAATTGAGATACATTTTGGCATAATCAGAGAAACAGTTAATGGCCTAGGTAGATTATAGGTCCAGTAACCACCTCATAACATTGTAGATCTTTCTAAGTTATCATTAATAATAGAAAAGCCATTATGGCATTTGCAGTTGGAAAAAACTGTAATGGTTTGTGTTGCATTCGGCCCACACAGTGGTTCTAAAGACAGTGGTGTCATTCCATTGTTTGAAAAACAATGGTAAAAATCTGCTGGTAAAAACAGTGGGATTCCTCACAAAGTGAGGAATTATGTCACCTTTTCACTTTTTCTTCAAATTGTTTTTCTGTTTTTCCTTTCTCTTTTTTCTTTTTTAATTGGTTGATTGGGTTTGTCTTTTCTTTGCCCTGATGATTCCCTCTTTTCTGTAGAGGAAAAAGAATCTGGAAGGTTTTGTGAGTAGTCATGAGTATTAAGCTGATTTTTGCACGAGCCCACAGTTATGTGCTACTTCACCCTTTTGTCCTGGGCTTAGTGCAATAGTTTCATCCCTCTGAGCAGCAGAGAAACTTCTGAAAATTCCTGCTGAGAGCTTACATGCAAGTGCTGGCTGAAATATATTGCACTGGTATTGCAGAGTTTGCAAGCACAAGCTCTTGTAGCTGGGTTATACAATCAGTCATCTGATCTGCAGCCCAGCGATCAGTCTACAGAATGGAGTAAACAAAAATTTCTTACCTTGCAGAGGTTGAGCTGAACATGCGTCAATAGATAACTGGCAAACATATGGAGACTGAGGTCAGTTCAGGCCTTGTCCTGAGCGTGGGACAAATCAGTGGGACAAAAGAAAAGGGGAAAGATGCAGAAAATGTGAAGAGTAGAAGTTGATGGTTTATAAAGTAAGAGAAGAGAGGAGATGACATTTTAAGTGTGAAAAGCTCTGGCCTGTGAAAGGAGGGTGCACAATTTTCATTTCATGCCCTTTTGTCTGTGTAAGCAGCTGACACAGTGTTGAGGGGCATAGCCTTTCTCATTTGGCAATGGGAATGGATGGCTCCGAATTGAAAGCCTATGTCTGTGCAGAGGGTTTGTAAAAAAAGTTAGTTCAATCCAGCCGTAGTACAAAATCCTCAAGACTCAATTTTTATTCTAGCATTTATTTAAGAAAACCAGTATGCAGAGCAAGTAGGATTTTTTTACATAAAAAATGAGGGCCAGCTTCAAGGTTGCATCTTTCGCTCACGTATATCACACAGGTTCCAGTGTGGTGGAAGTGTATGTGATTAATACACACACAGAGCATGTGCACAGAGGGCCAAATACAGTTAGACTGACAAAAAATTTTGTTGACAGGGGACATTTAAAAAAAAAAATAGATTTCCAGATAGTAATAAGTACCTTTAGCTGCAATTGTTCTCTGGTGACTAAAATAAATACATAAAAATAAATGTTGTCTATAAATAACTATTTGGCTTAGTGCCAGATTTTTCTACTGTTTATGGAAAAGCAGATAAAAAAAAAAAAAAAGCAGTTGCTTGACTTTTCCCGCATATGACCTGTTTTGACCTTTACTCCAGCACTGTGAAATGAGACTTATGTGGCTGAAAACTGCCAGCCACGAGTCCCATGCCATCAGAAAATTGTGCGAGGCACATTTGGACGAAGCTAGGCATGTCAGTTTTGAGATACAAATTTGAAATTACAAAGGAATTATGTTGCATAACTTTTCTTGTTAAACAGCCTCACTAGAATGTGTGACCTTGACTAGTTTTGGTGAAGTCTGTAGTAAATACTTTTGGTTTGTACTTATTTTAGAGATATCATAAATTTTTGTTATTCTTGGAAAGCAGAAGGGTCCTTCTGCTTTTTTCAAATAGTGCTGAGATGCTACAAAGGACAGCAAATATGCAAGCTGATAACACCAATAACTTTCTCCATCTTGCAGTGTCCTCCTACTGAAGGTGCTATCCAGCTGGATACTGGTGTCTCACAATTGGCAGAGAGTTATGCTCTCATAGATGCCCAGCCACTACCTGTCCTTCTTGGAATATATTTTTTTAAAATTTCAGCTTGGTATTAATCACAATTCTTTACATCAAACTTCAGTACTACTTATGCTGGTTTCATAGTGATGCCAAAAGTTGAAGGCATAAGACTCTTGACAACTGTATTTGCTTTCAAAAAATACTATTCACCTTTTTCTATCTAGAATTACTCTGTTTCTCTGTAACACCTGGTAGCACCATAAGGGTATTCTACTTTGTGGCATTTCCTTAAGAATTGTGATTTAGAGTCATATTTGTATAGCTCAATGCTAGACCTTGTAAGTTCCTCCATTACTTGAATTTTCCTTTTTTGGTTGCCAGGATTATGGGTATAGAAAAACAGAATCATAGGATCCTTTAGGCTGGAAAAGACCTTTGAGATCATCCAGTCCAGCTATTAACCCAGTGCTGCCAAGTCCACCAATAAACCATGTCCCTCAGCACCACATCTGCTAGATCATTTTTCAACCATTTCTTTTCACACTCTTCTGACAATGGAGCACTAAATTAACATCATTGCCCTGTCACACTTGGTATCTCCTATTTCTTGCATGCATGTGTATTTTCAGCTGCCATTAATAATTGTGTAGAAATAGCTTCTTTTTTCTTGAAAAAAAGTTTAATATAATACATATTTTATCTTGCTGTATTTCTATTAATTTATAAACTTTATAAAATGGTTTCTTCATATTACAAACTGCTTCTATTCTGCCTTTGTTTTGATGAAGTACCTTTTCATAGAAAGCTGAGAATGTGAACTGCATTAAAAATGCCTTTACAACCAAGTCATTATGCCTCCTGAAAATCGTACGATGGTTTTGTTAACAGCTGTTTGTGCAGGAGTCACTGCGACGTTCATTAGTCCCAAACGGTGAAACATAAATATATGGCTGTAAGGGTATTTATTCCTCAACTGGGTTTTTTTTCTGCTGTTAGCACTCACGTGCTCCAGAATGTTACAGCTGTCTGTGGCTCTCCAACAAGCTGCACCATCATTGTTGGGCAGATAATTTCCATTGGGTGTGCCCACAATTGCAGTGAAAGTGAGAGACAGGAAAGTGGTAATGTTGTTTCTGTAGGCTCAGCCTAGCTGTTTGACCTGTTTCAGCTAAAATTGCTCCGGAGATTCCCTACCAGTGCTCCCACAGCAACTTACTTGGAGCTCAGGGAATGCAGCATTTTCTTTGATATCTTTGGAAAATATCTTTCCTATCCTATAATGTGAGTGGATTGGTTTATCTTTGATTTATGACATTCAGTCCTTTCATGTGGATCTTCATCTTTACGGTCACCCAACAGCTCCTGTCAGTTTGTGATCTGGAATACAACTAACCATATCTACATTAAAGCTCTTTCTGAGTGTGTATGTGTCATTTCACTGCATCTGAAAAACATCGCACTGTTTTTTAAACTTTATTTCCTTCTGCATGCAGTTCTACTTCTCAGAAAATAGATATTAGACCCTTGTTGGCCTGTATAATGTTTCCCTTTGCCCTCTTGGGGGGTTTTAGTGGTGTTGTGGTGGGTGTTTGCTGTTGTTTGGTTTGTTTGGTTGGGATTTTTTTCAGATTTCTTTTAAAAGTAATTTTTAGGCATTCTCTAGAGAGACAGTATGCCAGGTGATAGAATCAGTACCTAGGCCTTTCATTTCAGTGAAATGCCTACAGGTGGCACACACATAATTTCTGACCCATTTTGTTTAGTGCTACATCTGTGAACATGGGCAGTAAAGCAGCCCTCAAAACTTGGGGATGCTTAGCTTTTCTTAAATAAACTCTACAGCTACCAGATGACTTACTAAAATCATCATAATAGCCTGTTACTTCCCGTATTTTAATTCTGGGTTTTTTAACTTTTAGAAGCAAGATTTATAAATTTTGTTGTTGTTAATATCGACATTTTTTTAACCTGAACGCAAAAAATATGGGGGCCCTCTGGCGGGCTGTTGAACCTCTGCATATGTTTCAGTAAATAAGAGCATAAAAACCAAAGGTGGTTATCAGTACACCACCAAAGTGAGAAACAC
Source organism: Sylvia atricapilla (assembly GCF_009819655.1). Taxonomy (NCBI): domain Eukaryota; kingdom Metazoa; phylum Chordata; class Aves; order Passeriformes; family Sylviidae; genus Sylvia; species Sylvia atricapilla. The sequence goes on along the minus strand of NC_089142.1, from coordinate 87,108,423 downwards.
CACCAACTGTGTGCTTATTTTCACACTTTGTTGGTTTCCTATTGGTTGCACTTTGGATAATAACCTACATTTCTTCTTGAATTTGCTCCCCATTTTCTAAACTGAATTCAATTTCAATAGAAGCAGTGAAACCTTCACCCCTGTGCATCACATGCTCACAGTGTTGTCCACATTAACCACCGGTCTGTACCTGCATTTGGACAAGGTCTTGGGGAGAAGGAGCCCTTCCATGTAAATTAGGAATCCCAGCACAGACGGTCATTCCAGCATATTGGGGGGCCATAACCACGGCTCATGCCCTGGCCTTTGGTGGCAGAGAGCATTAACACAGCCCTCCCTGGTTTCATTTATTATTTTGTTTTCCTGTAAGGCCCCAGGCCATGCTCCAAGGGCAGATCCGTTTGAAGATTCCAGAAAAATCACAGCAAAGAAAGGGACACTTGTATTTAACATTAAAAAAAAACCAAAAGGATTCAGCTTGATTATTGTTTTATATGCTTAGAAAGGCTAACAGTTTTGAGAAATCAGGAAGTTGTTTACAACATAGACAGGGCAATTACGCTCTCTTTTTCCCTTGAGTTCTCTTTGATTCAAAATGTACATACATGGTTTCATTAGCTGGAGAAAAAGAAATCAAATGCCTCTGCATCTGATTATATAAAAGCAAAAGAGCTCTTCCTGTCTCTATATGTATGTTGCAGTTTTGAGGGGAAAATAAACTTTCTTTTTAAGAAGTTTTAAAAGAAATTAATTTTTTTAATCCTTTTTGTTACGTCTGTATCAGTGGCAAAATGGGAGGAATGAAAGAGACTGGGTAGCAATATAAACATTGAATGAAATAAACTGAAATGTCAGTTTACTCTTTTTTAGATGGCAGAACAAATATCAGTCTATTTATATATACAATTTTTGAAGAAAAAGGTTAGATTTTAATCTATCTTGGGCTTTTAAAGTGTATGCACCTTAATTCTTTTTCATCACAGTTTATTTTTTTATTGGCTTTTAATAATGGAATTTCATTGCTTTTTAAAAGAGAAGTCTTTTTGCCTTCCTGTGCAGTATAAAAAATCAGGTTTCCCCCTGTTAGATGGACTCCCTGAAACAATGGTGAACCACTACAGCAATGTTGCAAATGGCCTGTCTGAAGTCAGGCTGGAAGGGTCCCCTTCATCAGCAAGTTGAATCACATGTTCACATTCTGGTGCTTGATCTTATCTACAACATAGTTCAACCTGATCAATCCCTATAAGTCACTAAAGAGTTATCTGTCTGAAAGGAATGACAGGAGAGATTAAAACCTTATGAAATACTCCAGTGTAGATACTGAGGAACAGTAACTCTTTCACATTGACTCTTTATGAATGCTGTATTACTTGACATAGCCAAGGCCTCAGGGTGCCTTGGCTTCTGCTCTTTCTTAATGTGCAAAAAAAGCCCTTTTTCTGAAATAAGAGCAAGTGCTGGAGGAGCTGCTACGGAACAGCCATTCCAACTTACTTCTCCTTGTAGACAAGCACTTACATTGTACTTGCCATCCTTGCTGGACCAATACAAAGTTCTTTTTCTTATAAAATTGGCAACCAAACATTTGGAAAAAATTAGCCTAATTATGCCAATTCCAAATCTTTGTAGTGACTGTAGTATTTATGACAGTAGCATAAGGGGATGAGACTATCTTTCTAGTAAGGTAGAGCTATATTAAGGTAGAGCACCTCACAAAAATCAGAAATTTGGTTGTATACCAATACAAATAGCCAATTCCATTGCTCCTTAGCTGCTGTCCCAGCTCCAACTAAATATAACAGCTGAGTATTTAGAGGAAAAAGATATTTTCGATTGAATAAAATGACTATTATTCAAATTGAAAATGCAATGAGCAGACAAATCCAATCATACCACTTATGACTTATGCATGGTGGCTGGCAGTGTTATTACATTAGTCTAATAGAGCTGACTGCTGAAAAATGTAATGAATTTCTGGGAATGTACAATGTGCACTTCCTAGGCATGATTTAAATTGACATTGTGTGTGTGTGTGTGTGTGTGTGTGTGTATAATTTCATGCAAAAAAAAAAAAGAATCTGAATGCTTCTTCATAGCGTTTAAATTATACTTGATTGGGCTGCTTCCAATTAGTTCTTCTTTGCTGTGGTCCTTGCAACTCCTCCTGACTCTGCTGTGGTGGTGAATGGTGTGTTGGGCATGATCAAAAAGCAAGGAACATGGATCATATGACTAGAAAGCCTCATGGTGGAACTACAATCATGAAGTGAAATTCAGTTCTGTGGTTAGCAATAACAGAAGTTTCAGGAAAATTACAGAAGGAAAAAAAAAGTAGGTGATGGAAAATTAGTGTATTTGCAGTTTTTGTTCTGTCTTTTTATTTACATTTAAGTAATGGCAGAGGTGTCCTTAGAATGATCAGGAATTTTAGGTTCTTGAGTGCAAAACAGCATTATGGAAGAAGCTTTCAAAATTGTAGTATTTATTTGTGCAATAGTCCAATTTTCAGAAGTCAAAAAAGCAGAATACTTGAAGGAGTAGGTAAAGTACAATTCATATTGATATTTGTAGCATGGGTTTCTGAGGCCTTTCAAATAGCTGCAAAGAAAACATTCCAAACATGAAAAGGGCTTCAGAAGTGTTGAAATTATTTCCTGAGTTTACACGAGAGCCTAAAACAATAGCTGTGAGGTGTGAATAGCTTCCTTCATTTCAGTTAAAAGTAATTTGGATTAACTTACTTTTATAGGAGTTGTATGGTACTACTTTGCTCAGTCATAGCTCAGTTGATGAGGATGTAGGAAAGATGATTCATGGGCCATATTTGCTTAGTCATATTTGCACATTTGCAGAACTTTCATTTCACTTTTAAGTTTCTAGCTGAGCTCAAATTCCTCAAACTTCATCCTCCAGTTTTACTGGTTAGTGAAAGTTGGTTTCACAGGGGATGGGAGGTTTGGCTTTTCTCTAGCTTTAGAAAGTCTTTCTGTATTTTAAGCATGAGCAATATTTTTTTCCTAATCTTTCTATAGAAGATTAATTGATCAGAGAAAGCTCTTCCACTACCTTTTCCCTAGTCCTCTGCCATGTATCTAAGCAAGGAGAGTAGTGAAATCCTCTGTTGGTATTTGAGAGCCAAAGTGGGGCTGTTGGCTTGGATTAATGCACCAATATTTCACCCACTTGACTTGGTTACCTGGTACTCCAAGGCCAATTCTATTGCTGCACATAATGAACAAATATTAACAGATGTTAAGAACGGGTGAAGCAACAATCAAAAGTATTCAAACAAAAGTATTCAAAACATTTTAAAACAACTAATTTAATAATACGCTGATGTTTTTATTACTCTGTCTGGCTGTTGGTCATGCAGAATAGTATGGAAACAAGTATAGAAAAATCTGCAATGAGCTTCTATCCATGAGGAAATTATTGCTGGTTTTCATAGTAAAATAATGATTGAAGAGCATAGCTGGCACAAACATAATGGCCATTAGGGAGTAAATTTCTGTAAACATTTCCCGAGAGAAGTTTGAGAGAGCTCCAGTAAAACCAAGAAGCGACCACTTTGAAAAATAGTCACAGGAAATCATAGCCAGTATGGCTGATACTTAGTAGAATATTTGGTCACAGGAAAAATTTTGGCACATTTATAATTGCCTAAAAATCTAGAGATTTCAATGTGAAAAATGCATTAGAAATTATTTCCAAGGTAATTTTATATATATATATATATATATATATATCACTTATAATTTAACTATACTGCAGTATAATTAAATGTTGCTGCAGTAGTTTTTGCCTGGAGAGCTTTTCAATCTGGATGAGCATGCTGCTATGGGAGCAGCTTCACGTGCAATTCCTCTTATTTCCTGTAAAACATTATCCAGAGACATGTGAAATAGTAGGAAGGTGCCCATTGCTTCCAAAAGGCATCAGAATGACCTTTTGACATATTTTGGTTTGAAGTAATTTTCCTTACCATTAGCTCTTGTGATGATGGTTTTCAGAAGATGATTTTCAGACATGCTGAGGCTCTAAATGCTCTGGATTTGAGGAACACTTAATAACCTGCGCCATTCTGGGAAGTCCAAGCCTGAGGGCTCAGGGGATGTTTAATACAAAATACGTATAAGCTCACCCTCTTACTGTCTGCACCAGTATGCAATGCACCAGTGAGACAAAAAGTAGATGTCAAAAGAATCAGGGAGCTTTCTTCTTCCATGCCTACAGGAGGAATTATTGTCTTCCTGCGGATGAGTAGTCCCCTAGGCACTGGATTCCCCCTCTTGAAGGTGTCATTAAAACTACCAGTTCTGAAGGGCTGGTATTTTCTGTTGTTCAGTTGCAAATATATTGTGAGGAGACAGTTCAGGGAAGAGGGAATTACTTATCATAGTAAATACTACTTGAATTAAATTACACATTCTGTATTAATATTCACAGCAAATAGATATTTTCAAATCTGTTTTCCTACAGACAATTTGTGGAGAAAACTTCTTTTTATAATTTTTAAATTAGTACTGTGAGGAATGAGAATTGATTTGATATTGACTTGAACCTGTGATGAAAATTTTTATACAAGATGAATGGAGTGGTCCTTTTTTATTAGTTACAGTTCTCAAAATCAGTCTAACTGGTTTCTATATGGTTGCTCTGGGGAAAAAAAATTAGAAATATCTTCTTTTTAACTTTATGGTTATTTAATTCCAGATTCAGTAAATCTTTCTTTCTAAGTACCACTTGCATGCATATATTTTAGGTTAAATTCTCTGAAAGCGTATTTTTTGTTTCTATTGTAGTCTCACAAGCCAGCATCATTTTGTGCTCTGCTGTTAAGGGAGAAGGTTTGGCTTCAGAATCACTGATAGGTATGAATTTACTTCTTTCTGCTTTCTCAGGTATAGAGCAATAAATCTTTTCTGAGAATCAACCAACCCTGTACTAGACTAGAAAAGCTGTTTGTTTAAACAAGGGTCCTATACTCTTTACTTTCTCTAATTTGAGAAAGCAGATGGAAAAAAATCACATTTAAGTTTTAGTGTGCTTTTTGAGACAGCAAGTTTATTCTTGCTCTTCCTGATGGTAGCATTTATTCAGTTGCAGCTTACTCCCTTCAACACTCTCACTGGATTTGAAATAGTTTTAACTATTGGTAGTTTTAATTATTCATCGTTTAACTTTTGGTAGATTGCTGTTTTAGGACTTATAAGTAATTTGTTGCCTGTTAATGCCCTCCTGCACAGAGCTTTAATTAATGGTCATAATTTATTGTCATTAAATTTATCATCCAGAAGTACCTTTTCTGTTAGCATTTAATATTTTCTAGCTTGCTAATGTGTAGTTTTCAAGATCAATGCAGTATTAATATTACCTATTCTACAGCTTCTTTGCTATACTTAATCATCTTTAGTGTAGAAGCACTGGAAACTACTAGAAAGATTATTCTTAGCAAATGATATTAATATTGATGGTACATAATTAAGTCCCAAAGTGTGTAATGGTGGTAGCAGAACTGGGTCTCTTTACCCCACTTATCAAAAGACAGGTTAAGTTTAACCATTAATACTTTCTATATTCAATAAACCTTTAAAAATTTAACATCCATCTTTCTCATCAGCAGTTTCTGGGTCTTAACAAATAAGACTGGTAGAGAAACTCAGTGCTGGTCTCACGGTGCAATTTGCAGTTTATTAATAAAGTTTATTTCTCTTTTCAGTGTAATTTTGGATGCTTCAGGCAGGTAAAACTCTGGCATCTTTTTTGACATGGCAGTTTTTTAAGAACAGAAAGTCAAGTTATTAACCTCTAGACATCTAGTTTTAGTTACGCCATGTAAGAGTAATTATGATACTTTTATAGGGGAAAATTTAAAAAAAAACTTAAAATTTCAAGTGGTTTGGCCTTTTATTATTTTATTTTTACTTTGAGAGCTTTGTTTTTATTTTTTGTTCAGGAGCTGCTTTCTCTCAAAGGCTTCAAAGTACTAAAGTGACACTGTTCCTTTCCTGTTTGAAAACTCCAGACAAAAATTAAAATTTCAGCTTCATTATCCATGATTGGTTTATGTCTTCAAAATTCTGTTTACAAGATTTTGTTCAGTAAGCAAGCAGACTTTTTTTTCAAATCCTGCAGGAGGAATGACAACAGTGCTGATATTTATGGATCTTGACTTTACTGAAGTTGCAAGCATCTTATCCAAGAATATGTCTGCTGTTTATATCTGTAACAGTGATGAATAGATTAAAAGGCATTCAAAATCAGTATGGATTTTAAAGAAATTCAAAGCTGCAAGAAAACAGGGAGCAGGGGGTATTTTTGTTGGGGATATTTAAAACAGTGCATAGGTTTTTCTTTCTTTCTGAAGAGACCTTTGAGCCTCATGTAAGTTGGAGAGGGTTATCTATTTTACAAGGAGTAGAAACTATCTCTTTGCAGTGGAAGTTTGTTATTGAAGAATTGCTGAGACAGTCACATGCGTATAGGGTTCTCTACTTAGTAGCTACTACTCTTCCTCCTGTCTTACTCACTAGACTGAAGGAATAGTTTTTCATAAAATCAGTAACACTTTATCAAAAGAAGTATCACTTAAGTACATGTTGTCTGTATTTTGTCCTTACAGACATTTGACCTATTTTGGTTTGATGTTATTTTCCTTACCATTAGCTATTGTGATGATTTAGAAGAGAAATATAATATTCTTCAGATGTAGTGGATTAGGTACTGATTAGTTTATAATTTCTTTTTCTAGTGCTTATTTGCTATGTCTGATGATTGCTGTATGCATGATCTTGACCTAATGCAAACGGGAACTTCTTAAATCTCATTCATTTGGGCGTGTTGACAGGTTGTTATTTTAAGTTCATATTTTACTTAATGGCAATTTGTTTGTGTTTACAACCTCTCAATTGACTGTAGTGAAACCATGCTGACTTGGGCTTGGAAATGGAATGGGTGTTCTCTGCATCAGTCCTGTTCTACCCAGCTTGCCTGGCCAATGTGGCAATGACCTGCTCTGTTCTTGTGGACAAAGCAGTTTTGTTTTGAACATAGAAACTCTGATGTCCTGCTGATGAATATTTCTCCTTCTATGTCTGTTTTATCAGCAGGAGAATACCTTGCTGTCCTTGTTTTCAGAAGTCGGGAATTTGCATTTGGGCTCTTGGACTTCGGCCCTTCTCCTTATTTATTGCTTGAAAAATTATTTTAAAAAATAATACTTATAATTCACACTTGTATCCAGATATGGATGACTGACAATGATTCCTAATAGTATCAAATAATATCACAAGTCATTCAAATATGAATGCAGGAATTTCTTTGTCCTTCACATGTGCTGACTTGACGTCCTAGGCTCATCATGGAGTGTGTTATCCCTAAAAGATGGCTTTCAGCCTAAAAGAAAACCACTTTTCTTGTGCTGGGTACTTACATACTCACATGTAAGCTATTCTACTGAAATCTGTTCAATTTGGATCGCTGGTAAAAGACACTTTAATGTGCACACATACAATATAATTGTACTTTATATTGTGATTGCTATTCCTATAAGGACTAGAGAAAAAATACATTTTTGTGGTCATCACAACAAGGTCAGAGCAGGGAGACTTTCTACATATTTGCTGTTGCAAATTATCAGATTCTGAAGGATAACTAAAGGAACTGTATTTCAATTTATGTGCTCACAATTACTTTTCATAGACAAGGCCTCTATTTCTGTGAAGATTATTGAGATAGTAGGATTATTTAGAGTGAGAGCAAACATTTGATGAATGAGTCTTTTTGAAGTTCAGGAGCAACACACATGAGATAAGATGATGGAAACTTCAAAATCGAATTTAGTTCTTGCAAGAAAACTTTAAGTTAGCAGATTCTTAAGATGTAAAGTACATGCTTGAAATCTAGTGTGTGTTCCTAAACTGATGGATTCTTATGCCTTGAAGAACCATTTTCCAGCAGGGTTAGATTAAGACTTTATTGCTCTGGCAGTTCAGTGTTCCACAAAGATGTCTGGCATGTGTTGTAGTAAAATGTCACTTTGGTGCACCTCTGTGTCATCAGGTTTGAAGCGGAAATAACGCTGTGACAGAGGCATGAATGGTCTGCCCTTTTGCTTTCTTGTTCATTTGAACTGAAGAAGAAAACAGGTGCTGAAAGACAGTAATTGCTTGTCTCTGTATGGTAATGAGCAGGATTTGTCTGCTTTGATATGTAACCTGACCAGGACAAGAGAGTGTGCCAGGCACAGAAAAGGGCTTGTGCAATGCAACCTAAAACGTGGCCACTGTGGCTAATTCTGGACTTTCTGGCCTTGACAGTATCCTTTATTTCAGTTATTTTTATTTAGTTATGTATTCTTTTGTTAGCTGCTCAGGCCATGTGAGTTATGGCAGAATGCCTAGATTTCAGTCCTTTAATGTGGCTAGTTATGTGTCCCCTACAGGCAAATATTCTGAGTGCTGGTCCCTCCCCAGGATATCCATTTTCCTCTTTACTGCATCCTGACTACTTATAATGGCTATGCAAAAGACCATTATTAATGACAGTTAAAAATATTTTGGAAAGAATTTGTCCACAAATACTCTACTATGTAGCTTAAGCTTCAGACTATTTTTTTGTCTAGGTAACCTTCTTACATCCTTGAAATGTTGGAAATTTGGTGTCGTGGTGTCTGAAGCAAGATGAATTTTGTTTGCTATCCTCAAATACTAGAGGCCTGTAGATAGGTACATAGTGCAGGATGTTCCTTGCTGGTATGAAAAGCTGCACACTCTTTGTACCAGAAGGAAATCAGCAGTTCTTAAGAATGATGCTTTTTATTGAAGGATAGGCACCTCCATCTTTCTTTTCTCCATTCCTCTCGAGTCAGAGGAAAGGTATACAGCTGCTTGCCAGTGGAAGTTGAAAGGAGAGAGAAAGGAGTAGTGTGATCTAGGGTCTTTACTGCCTTATGAATTTCTTAGCAATATTTTATTAAATTGCATTGAAATTGCTAGGTGTTCTCTTGTCTGTCATCATTGATCAGGTACAAAAACAGGCTGTAGTAAGGCA